>NC_081378.1:40592553-40899826 GCF_030684315.1 Stegostoma tigrinum
TTTGACAATGAATTCATGGTCATCATTAGATGCTTAATTCTAGATGTTTATTAATTCTAGATATTTATCTGTGGTGGCAGGATTCGAACTCAGGTCTCCAGAACATTACCTGGGTATCTGGATAAACAGTCCGGCGATAATACCACTAGGCAATTCCCTCCCCTTCAGTCCTCCTGCAGGTGAGATTTTGATGATTGGATCAGTCACTGAGGCCATGAAGTACACCCCAGACAGGATTTGCCACATAACGCTGTGCTCTGCAAAACTGTAGCAATCAACAGAGGGAGGTGATGGATGCTGAGGAACTGAAAGATCAGCAGCGGTCATCTGAAGAGGAAACTGAGGCCATATAAAAGGACAATAAAAATCATTCATTCATTTAAAATGTGTCATCCTTACCTGGTCCAGTTTACACTTCAGAGCTACAGCAATATTGCTGCTGACAACGCACCAATACTTTGGCTCCTGATTTTCGAAGGTCCATGTGGAGCAGAAATAATAATTGGATGGAATGTGGTCATGAACACCAATATCCCAAGAATGAATCTTTAAGAAATCAACAAATGTCATGGAGTTTGAAGAATGAGGCAAATGATCGGGAAATAATTATTATGATAGGATGTCATTCTGTACTGTAAAGACATATTATACTGTATAATTAATTGATTAATGCACATTGGCAGGTCAATTATTGCACATTGTTAGATGGAGCATATCTCTTGGTTGTGTGCTAAGATTTTATGGAAATGGGGAGAGTAAATGGAAGGAAATTATCCCATCTGGTTGGGGAGACCCGGACTAGAGGCAGAGTCAAAATTAGAACCCAACCGTTCATCAGCAAAGTTTTACAAACGAAAGGTGTTAGGAATTTCAAGATAATAAAATGTGAGGCTGGATGAACACAGCAGGCCAAGCAGCATCTCAGGAGCACAAAAGCTGACGTTTCGGGCCTAGACCCTAGGAATTTCATCCTGGTTTCTGAAAATGATTGAATACTCCACTAGACAGAGTTTCACCAACCTAAAGCATTAAGGGATATGGGGCAATGGCAGACACATGGAGTTAAATATTGGCTCAGCCTCAAGGAAATATTAACAGTTTTAGCAGACTTGGAAGTGGATTTCTACCCAAGCCCAAATGAATTGTACCTCAGGTTAATGTGGGAAGCAAGGGTGGAGATTTTAGGGGCTCCGTCATTAACGTTCAAACCTCTCTGGTGCCAGAGGACTAGTGGACTGCAAATGTGATACCATTATTCAAGAAAGGTGCCAGAGATAAACCAAAAACTACAGGCCAGTGAGTCTAACATCTGTAATAGGGAAACTATTGAAAAAAATTCTGAAGGACAGAGTTAATTTCCCACTTGGAAAGACGAGGATTGGTCAAGGATAGTTGGTATAACTTTGTAATGGAGGGACCATTTTTCACAAATTTGGTTGAACTTTTCAGGGAGGTGACTAGGATTATAGATAAGGGTCGTGCAGCTATTGTCGACATGGACTTCAGTAAGGTTTTTGACAAGATCTCACATGGCAGGCTGGCCAGAAACCAGAAAGCACAGGATCCGGAGCAATTTGGAAACTGGATACAAAATTGTGTTAGTGACGGGAAGCAGAGGGATGGTCTCAGGGTGTCTTTGTGACTGGAAGCTTTTGCACAATGGTAAATCACAGAGTTCAGTGCTGGGTTCTTTACTATTTATTGTATACATTAATGATCTAGACGTGGCTGGAGGAAGTACACCAGTAAGTTCACAGATGATGCAAAAATTGCTGGTGTGGTAAATAGTGAGGAAGAAAGCTTTAGCCTGTGGGTCGATATAGAAAGGCTGATTAGATAGCTAGCCTGAACAGTGGAAATGAAACTTAATCATGAAAAGTCAGGTGACACTTTTTGGGAGGTCTAATAAGACAAGGGACTCCACTTTGAATGACAGGGCCGTGGAAAGTACAAAGGATCACAGCAAGTTCGATATGAATGTGCATAGATCCTTAAAGGCAGAGCATTTATACAGTTCTGCGAATTGCACTATCAAAAGGATCTGATCGATCTGGGAGGGTGCTAAGGAGATTCTTCAGGATGTTGCTTGCACTGCAGCAATCCAGCTGTGAAAGAGACTGGTTAGGCTGGAGTTGTTTTCCTGAGTGCAGAGAAGGCTGACAGGCGATATGATTAAAGTGTACAAAGTTCGGAGGGACATAAACAAGGTAGATGGAGAGATGCCTAAACCCTTAGTTGAAAAATTAATAACCAACGGCACATTTTTGAGGTAAGGAGCACAAGGTTTAGAGGGGATTTGAGGAAATATTTTTCACTGAAGTTTATAGATACATGGAACTTACTACCCAAAATCATGGTCGAGGCAGGAATCCTCAAGATATTGACAAACTATTTAGCTGAGCATATGAAATGCCAAAGCATAGTAGGCAATGGACAAAGTGTGGAAAAATTGAATTAGAATAGATGAATTAATGACACAAGCACTATGGCCTGGAAGGTGTTTTCCCATCCTTATCCCATTGAATTGTGGATCTTGGAGCTAAATTACCACCTCCTGATTTATGGCTATTTGGGGAGTGGGTTAAGTATAATTTTGGAATTTTCACAATAGTATAAAGATATTCTTTCTTCTATTGAAGTCGAATCAAGAGAGTTGCAAAAGGGTTGTGTTTCATTTATACCTAATCACTTGACATTATTGTCCAAAGTTAGAATTATTCTGTTTCCTGCAGAACACACTAGATCAACAGAGTGCATTAACTCTTGCCTCTCTTGATTAGTAATACTGCAAATACTAAATTTAAACTTCATACCCAAACATATTTTACTTAAAAAACACCTCATAAAGTAACTATGTTTTATGAATAATGTATAATAAGCATGGTTCCAATAAAAATAGCCGTAATTGCCTTGAAATGGTAGTCCAATAAGTTTGTGTCCTTAGCACATTTTCAGGACTCCTAATCTTCATGTCCTTGGGGAAATCAAATGTAAAAAGGTAAATGCTGTCTGTGCAAATGTTTAACTCTCCTGCTGTAATTCACATGAACAACTGAGTTTGTAAGAACTTGTAGCATAGAGAAATCATCACAGCCTGAGAAGGCTATCTTACAATCATTGCAGAGGTCTCTTTAAAGCTGCTTCTTTACCACAATCTCCAATTCAATCCTAACTTAATGAATGCTGAATAGAATACTTCTGAAAAGCATTATTAAAAATCCTCATTCATCTCACAACAAACTCAGTTGTCAGAAACTTCTGCTCCCAGGGGTGGTGTGTTTGATGGTGGGAAAGGTACTTTTAACTCTGACCTTATAGCCCTGGCACCAAGTGAGGCCCTTAATTATAATTAACACCACTTAAAGGCCTCACCCCACTTGCCCTGGGGTTAATGTATTTGTAAGCAGACCTGTTACCATTCAGTAGAAAATTCCTGCTGCCTTCAGTTCAGCTTGTAATTTTGTGGGAGGTGGAATGGTTTCTCAAAGGCAATCTGCAAATGTCAGGAGATAAAGCAGACAGGTGTCAACTGGAAGCCAAGCCCTTACACTTAAATCCAATTGTACTGGCCTTCTCTTCCCCGTCACCCGTAATCTGTGAAATCCATCATCCCATATCATTTACCTATGTCCTCTATTGTTCTGGGGTGGGGAAGTGGCTGACAGCAACAACAATCCCCTTCCTGGCACCACTGACAAGACTTCTGACCTTCCTCCCAGGTTTTAACTGCAGTGAAACCAGCTGGTGGCCTCCATGTTGTCTCATTGTATGGTTCAGCATATAGTATGAGCAATCTGCACTCCTTCTCATGTTGTAGGGGCTCACAGAGCTCTTGGTCATTCTAAAGTAGATTTGCTGCACCATCTTTTCTCAGGGTAGGGATCAACAGGATCTGCTGTGTTAAAGGAAAATCACTTGATAGTCTAGAGAGAAATCGCTCTTGTCTTAAATAAGATGTAGTTTATTGTATGATAACAACTGTATACAACTTACTGATCTGATAGGCATAGTTGAACAGACTAAGGAAGACCTAAATGTTCCTTTGTAAACATTTCTCCCCCAGGCCTTTTTTTACCATTATGAATACTTTTATGTTTGTGTATGTAATTACTTTTACCGTAACCCCATCTTCCCCAAGCCTCTGACTTCACGAAGACATTCATATTTGTGGTTCCACTATTCTCTCAGAATGCATTCTCTTGGGATTTGGAAAATTGGTCTGTTCCTGAATTGAGCACTGTTGGTTTTGATTCTATTCCTGACAGTGCAAGCTCTGAAAATCCCTTTACAAAAAATGGAGGGCAGTTCTTTTCCCGCTGCCTGCCCATTAGAAAAGAAGTCTGGTGTCAATAATGCTTGGAAAAGAAAATCAGGAAATTGAGATCGTCAAAGATAACCAGAATATTTTTACTGCTAAGAGTTCAAATATCAACAAATTAAATGTGGTCTCAGGTGAAATCCTGAACTACGACAACACTCCAAAATCACAAAATTATATTCTTTTATCTTTTTGTTTTGAATGGGATACCATCCATTTTTTACTTTGTACCTGTCAGTGTAACTGCCAAACATTACATGCTTAAATATCATGGGTAGAATCATATAGGAGCCTGAACAAGGTGGCTATGGTTAGAAAAATGGAAGTAGATAAAAATGTTCAGCATGGACTTTCTTGTCTTCGGGTACAATCAACACATTTTCAAATTCCAAGTGTTGAAAGAAGATTCTTACTAGGGAATGGTAAGATGCCGCCTAATGGGGATTATTGCTGGTTTTCAACTTCATTAAATGCAAATTTCACCTTATTGGTATGCAGTTTCCGATCTGACCCCGCACAGCACAGGAATTGGACCATGACAATAACTGACATGAAGTTCTAAAGGGTATCTGGCAGCTCTAACTCACTGCTTTGCTTCTCTGGATCATCATCTCGGACACCCGGTACCAACGCCTCTGGGCAAGCTCCCGGACACCTGCGATTCTGACACATCACCTACTGATGCTGGTATCCAACACCCATCAGCCTCTCAGGACCCTCATGGCACCTCTTCTATCCATGTATAGGATGCTTCTGCACTTAGAAGTTACACGTCAGAATGGTCTGACATTGAAATGCCGATGCAAGGAAACTTTACACACAGGGTGATCACTCAGCTCATGAACTGGACCAGACTGCATCTCAGGGCCGTTCACCTGCTCTCTTAGTGACTCACTCACTGTGAGCCTACCTAAATGTTCACAGCATTCCTGCCTTGCCTTTTTTGTGCTTTGCCCACTCCTATTCACCAATTACCCCTAATTTGCCATTTTTAGGGAAAAAAAGACAAACAGTGCCATGCAGGTCCTGACTGACAGTGCTTGTCGAGTTGCCTATACAACATCCTCGTAAATATAGTGGCCAATAAGTATACCACCATATTCCAGGATATGCTAGAAGTCGCAAGCTCTTTTGGGTGCAGCAAGAATGTGGAACCCAACCGGGGCAGGAGAACTACCATAGCTGTATGGTAAGTAGTTAATTGTGTTTGGGACAAGTCTGAGAGAAATCTTGTGAGGCCTCTTAGACAGAAACTCTCCAAGATTTCTACAATATTGACACTTAACTGAAATAATACAAGACACAGCTCACCAATTTTTTTCTAGTGGGTAGCCTTTATTTTTAACTCAAGGAGACCTTATCACTGGCTGAGACTGCTACAGAAGCTATTACATCCCAGCTAGCAGTATTTGGATTGTTTAATGTTGCTGAGGTGAGAGTTTGGGGAGCTGGTTAAAATTATACCTTGTGGATCTTGCAGAGTGAATCGCACCCTGGCATATTTGACATTTCTTATATTGTAGGAAATGTCTCCTTATGTTGTGGAAGTATTGTACACAGTTTTGGGCCCCATATCTCAGGAAAGATGTACTGGCTCTGGAGTGGGCTCAGAGGAGGTTCCCAAGAATGGTCCCAGGAATGAAAAGCTTAACATACGAGGAACATTTAAGGAGTCTGGGTCTATACTCAATGGAGTTTAGAAGGATGAGCAGGGATATAATTGAAAGTTACAGAATATGGAATGGCCTGGACAGAGTGAATGTTGGAGAGACTAGAACCCAAGGGCACAACTTTAGAGTAAAGGAAAGACCTTTCAGAAAGGAAATAAGGAGAACCTTCTTTAATCAGGGAGTGGTGAATCTATGAAATTCACTATGGAGGCAAGGTCATTGAATATATTTAAAAACAGAGATAGATAGGTTCTTGATTGTCAAGGGGTTCAAGGATTATGGGGAGAAAGTGGGAGAATGAGAAACTTATCAGCTAAGATTGAATGGTGGAGCAGACTGGATGGGCTGAATGGCCTAATGTCTGCTCCTATGTCACATGGTCTTATGGTCTTAAGTATATACTTTGTTTTGTTTTATCATTTTGGCGACTTAATCATGAAAAGCACATTTATTGATTCCTTATTCAAAAATGATATTCGGGCTAACACTTAAAGAATTGACATTTTCCTGCAGTGGTAAAATTAGAATAATGGACGGTACAAACAGAAAATATTTTAAAATGCAACTTAGACTAGCCTGGGTAATGTAATATTTAGCACTGCTTTCAAATACCTATAGGTGTATTAGTGATTCGCTGCATTTAATGCTGTAATTCTGGTTTAGTTTTGATCTGCGTGCCTTTGAAACTAGAAATGTTTCAAAACTTAAAGCTTACATTGTGTCTGTTGATGGATAAATTTCTGATCACCTTGTTCACTTTTCCAAACTCTTGAGTCTAAAGCATAGCCCAGTGTGTAATGTTGACTTCCCCTGTTTGGACATGTTTTCTGGGTCTCATGCTTTTAATTAATTGCATCCAAGGACATCTTGGAACTTCTTTTCCTTTTGTTTGTAAAACCTATGTCTCAGGCCGTTTCCCCCTTCTTTTAGAGGCACATTGAATCTGTAGAAGATTAAACAGGTTCTTAACCCTGACACTTAAGTGTGATTCAGTGCATTCTTTATTGACATAGATTCACATAATATACTTGGGTCTATAGAATGCTACTGGCTTCAGTCTTCAGATAGGTGTAGAAATATGTCATCATCAATTTTATATGCTTGTCAATTTTCAGTTTGCCAAAGAACACGTCTGTTTGTAATTTGTTCAAGCAATGAAGAATATTAGTTTGCACTCAATGTTAGAATAATTGGTCCTTCACCCTTATAGCCTTTTATAGCAAGTTGTTGTTTGTGGAACATAGCTAAATTAATAGCTAGTTTTCAATATCTGTCCCAACACCATTCTCAACCATTCAATTTCATCCCCGTCCTGGGTAAGAATTTGAGCTGAATCCAGTGTTTACAATCTTGCGTCATATTTGATCTTGAGATGAACTCTCAACCGTATATTAGTGCCTCTCCAGGATGTCTATTTGCACCTCCATAACTTCACTTGGCTTCAACCCTTAGCATCTCATCTATTGCTGAAAACCTCAAGCATGCTTTTGCTTCTTCTGTGGTGGATTCTGATAGATTCTTTGCTGTTCCTCCAAATTCTACCCACTCTAACTCTAGAACATCCAAAAACTCTGTGATTTATCTCTTATCGCACAGCCAGTCCTGAACTTCTTTCATTCTTATGTTTACACTCCTGCCTGGTCAAGGAACACCTCAATTTTAAAATTCTCATCTTTGTGTTGAAGTACCTCCATGACCTTTCCCCTTACTACCCCAAATTTTCTCCATCCCACAACCCTTTGTGATATCTACTGTCTTCTCATTCTGGCCTTTTGTGTATCTCAGATCATCATTTTGCCACCATTCGTAGCTGTACCTTCAGTTACCGGGGCCAAGCTCTGGAATTTTATTCCTGGATATCTGCAGCTTTACAAGACTTTGGTTAGGCCTACACTTCAGAATGTTGATTTCAATTCTGGTCACCACATTATTGGAAGGATGTGCAGGCTTTGGAAAGGATACAGAAGAGTTTTACTAGGATGCCGCCTGGACTCGAGGTATGAACTATGAGGAGAGGCTAGAAAAACTCAGATTGTCTTCTCTGGAGGCTGCGGCTTGATGGAAGTCTACAAAATTATGAGATTCATTGATAGGGGTGACAGTCAGAATCCTTCTCCCAGAGTTGAAATGTCTAATACTTGGAGCCATGCATTTAAGGTGTGGTGGGGGTGGTGGGTTATGGCGGAGGGAGGTCAATGGAGATGAGAGGGGCAATTGTTTTGCAAAGACATCGGTAAGAGTCTGGAGGACATTGTGCCGGTGGTGGTGGTGGAGGCAGATTTAAGAGGCGTTTAGATAAGAAGGGCTTGTTCCTGTGTTGTAGATTTCTATGTTCTGTGTTCAATCTCTACCTCTCTGCCTTACTTTTCTCCTATAAGGCACTCTCCAAAACCCATCTTTCTGCAAGATTGTGGCTATCCTATCTAATATCTCCTTTTGTGGTTTGGTATCACACTTGGCTTTAGGTGCTCCTGTGAAATGCCTTTGGATGTTTAATACATTCTCGGTGTTATATGAGGATTTGTTGCTTTTGACAGAATAATCAGGTACAATCCAATTGTAACCAATATTGTGCCAGGGAATTCTGCCATTGAGTCAGGACTGGTAACTTCCACACATGTCAGTTTCCAAGTCTAGTCACAATTCCCTACCCTTTGCTCATATCCAATAATTCTCTCATTCAAGTAAATACTCTTTTTTCTATTCATTTGTGGGATGTGGACGTTGCTGGCTAACCAGCATTTCTTCCCCATCCCTAGTTGACCTTGAGAAGTTGGTGGTGAGCAGCCTTCTTGAACTGCTGCAGTCTACCTGCTGTGGGTTGACCCACAATGCTATTAGGGAGGGAATTCCAGGATTTTGACCCAGCAGCAGTGAAGGAATGGCGATATATTTCCAAGTCAGGATGGAGAGTGTCTTGGAGGGGAACTTGGAGGTGATGGTGTTCCCATATATCTGCTGCCCTTGTCCTGTTAGATGGAAGTGGTTGTGGGTTTGGAAGATGTTGTCTGAGGATCTTTGGTGAACTTCTGCTGTGTATCTTGTACATAATACACACTGTTGCTACTGAGTGTCGCTGGTGGACGGAGTGAATGTTTGCAGATGTAGTGTCAATCAAGTGGGCTGCTTTGTTATGGATAGTGTCAAGCTTCTTGAGTGTTGTTGGGGCTGCATTCATCCAGGAAAGTGGGGAGTATTCCAGCACACTCCTGAATTGTGCCTTGTGGATGATGGCCAGGCTTTGAGGAATCAAGAAGTGAGTTACTTGCCGCAGTATTCTAGCCTGCTCGTGTAGCCACTGTGTTTATGTGGTGAGTCCAGTTGAGTTTCTGGGCAATTATAACATCCAGGATGTTGATAGCAGGGGCTTCAGTGATGGTAATACCAGTGAATGGTGATTAGATTGTCTCTTAGTTGGTGATGGTCATAGCCTGGCATTTGTGTGGCACGAATGTCACTTGCCACTTGTCAGCCCAAGCCTGGATATTGCCTAAATATTATTGCATTTTAACAAGGACTGCTTCAGCATCTGACAAGTCACGAATGGATCTGAACATTGTGCAGTCATCGGTGAAAATCCCCAATTCTGACATTATCATGGAGGGAAGTTCATTGATGAAACAGCTGAAGATAGTTCGGCCTCGGACACTACCCTGACGAACTCCTGCAGAGATGTCCTGGAGCTGAGATGATTGACCTCCAACAACCACGACCATCTTCCTATGTGTCAAGTATGATTCCAACCATCGGAGAGTTTGCCCCCGATACCCATTGATTCCAATTTTGCTAAGGCTCCTTGATACAACACTCTGTCGAATGCAGCCTTGATATGTGCTGTCACTCTCACTCCCACCTCTGGAATTAGTCCATATTTGAACAAAGGCTGTAATGAGGTCAGGAGCTGAGTGGCCCTGGTGGAACCCAACCCAAACTGTAAGAATGAGGTCAAGTATGTTTTGCCCTCTTGTTGGTTCCCTCACCACCTGCTGCAGATCCAGTCTAGCAGTTATGTCCTTTAGGACCCGACCGGCTTGATCAGTAGTACTGCTGCCAAGCCACTCTGGGTGGTAAATATTGAAATCCCCCACCCAGAGTACATTTTGTTCTCTTCCCACCCTCAGTGCTTCCTCTGAATTTTGCACAACATTGAGGAGTACTGATTCGCCAGCTGAGGGAGGAAAGTATGAGGTAATCAGCAGGAGGTTTCCTTGCCCATGTTTAACCTGAAACCATGAGGCTTTATGGTGTTCGGCGTCAATGTTGAGGACTCCTACAGCAACTCCCCCCGACTGTATACCACTGTGCCACCCCCTCTGCTGGGTCTGTCCTGCTGATGGGACAGGACATATCCAGATATGGTGATGCTGGTATCTGGGATATTGTTTGTAAGGTATGAATCTGTGAATATGACTGCCAGGCTGTTGCTTAATAAGCCTGTGAGATTATAGCTGATGGCCTTGTAGTATTGTTGCTAGACTATTAATCCAGAAACGCTGCTAATGTTCTGGGCACGTTGGTTCAAATCCCACGTCAGCAGATGGTGGAATTTGAATTCAATAATTAGCAGAAAAAAAAGTCATTAATTAAGAATCTACTGATCACCATTAAATCATTGCCAATTGTCAAGAAAAACCCATCTGGCTCACTAATATCCTTCAGGGAAGGAAATTTGCTACCCCTTAAAGCTTGAGCCAGCAGCCACCCTAATTTAAAGATTTTTGAAAAAAAATTAAGGGCTCCCTTCTGCAATCATTTGACATAGGATATCCTGCACTCCTGTGAGCAAATACATTTTTCAAACTGCTTCTTCCTTTTCACTGTAAAAGAATGAAATTTGCCCCTTCTTGTTGGTATAATATGGCCAGTGGAAGCAAGATATCACTGACCCCTTAAGGCTCAAGCTTTAAGGGGTAGCAGATTTCCTTCCTTGAAGGATATTAGTGAGCCAGATGGGTTTTTCCTGACAATTGGCAATGATTTAATGGTGATCAGTAGATTCCTGTTTTCTGTCAGGTTGTCACTAGTACTAAATATCAAGAATTCCTCACTGTTGTCTTCAGTGAGTTGTAAATGATAGCATTATCCTGTGTTCACGCTCATCATTACCATCTAAATACATATTCAAAGATGCCCTTAAATATAAATGTCCCTTCCTCAAGCATTTACCTACTAGCTAAAAACAGAGAATATTGAATCTACACAAGGTCATTAGCAGAGGTGACTTTTCATGTGTAAATGCTTTATTAGAACAGTTCCTGCCAGTAATAACTACTCTCTATTCTAAATTATCCTAGTTTACTGTTATACAGCAAGCACAGTTTATTCCTAAGACATTTTTCTCAATAGTAACTATAGACTTTGACTATCGACTACTGATCTACTCCAAAGCCTTCAAGACTTTGACCACTTCGACCCCGCTTATTTCTATTGTAAAATATGAGACGCTTGTGATTTGTTTTGTCTGAAAAGTTATGATGTTCTTCTGAACTGTTATGTAAGAGAGACCGTTCTAGAGAGAAGATAGCAAAACTATAATGTCTTGGAAGGACAATGGTGTGGTAAATTCTGATATTATATCCTCAATGCCTAAACCCAATTCATTTATTTTGCATGCTTTTGAATCCTGAAGGACCGGCCATGGTTCCAGTCCTAGAAATTACTTTCTATCCAACCCTCTATTTTCTGCTTGTGAACAACCTAGTTGTAATATTGTCCTCATTGCCCACTGTTATGACACACCTGAATTACAGATTGGAAATTGAGCCCTGCTATTTCCAGAGTCCATTGACCAATCAACTTGTTGTTGGCAGCAAAAGCTGCAACTGTACAATCCTTCAGCTATAAATTGTCAGCGTCTCAAACTTGAATTGTTGCTTGTTCAATCAATTATTTACACAATACCTGCAATGAGTGCCAGGTTGTTGTCATTTTAAAATATACAGTCACTCTTTCAAACATTGGATTTAAAACAGTTCTTTGTGACCTGAATTCTAAAAAGAACACAGAATCAGGAAAAAGCAAAGACAAATGTAAGCTATGGTGAAACAAATGTAAGCTATGGTGAAACAAATGTTATTTTAATATACCATAGCTTACATTTGTCATTGCTTTATCACATGCACTGTAAACATCCATAATGACAAATATAGAAACTAATATAAAGGTGTAGAGCTGCATGAAAATTCTGAAGAAGGGTCTAGGCCTGAGATGTCAACCTTCCTGCTCCTCTGATGCTGCTTGGCCTGTGTGTACATCCAGCTCTACACCTTGCATTCTCAGATTCTCCAGCATCTACAGTTCCTACTAGCTCTGATAGAAACTAATAAGTTTGTTTTTGGGGTGAAACAGTAGCAAACAAATTAAAATGGAAGGAATAATTTGAACTGCCCTGAATTCTGCTGATAAACCTGGGTGGTTTAGCTGTTAATGATTCAGCAGAGGAGGCATATTATTCGACAAGCAAGAGAATGCAAGGTCTTCACACCAATTGGCAAGGTAGCTGTGTCGATGGTGGATAGACAATTACCTTTCATCTTTCAATGAGATCTTGGGAATGTCAAGCTTTTTATATGGTTGTACATTAAACGATCAATTTAATTCCAAAAATGATGATGTTGATGGAGATCTACAGGATAGTTTGTTACAATTTCATGTTGAATACAAGGGCCAAGTGATTTATATTGCCATAGGGTTAGGGTTTAAGAGAAGCTTCCGGAAGAAGCCATTTTCTGAGTGAGTTGTAGGTTTTTCTCAATTATCACTCAACCTTACAGGCACAGACAGTCTGCAAGAATCTGCGATAACAGAGAAGTAAATGCAAATTTTGTTATTCACTGCTCAGATATACTCAGATCTAAAATAACAAATCCATGCATATTTGCACAAGACAATACAATTTGCTGAAATTTGGCTAGAAGGAGGAATCTAATTGTCCCTTACTGTGAAAGTCAGTTCTGGGATTAAGAGTCTTCCAGCTGCGAAAGCAAAGGAAATGATACCCGTCCTTGGGAATTTGTGTTGAATGTGTGGTCTGACATCAAGGATATGAATTTTGCATTGTTAAACTGATAACGGTGAATGAAAGAAACTTTAAACTCAGAGCAAATGTATGTCAGATATTCTATTAATTCAAGGTGGTAATTTTCCACCAGTTGCCTGATTTTGTTGGGCTTCCATTTTCATCATTTACATATTCAACATTTCAAAGATCTGGAATTCCTTCACTTCCTTTTGCTCCAAAAAATATAATTCCAGTTCTGCTTGTCTCTCATACTAACAGAGCTAAGCCATTCAGACTCTCCAGCCCTTCCTGTTATTGTGCTAGATCATACTTGATCTGCATATCAACTGCATTTACTCACCTTAGCTCTGAACCCCTTAATACACTTACCTAATGTCAATTTGTCAATTTCTGTGCTGAAATTTTCATTTGGCCCAGAAACTAGAGTATCCTGGTGGTAAGATTTTAAACTTCAGCCATCTTTTGTATTAATTTCACTGTATTGATCCTGCCCTAAACTCAAAATTAGCATTGACATTTCCAACTGAGCCATTTCAAAACTATATGTTTTAAATGAAGAAATCAATGCTCATTAATGAGTTGATTCTAATTGTAATGTTTTGAAAGTGCTATGGTAGTTGCTGTATCACTTGTTACTGTGCATTAATAAGTAAAATCTGCTGGACAGCATTATCGTGTACACCTCAAGTCTTTATACAGAATTCTCTGACTTTACGAAGCAAAAGAAAAGCTTGATAGATATCCTTTGGTCTTCAGTAAAGCGTACACCATGCTCAGTTAAGACCGAGAAAACTAAACATGCGTGACATACATCAGAGAAAGCATTTGCAAAAGTCCCTGGTTGCACTACTCTAAGTCAGCAAGAACAACGTAACTACTTGCACAGCAAATGGCCTCAAGCGAAATTTAGGAAAGGTTGTTCATACAAACATTCAGAAATAGACAGAAACAGACTTAGCAACAGTGTCTTTTACAGTCAGCATCGCAATAAATCTCAAGTTTTAAACTAATATTACAGGAGAAAATAATGAGTTCCATTAAGGGTGAGCAAACAGAATGGCAGCTCAATCATAAGGATGTGCCGTACAAGTTCCAACAGGCACAATGCCAACCCAATAAATCAGAATACTGGCCCAAGGAGGCATAACATTGGCAAAAGTAGGTATATAATGATGACATAATAAGATACAGTCAGGCCCAAGAACTCACAGTACTGGCACAAGAGTACAGTACAAGGAGCAATAACATGGCACTAGGAGACAGAATGCCAGCAGAAGGAGATGTCGTAATAGCACAAGAAAGTACATGATAGGTGTAAAGACGCACAAGGTTGAATTTTACCAGAAATCAGCTTTGTGTCAATTTTGCTGAGTTTCATGGGAGATTTTTCTTTGCAAGCTTGAATGTGTTTTCTGGGTTACCTTCTTAAACTCATATCATTATCTTGGCACCATGCTTTCCATAATATTCTCCCAGTTGCCACGGATGGAGGTAGTGCCCACTGATGGGGTTCCTGGTGCCCACATCGTCTTTGAAGCTCATGAACGCAGTCAAGCACAGGCGGGCTGGAACTGCCCTGCACCATCCCTGTTAATTGCCATTGACATGTCCAACAGAGCTTTGCCAGCAGAGTCCTGGTGGTCCTGGTTAAAGAAGCTGGATCCAGTCGCTGCCCATGGAGTATACCCTGAGATGCTGGTGCTTGGTGTCCGAGGAGGACGACAGTAAATAAAGCAGCGAGCTGGAGTCGCCAGGTCACTGCTCTGACTTGCATGTCGAGAATTGTAATATTTTTTATCTGAAAGGTGGGAAAATGGAAAACTGCATCACAATGAAATGAGATAATGCACAAATGTGGATGCTAATGTATGTACTCATATATACTTCTTGCCACTCTCGAGTTGAGAATCTCTCCTCACCATTCAACACTTGGATAGAAAATGGTACATTTTCATCTCGGTGTTGAGAAACAACTTAGTACCAATCTCAACTGATTCTCCCAACTTTTTCACCGATGCCCATATCATTCAGTGCCTGGGAAGATTTCAGTACAGTATGGAATGGAGTTATAAACAAGAGAAAGCTTTGACATCTATTTGAATTAGGAGAGGGTGCTATTAACAACAGCCTTATGAGTAGGTGACAAGTGGTCATGTGCTAAAAACAACTTTAGACTTTCTAACTTTGTTCCCAATCTTTGGAATAGAAAGCATTTGAATTGTGAACTGATTATTTTCATTAGGAGAAAGAAATAATTTGAATGACTGGAAAGATATCAATAAAGTACTAATTGTCCTCTTACGAGTAGATCTGGTGTATACTATGGATTCTATGTGGTGAAATGAGCTTTGAATTTGGTGCTAGGATGAAGGAGGCAGTGAGAAATGTAATGAAAATTGTAGATAAAGCTCAGTGCTTCAAGTTAAGATAATCTGGAAGCATCTGTATATTGAAGGGTGTAACCCCAATGTATTCAGAGATAACGGGAACTGCAGATGCTGGAGATTCTAAGATAACAAAGTATGGGGCTGGATGAACACAGCAGGCCAAGCAGCATCTTAGGAGCACAAAAGCTAACGTTTCAGGCCGAGACCCTTCATCAGAGAGGGTCTAGGCTCGAAACGTCAGCTTTTGTGCTCCTAAGATGCTGCTTGGCCTGCTGTGTTCATCCAGCTCCACACTTTGTTATCATGGACAGGAAAGGCTGGCTTTGTCATAGATATCCATATTGAATGAGCAAGTTTAAAGTTGAAATAAATATGGAGAGAGGGAGAGGCGGACTAAAGATGGACAGAGGACAAGATAGGTGGAGAGGAGAGTATGGGTTAGGAGGTAGGGAGGTGATATGTCAGTCCGGGGAGGATGGACAGGTCAAGGGGTCGGGATGAGGTTAGTAGGTAGGAAATGGAGGTGTGGCGAGAGGTGAGAGGAGGGGATAGGTGAGAGGAAGAACAGGTTAGGCAGGCGGCAACGAGCTGGGCCAAACTGTTCTTTAGAAGCCAAGAGAGACTAAAGAAACAGCAGGCTAATTCAACACAGCGGGCCAAGCAGCATCGGAAGAGCAGGAAAGCTTGACGTTTCGGGTCAGGTCCCTTTTCAGAAATGGGGGAGGGGAAGGAGATTCTGAAATAAATAGGGAGACAGAGGGAGGCAGATAGAAGATGGATAAAGGAGAAGATAGGGTGAGAGTTCTCTAACCCCTAAATTTAGTTCTCTAAATTCTCTAACCCCGCCTCTTTGACCTGTCTGTCAACTCTCACCTTAACTTCTCCTTTATCCATCTTCTATCCGCACCCCCCCCATCTCCCTATTTATTTCAGAATCCCCTGCTCCTCCCCCATTTCTGAAGAAGGGTCCCAACCTGAAACGTCAAGCTTTCCTGCTCTTCCGATGCTGCTTGGCCCGCTGTGTTGAATTAGCCTGCTGTTTCTTTAGTCTCTCTTGGCTTCTAAAGAACAGTTTGGACACATCACTCCCTTGAAATCATCAGAGTAATGCACTTGGTGTGCTGTTGCAATGTTGAATTTTACCCAGTTCCACTGAACTAATACCAAATAACAGCTCTCAGAAGTCAGAGGTTGCTTTCTATAACTAGCGGGCACTGCATGGCAACATAGTTTAATTTCCTTTTTCTTCTTTTGTTCAATTTTTAATTAACAACGTAGGATCATCAGAAATAGGAACATGAGAAATCTTTTTGACCTCTTGAGCCTGCTCTGCCATTCAACAGGATCATGGTAGGTCTGACATTCCTCATTTTATTTTCCTGCTTTTTCTCATAAGTCTTGATTCCCACCGCAGGCGAAGAATCTGATCATCTCAGCCTTTAATATGCAAAAGAACTCTACCCTCACAGCTCTCTGTCGTAAGAAGTTCCAAAAGCTCCCATCCATCTGAGAGAAGATATTCCTCCTCATCTCAGTCTTATATTGGCACTCCTTTATTCTGAGACTATGCCTTCTTGTCCTAGTTTTAGTATTAGTTAAAGTTTAGTTTTAGGACAGCACGGTGGTTCAGCAGGTTAGCACTGCAGCCTCACAGCACCAGGGACCGGCGTTTGATTCCAGCCTCGGGTAACTGTGTGGAGTTTGCACATTCTCCCTGTGTCTGCGTGGGTTTCCTCCAGGTGCTCCAGTTTCTTCCCACAGTCCAAAGATGTGCAGGCTGGGTGGATCGGCTATGCTAAATTGCCTGTAGTGTTCAGGGGTGTGTGGGTTATAGGGGGATGAGTCTGGGTGGGATGGTCCAAGGGGCGGTGTGGACGTGTGGGGCCGAAGGGCCTGTTTTGATACTGTAGAGAATCTAATGTAAAAGAGTTTACACCACCCCTTTGTGACTTCAGAATGTCCAGAAACACCTTAGCAGCATTGCACATTATTAATACAGGAATGCTGAATGCTTCCAATCTCTGTAATAATAGTGTGATACTATCATGGTCAGATGACCGTCAGTTTGTGGATGATGAATATTCAAGGTCAAATGTTTCTACCGTGGGTGTTTATGTGACTGAGCAGGGAAACCCTTGACCTATAGATTTTGAAGCATGTGGAGTGGGATGTTCCATGAGGCAGGGAATCTGGATTGCAGGAGTTTCTTCTTTTCCTTTCTATCTATATCACTGTAATGCCTGATCATTAAGATGCCGCAACTCAAAGTTTGACACAACTTAATGGACACCTTACCATTTTGATCAATTCTATTACATAATATGTTATAGCACTCACAGAATGAAATGTTTGTGGTTTGTTCTTTTCTAATATCTATCGATATAGCTTGATGTAGTTCCTTTTGATATCTTATTACTATTTTAATGCAACTTGTTACTTTCAGCCAATGAACTATTTTTGACACAGACCCACTGTTGTGATATTGAAAACATGAGAGCTAATTTGTAAGTAATATTTGACATGTAGCAATGTGGTAACGACTAGATAGTGATGAGCCATAATTAGTGGCCAAGAGACACGGAAAATTCCCCAACTCCTTTTAAGTTAATGCTGTGGGATCCATTATGTCCCTAAATCAACAGACAGTCCTGCATGCTGAAAGACAGGCTCTCACTCAGCACTGCACTGAAGTATTTGTCTGGATTTTAAGCCCCAGTTTTGAAAAAGAGCCAATGTTAGATATGCTCAACAGGTTTGAGAACATCTGTAGAGAGAGAAACAAAGTTAATGTTTCAGGCCAGTGATTTGCTGAATGTCATCATCCTGAATTATTTCAAGCATTTTCTATTATTTTTATAGATTTCTAGTGCCTACAGTATTCTGTTCTCATTTTAAGTGTGAGTCTTTGGAATGGGACCTCAAACCACAACCTATCAACTCAGGCCCAAATATGTGTTGATTTGATTGTGTGAATTACTAAACGTTCCAAAATGTTATATCCCGCACGGATGTTAAAGGTCAAGAGAATAATAACCTACATTGATAAACTATGTGAGTGGTTTGAACCAGTTAAAAAAATCAGAATTAAGATTCAGTGCTGAAATTTTAAAAAAAGTCATAGATTACCAAGAAGCCATGGAGTTTGATATGACATCTGCGTTCAACTCCCAGATTTACTTCAGGCAGGGAATCAATTCATGTGAAGTTCTTGGTAACCTCTTCCTTCCAGAACAAACTCTTGTATATCAAAGCAGGGAGGAAAGGGAAGTCTTCCACATTAACTGACATGTTGTACACCAATGGTCTCTAATTAGACACTTTTTAGGAACAAATTATACAGATTGCTTCAAGCCATGAACTTTTTAGCATCTTTACTGGATCTTAGATTTACATCTTTCCCCCAAAGGTTGCATTGTGAATGTAAACTTAGTTCCATAATAATAACTATGTCTTCATGCCTTTTCTGGGGGGAAAAAGAATCATTGAAAAACAAAATGCACCTTTATTTATTAAATCCTCCTACCCACAGACAAACAGCAACAACTCATAAAGTGTAACATTGGCGTCAACACCTTAAAACAGACACATTTTTAACATCAACACAAGTAAATGCAAACTGTCCGGCACAAAGCCAAAATATTTGCATATTTTGTTCTCATTTAGCTTCAGGGAATTACCTCAGCGATTGCTTTTTAGGCAGCTGTGTCTCATGCTACTTCATCATTGTCAGGGTGTTCTCTGCACAAAGCAGCCTTTAAGCATAAGAACATGGGAATAGGAGTAGGCCATTTGTCGCCTTGAGCCTGCTCTGAGCCTGACCATGATTCAACACAAAAGTGCCCTCAACAGAGAAAGTACATTCTTCAAATTATGGGTAATGTTTTCAAGGTTACAAGAGATTTTGAGAGGGTAAATAGGACAAGATTGCATATACTGGTTTACAAACTGATAACAAACATAGAAAATATAGGAGAGGGAGGAGGTTATTTGGCATTTCTGGCCTACTCCACCATTTAATTTGTTCATAGCTATCATCCAACTCAGTTTCTCACTTTCTCCCCATACCCTTTGAACCCTTTAGCCTTAGGAATTATATCTGAATCCGTCTTGAAAACTTTCAATGTTTTTGCCAAGGTGAAATGTACTTGGTATTGTCACTGGGAGAACAAAGGTTCAGCCAGTAGATGTGTCTGGTTGTACAGAGGTTTTTGGGACATTTATGTTTTGGGCAAGTTACTGATAATGAATTGCATTTTGAAGTAGGAAACAACACTGACCCATTAGTGGTCACTGTCATTAAGGAGAAAATCAGTTTGCTAGCACCAATGTATGTACCGTTAAACTAGGGGATCAGGAAGGTGAATTCCAATGGTGTTCTGTCACTCCTTACAATGGTAACAATGCGGTGGCTTCGGTGCTGTTTTCAGCAGTGGCAGAGTGTTGGGCCCAGGCCCAAAATCCTTGCTTTCCTAGCCTCAGAGAGGCTTCAGCAATAGCATCCTTTAGCCACTCCAGAAACCCAAGACCAGTGCAGAAAACAAAAGATCTGTCTTAACTTTGACTCAATAATTTCTTCTTATAATTTCTGTAAGTAAATTGATGCTGAATTGCAGTGACTTATGCACATCTCACTTTCATAAATATAAGTGACAATAAATCGCATTTCTGTTCAATCTGTCCTTGAGATGGTGTTGGTGAGCTGCCTTCATGAACTTCTCAATTTTAGAGCTAATTTTCCAGACTTTAGATAACAATGTAAAAAGACTGTTGTGTCATTATTCCTAACGATTTTGATTTTAAGCGTAACCCAACCTTTCAGACATTATGAAATAAATGCCCAGCACATAAAAAAAATACAATTGCTCCTCTTGCTAGCAATTGACTGAGGTCCTGTGAGGCATATAAGAATGTTTCAGCTTAGTGCAACAAAATTTTTTTTCTTTGAGATACTAACATGACAACTCTGCTATTATAGATACTTAGGCCTTATTTGAGATGTCGAGAACAAGATAAAAATTATCGTATTTGTGTGCATTGCCTGTAAAACACCAAGAGAAATTAGACAGTTAAGAAAATACCCAAAGAACTAGAGTGCTGGTAATCCAAAGCAAAAACTGAAATTGCAGGAGAAACTCAGCAGAACGATCCGCTTCTGTGGACAGATAGCAGATTCATGTTTCGGATGCAGTGACCCTTCTTCAGGACTGCTCTCCCATAGAAACCAAAGGCTCTGACTATGTCCATTTTGAAGAGTTAATCCCCACACATAATTTTTTTAATGTCACAATCAGTTAAAACCCACAAATCTGAAAACGGCTCGAGATAATTTCACGAGATTCCACCCGAAAGTGTGTTCTGGCATTTCAAACTTATGTAGCTGCACAGATAATCAGGGTAAATCTTTCACTGTTGTAGTTCTACCACTGGAAATATGAATTTAACAGGATCCTCAATAAACCATCAGCTGCGAGACTACTGAAGAAAATTGTGATTGCCGAAGCAACTGTGCTGAGCAGGCTTTATATTTTATCATTGACTTTCTATGTCTTTTAACTTGTCTAAAACTCTTCCCTAATCACACAGCATTGTACTTTTCAGAGGGCTATCCAGACAGTGCTGCTTGTGAACTCCCCCTTTGATGAGAACATTGATGTATTCCACAATTGATGCCCAAAAATTTAATAAAGAGACTTAAAAGAAACTTTTGAGAGCAAACCAGCAAGTAATAGCAGATAGACAAAGTTTTGTTAAATATATGCCAAGGAAAAGAGAATCAAAGTGAACATAAGCCCTTGAGAAAATAAGATTGGAAAGAAAATTATGGTAACCAGGAAATGGCAGAGATGTTTGGTGAATACATTGAAACAGTTTTCATGGTAGGAGACATTAATATCATTCTTAAAATACAAAATTCTCAAGGGTCAAAAGAGCAGAAGTAAAACCTATGGTAAATATTACTAGAGAAACAAAGGACTTGAAACTCATGGGGCTGAAGGCCCTTAAATCCCCTTAACCTGATGGGATGCATCCTAGGATATTAAAGGATGTAGCTACAGGGATAGTGGATGCATTGTTGGTAATCTTCCAAGAGCCCTTAGGTTCTGGAAAAGTCCCAAGGGACTGCCAATGTTGGACAATTATTTAAAAAGGGAAGGAAACCACAAACACACAATGGGCTAGTTAGTTTAACAGTTGTCATTGAAAATTGTTAGAGCCTACTATAAATGATGTAATTACAGAGCACCGAGAAATACACAATATTATCAGCTGAGTCTACAAGCCTTCATAAAGGGGAAACAAAGCATAGACTCGGTAACCACTTCACAGAACACCTATGTTCTATCTGCAATAAAGACCTTGAGCATCCAGATGCCAGCCATTTCAATGCACCGTCCTCTTCCCCAGCCAACATCATTGTCTCAGGCTTGCTGCAGTGTTCCAATGAATCTCAGTGCAAGCTCAAAGAACAGCAAATCATTTTTCACTCGGGAATTTCACAGCCATAGACAGTCACAGAAATGTACAGCACAGAAACATACACTTCAGTCCAACTCATCTATGCCGACCAGATATTCTAAATTAATCTAGTCCCATTTGCCAACATTTAGCCCATATCCCTCTAAACCCTTCCTTTTCATATACTCATCCAGATGCTTTTTAAATGTTGTAATTATACCAGCCTCCGCCACCTTCTGGACTCAATATCAAGTTCAACATTTTTGGGCTGGAGGTACCTTCTCCCATGACCCACACACCAGGCCTTGTTATAACAGTCCGCTATTACACACTACCCATTGTTAGCCACTAATAATTTCCATTAGCAGCTATCCATTCTCCTACTCCTAGGCTGACCATTAACCACTTCTTGTCAGTCCAGCTGTTCTTCCCTCTCTTTGGGCTCTACATCCACCTATCATGTACTCCTTACCACTTCTCCCCACTCTATTTTCTGCAGAAGAAACAACCTTTTCCTAGCTACGAACAGTTCTGAAGAAGGGTCACTAGACCAGAAATGTTCACTCTGATTTCTCTCCACACATGCTGCCATACTTGCTTGGTTTTTCCCACAATTTCTGTTTTTGTTTCAGGTTTCCAGCATCTGCAATCCTTTTGGGTTTTTTTAATTTCCTGCGGTTATCATGGCCAATCCATCTAACCAGCACATCTTTGAGTGTGGAGTGAAGGATTATTATATTGGCAATGATCTCATTGAATGTGGAGCAGACTTGATGGGCTTTTTGGCCTGCTTCTGTTGCTACATATGGTCATTATGGTCAACCCATCACCCTCATTTCACCTTTCCTTCAGGTCTCTCCTTCTCCCCTCACAGCATCTCCACTTTCCCCTCAGCTTTCTTGTGCGATAGATTGATGAAAAAACAAGCAGAATGAACACCTAAGATAACAAAGTGTAGAGCTGGATGAACGCAGCAGGCCAGGCAGCATCAGAGAAGCAGGAAAGCTGACATCTCCTCTGATGCTGCTTGGCCTATTGCGTTCATCCAGCTCTACACCTTGTCATCTCAGAATCTCCAGGATCGGCAGTTCCCACAATCTCAGAATGAACGCCTATGTTTCCACTGAGCGATCAAGCCTCAGGAATGGGGCCTAAAAAAGCATTTGATGAGGCCATACCCATTTTTAGAAAAAGGTGCGGCCATTTTCAAGAGGGCCTGCTGCTGCTGGGGATCAATCCCAGCTCTGTGACAGCCATTGTTGCTTTGTGCCCCCAAAATCTTGCGCTGCTGCCCTGTAGGAGGTTGCGAACCACCTTTTCAGAAGCTCTGATCTATGTCTCGAAGAAATTCTCACCAAGTACACAACTGATTCCTTTTGACTTAATCAAAGTGCAATCATTCTTCAGTTTCAATCAACAGTTACAAATTAAAAATTCAGTTCAGGTTTCCTTAAGGATCAAAAGCAAAGCAGATATAAGACAAGAAAAAGGCAACATTACACAAAATAACTTCCAGCTGTGAGCCTGGGTTCTCCTATAATCTGGACAGCTACAAAAAACTCCAGAGAGTCACAATTCCTTAGTGTGTGACCCTCAGCATTTAGTCAGGTTTGGGGTGGTGATTTAAATTGTATGATCAAACTAACAAAATCATTTTCAGCTTTTACATCTTCATAGTCTTTTTGTTGTTTTTTGGTTGTTAAAGTATTACAGAATTCCAGGATTCAATCTAAGTATGCAAAACAACTCAAAGTTTTAGCTGCTTGACATAAATGGCCTTGGGGTATACTCACCTAATCAGGTTGTGAATACATTAACAAGGTGTAAACAGACTGTCTCAGTTATATAAAAGAAGTAAGTTAAACCATAGCAGACATTCAGATGCTCAGAACACTCACAAGACATTAATGGTTTGGGACATGACTCTGGCATCACTCTTTAATGCCATAATAATGGGTAGGCTTTCTCTTATTTGTGGTTATTACAAGGTACCACTAGTTAAGTATCAGCTGTCAGCCTCAGTGTTACCTCGATCATAAGACCATAAGGCAGAGGAGTGGAAGTAAGGCCATTCGGCCCATCAAGTCCACTCCGCCATTTAAATCATGGCTGATGGGCATTTCAACACCACTTCCCTGCACTCCACCCGTAGCCCTTGATTCGTTTTGAGATCAAGAATTTGTCGATCTCTGCCTTGAAGGCATCTAACGTCCCGGCCTCCACTGCACTCTGCGGCAATGAATTCCACAAGCCCACCACTCTCTGGCTGAAGAAATGTCTCCTCATTTCCGTTTTAAATTTACCCCCTCTAATTTTAAGGCTGTGTCCACGGATCCTAGTCTCCCCGCCTAACGGAAACAACTTCCCAGTGCCCACTCTTTCTAAGCCATACATTATCTTGTAAGTTTCTATTAGATCTCCCCTCAACCTTCTAAACTCTAATGAGTACAGTCCCAGGATCCTTAGCCATTTGTCGTACATTAAACCTCCCATTCTAGGGATGATCCGTGTGAATCTCCGCTGGACACGCTCCAGGGCAAGTATGTCCCTCCTGAGGTGTGGGGCCCAAAATTGGACACAGTATTCTAATGGGGCCTAACTAGAGCCTTATAAAGCCTCAGAAGCACATCACTGCTTTTATATTCCAACCCTCTTGAGATAAACGATAACATTACATTCGCTTTCTTAATCACGGACTCTACCTGCAAGTTAACCTTCAGAGAATCCTGGACCAACACTCCCAGATCCTTTTGTACTTCTGCTTCATGAATTTTCTCACCGTTTAGAAAAGAGTTCATGCCTGTATTCTTTTTTCCTGATCAGGCTTCAGGTTGGTATGCATTGCTTCATTTTTGTAAAAGAATAACTGTATCATTAAAAGAACTGTACTCTGCCTGATCTTATGACTGAGGTCTTGCTACTGATGCAGCAGCTAAAGCTGGTTAGAAAAGAGACATCTCCAGTAGGTTCTCAGAGCTCTTGTGGTATGGTGGTAGTGTCCCTACCTGGGAGCCAGGGGACTGAGTTCAAGTCCTGCCTACTCCAGTGGGATGTAATAATACCTCTGAGCAGATTGATGAGTAAAATATCTTCCTCAGCTTCTCAGAGGGTTCTTGTAGTACAGCGATAATGTCCCTACCTCTGAGCGAGGAGACCAGGGTTCAAGTCTCACTTGCTCCAGAGATACATAAAAACATCCTTGAGAAGGTTGATATAAAAACACTTGTCTAAGTTTCTCCTGCTGTGATATTTCGAAGCTATTGCTGACTGGCTTGTGATAACTATAATCATCTTCCTGTTTTGCACCTTATGACTGTGACACTGGAGGGTTTTGCAAGGGTCCGTTGTGCCCATACTTGGCTGAATGCACAGCGATTACACTCACCACTTCTTCAGGAAATTTCTGTAAACACAAAAGAGCAGTAAAAGGGAAAAACAAGTCCAACAGCAGTTCTGAGGAAACAGATCTCATGGCTGAAATCAGGCATGTTGTTTCTCTTTCTAATTGCTGAATGGCTGCCAATCAAATTCAATTTTGTACTAAAAGAGTTTTATTTATTTAACATTTCAAAATAAGCAAATCCGAACAAACAAAAATAAACAGTAATAGAAAAGTAATTGACAACTCAAATAAAGCAAACTGCTGCAGATGCTAAAAATCTGAAACAAGCATAGAAAATACCGGAGAAACTCAATAGCTCTGGCTACATTTGTGGAAAGGAAAACAGAGTTAATGTTTTTGGTCCAGCATAACTCATTTTCAGATGGGCAAACCTTCTGCTTACTAATTTAAAATCAACCTCGAAAGACATTGCATATTGAGAATCACAACATGTTATAATGGGGTCTGGTGATTAGGTATGTATGTAAATAGTTTAATTATAAAGGACAGTCTCCCCAAACCAACCCAAAACAAAATGTATCAGTGATAATGGGAACTGCAGATGCTTGAGAATCCAAGATAATAAAGCGTGAAGCTGGATGAACACAGCAGGCCAAGCAGCATCTCAGGAGCACCTGAGATGCTGCTTGGCCTGCTGTGTTCATCCAGCTTCACGCTTTTTTATCCGAAACAAAATGGATTGGATTTCCCTGCCAGTTGAATATTCAGTCCAACTTAAAGTTAATCTTTCCCTTTTGGATTATATTTTACAGTCATCTGAGCTATTTGTCTCTAAGTGGAAATGTTGACCAGGAAACCATTTGGCATCACATGCTTTCTGCAATGATGAGGACCGGCTGAATATAAAACACAAATTCTCAGTGTAAGTGGCCATCTAATATGATTACTTTGTCATCAAGTGCCCTAGTAATGAACATAATATGCAATATAAAATGACATGGAGCTACATAATTCAATTACATTAAGAGGTGCTCAGAATTGCTTGCTTTTTTCTGAAAGCTTTGCACCTCTCTGGTTAGAACCTGTACTGGGCCAGCTGCTGTTCTGGACCAGTGCCTGGTTATGTTTCCTCAGCTCTTTGTTAAATTAATACACTTGGAAAATGCTTATACGGTAGCAGCATCAAATTATTACCAACATGCTCTCAATTGAAATGACAGGTTAGCTACATCCCGATCCTATTGATTGTTGCATGTGGATTGCCACCAATTGCATCCACATGTTTTCAAATATGACATTTTGGTCAATTACTTTTCACTTTCCATGGCTCATAAAATTGCTACATTTATAATAAAGACATGCGGTTGACCAGTAGCTGAAAGTAAACTGCTTATACTAGACAATTCATTAAGGGAAAAAAAGACTTGAGGTAAGGTAGTTTTGCAGGTCTCAGAGAAGGTGACAGCATAGAGAATCTATAAAAACAAAAATGAAATAACAAAAAATCACCGTGCAAAGGTGCCAGAAGGTGTTGTGCTGATATAAACTTCTCATCCTCTTTCAGACAAGTTTTTAAAAAATGTTTGTGGCTAATCTGCTCACAATATTGCTGCATGCCTCCTAGTGGCAGGCCACAGAATGGGACCTGGTTTGCCCTTTGAAGTCTTAAGACACTTAAGGATGGTCATAATAAAATGTGACACTAAGGATTAAAATTATTTGTTTCAGAAGCAAGCACTGCACGACTTCAGTGACTTTCATACAAAAACATATCTTAATGCTTTCAGGCATTCCAGTGTATTGTGAAATTGGTACTCTTCATGGTTTGGGAGATGACCTCAGTAAACAAGCAGAGAGGAATGTGACTTTCTTTGTGTTGCCTGTTCTCGCTTGTCTCTCAATTGTCTGTTATAGAAGTGATAAAATCTATACAAAGGTGAAGGGAAGACTTTTCACGTAGTAAAACAATTTGTATACAAACCATTTTGTGTTTTTCATTGATAAATACTAAGTCAATTTGTACACATGGAAGAGATTTTGTTACATATGCAAAACATTTAGTTTTGTTAATCAAATTCCTGCATGTGGGAGGAACACAATGGTTTTTTTTGTAAACTATTTCAGAAACTTGAAACGTTCAACCCAGCAGAAGTGTGTAGTTCGTTAAATGTTTGTTTGACAGACTTCCGCTGCATATTCAGCACCACATTTACTGTGTCAAGCAGTCACAACAAAGATGTCGATGAAACATCCCAACAAACTTCACAGGGAGTGTATTTAAGCAAAATTTGACATTGAACCACTTGACACAAGGGGGTGGATGATCAAAATAAAGATCGATTTTAATGAGGGGAGAAAGATAAAGGTGTGGTAGGGCTGAGGAAGGAAATTTCAGAATTGATAGCCTGTTGTGTGTGTCAGGTTCTTCAAAATGAAAGAATCTAGCTGGGGTTAGCACAGCCAAGTCACACGACACCAGGTTATGGTCCAGCAGGTTTATTTGAAATCACAAGCTTTCAAAGCACTGCCCCTTTACCACTTCACCTGATGAAGGGGCAGTGCTCTGAAACCTGAAGGTTTCAAATAAATCTATTGGGCTATAATCTGGCATCGTGTGACTTTAGACCTTGCCCACCCACAATCCAACAGCGACACCTCCTAGTCAGAGTAGAGCTTAGGGTATCTATCTTTCTCATCTAACTATAAAAATCTTGTTGTGTAATGCCCACAACAACTCAGTCTCTTATAAGTTCTGACTTTAAGTCACCATAATCACATTAGTTATTTGGGTGAAATAAGTAATAAAGGCTTTAAGTAACTATTTCAATTTGCCTGATAATTCACTTATCCTTTAGGGAGTATTAGCATCATCTGTTATCTCCAAGTGCGTCCAGAAGTGGATTTAATTGTTCAAATTCTGGTTTTCTGCAGAATATCCAATTTTGTGTTCTAGTTGGCAGAATTGTGAATTTGAATATTTATGACAATGCTATTTTTGATGGAATCACTTCTTAATGGGATAAAGCATTTCATCATTAAAGAGTTTCATTCTGCTTTAATGGGGGGTTTTTCCATCTTTTACTCGTCAATGTTATTCCCACTGTTTTCTCTATGTTTATGAAAATGAAATCAGTGTTAGACAGAAGTGCATTAAATGACTTGATTAGCTATTTTCCTGGCTTTTCAGTCCCAACACATGAGTTTTCTTTCACGACCTCTCTAAAGTTGTCTTTTTCTCCATCCGCATATGCAATTTGGTGAAGATTAACGGGAAGCCAGAGGATTCAGAAACTTTTAAAAACCAACAGAGGACAATTAAAACTGCAATAAAGTGGGAGAAGAGGAAATATGATGGCAAGCTAGCTAGTAATATATGAGAAATTTGCAAGATTTTTAAATATATGAAATGTTAGAGAGATGCAAGAGTGCCTATTGGACTACTGGAAAGTGAAGCTGGAGAAGTAGTAATGGGGAACAACAAAAATGAAGGAAGAACTAAGTAGACATTTTGCATCAGTCTTAATGATGCAAGACACCAGTAGAGTACCAGAACTTCAAGAGAGTCAGGGTCCAAGGTGAGTGCAATGGCCATCACTAAGGAGGTGCTGAGAAAGCTGAATGTCTGAAGGTGGCTACATTACCTGAACTAGATGGATTACATCCTAGAAGTCTGAACACGACAGCTGAGGCAAATATAGAGGCTTTGGTGGTGATCTATCAGGAATCACTGGAGTCAGAGAAAGTCCCAGAGGACTGGAAAATGGCTAGTGTAACACCCTCATTTAAGAAGAGACAGAGCACAACACAGGAATTTATAGGCCAGTTAGCCTGACCTCGGTTGTTGATCGGATTTTACAGTCCATTGTTAAAAATGAGATTGAGGAATATTTGGAAGTCCATGACAAAGTACAGTGGTGTCAGCATGGTTTCCTCAAGGGAATGTCATGCCCGACAAATCTGCTAGAATTATTTCAGGAGGTAATGAGCAAACTGGACAAAAGCGGGCAAATGGGTATGATCTATTTGGTTTTCTGGAAGGCCTTTGACAAGGTACTGAACAGGAGACTGTTAGGAGCCCATGGTGTTTGGGACAACAGATAGGGGATTGACTGAATGGTAGAACACAGAGAGCAGGAGTAAAGAGGTCTTTTTCAGGATGGTAGACAGCCAGTAGGGGAGTTGTGCAGGGAATGGTGTTGAGATCATAACTATTCACAATATGCGTCAATAATTTAGAAAAAGGAACTGAAGCCATTGTTGCTACGTTTGCCATTGACACAAACATAAGTGGAGGGACAGGTAGTGTTGAGAAAGTGCCTGAAGGACTTGAAGGGGTTAGGAAAGTGGGCAAAGAAGTGGCAGATGGAATATAGCATGGAAAAATGTGAAGTTACACACTTTGGTTGGAAGAATAGAGGCATAGGCTATTTTCTAGACTAGGGGAAAGTAGATGCAGTGCCAGGCAAGAATCTAGAATTTGCAGAGTGGTTTTGTGTTCCCAATGCATTTCTTTTGATGTGCTGTCACTGTTTTATAACCTGTACAATAATTTGTACACAACAATGTTGTACAAATACCATTGCGTTGAATGACTTGTTGACGTGTTTTGTTGGTGGAGGGAGAATTGTGAGCTTTAGCCACAGTAGAATTTGTGCCCTACAAGTGATATGCAATGACCGTCTCTTGAATTTAACCATCTCACATTTAAATTCAAGAATATTACAATTATCAACATTATGGGAATTACAGTTGCCCAGAAACTGAACAAGACCAGCCATACATATATGGTGGATAGAACAGCATGTCAGAGGCTGGGAATTTTAGGCTGAATAATTCATCTCTAGATGCCCCAAAACCTGTCTACCGTCTACAAGGCATCACATCACCAGTGTGATGGATTGCACTCCGCTTGCCTCGATGGGTACAGCTCTAATAATCCTCAAAACATTTGACATCATTCAGGGCAAAGCAATTGTTTGAGTGGCACTCTATTTACTACCTTCAACATTCACCCTCTCTGCCACCAATGCACAGTGACAGCAGTAAGTATCAGCAGTGGCAGCAGTGAGATATATGCACTGCAGAAACTCAGCAAGGCTTTTTCAGCAACATCTTCCAAACTGTAACAAAGGCCACAGATACATGGAAACATCATTACCTGCTAGGCCCCCTCCAAACCACTCACCATCCTGAGTTGGAACAATACTGCTATTCATTCAATGTCACTAGGTCAAAATCCTGTAACTCCCTTCCTAACTGGTGATGTACCTACTTCCCATAGCCTGCTAAGTTTCAAGAAAGCAGCTTGCTATCACTTTCCCAAAGACATTTCGGGATGGGAACCAAATGTTAGCCCAACAGCAAGTTACATAAATATAAGAAAACAAATTGAGCTGTGGGACATCTTGCATTTAACCAAAAAGGGTGTTGTTTTAAAAGACAAAAATGATTTCTCAATGTGATGAAATAGTCTAATTTAGCGGGGAGAGTTTCTGGTGTTTGGGAGCAAAGTACACCCCAGGTTACTTTAGTTTTCAGAAAAGCTAGTTCTTAAGTTGCATAGCATTGATTGCAAAATCTGCTGGTACATTGGACAGCATTTTAAAATGTATATTTTTAAAGAACTTTGCTTTAAAAAAAACTGCACTTAAAATTCTAGTGATTGTAATGCAGTCAGCCAGGTTGCCTCATAGAATATGAGTTCCCAAATTGGGGTTGTTAACCTGGACCAATCAGGGAGCCCTGGCTGACAGATGTAAACAGGAATGTCAGAGGTTCTGTTCACTCTGAGGGCTGCCTCTGAGGAAGCCGGACTAGTGTCAAGTACTATGCACGTGTAAATAAAAGGTGGCTTGGTGATGGGATACTATCCTCTGTGGAGTTAATTATAAAATATTTCATGAAATAGGTGAAAATGGAGTTATTGGAGTGTCCCATCAACTGCCTGTATTTAAAATAACTGAAATGACTTGAAAAAGCAGTAGAAACCAGATAGTTAGAGTGACATACAGTAATCAGTTTAGTGGAAATTTAGAGCGATGTTCTTTGCGCCAGTGTTAACAATAGTGAAGATTTCATGCCTACCTGGTTGCAGTTGATCTGGGCAGGACAAACAGCTCAACTAATCAGAAATTGCAGTGTATTCCAATCTGGGATGGGATCCTGAATCCGTAACTTTTTGACTATCCAAAATGTCATTATCTCTGCCAGCTAACACAGGGAATTACAATGAAATAAGTTTATGCTACTAGTTACCTTTCAGGAAACATATTTTATTGTTACAACAATGAGTGAAATACAGATGGGTCACTCAAACATTTTGCTGTTAGTATAAGAGATTTGATTAGGAATCTTGATTGTTCAATATGAATACAGTCAGTTCTAATTGATATTCAGGGCTCTGCATTCAACACCTTCCTTCCTCGACAGGCTTCAGGATCTATCACCATAAATGCCACATAATTCTAGTACTGTGTAAGTGAAATCCCAACTTCCCAGAGACTTTTTCTGAGGAAATGTCCAGCTCTGTTCCTTAGACAAGAGAGAAAATCCCAGGCACTAATTGTTTGGCGTTAAGTAATTAATTACAACTGAGTGATCTGCTTGCACCACACCCACAGTCTGTAGGAACTAATGTGAGAAATAATATGATGAAAATAAAATAACATATTTAATCCGCAGCATTAAATACCAGGAGTATTTTAGCTCTTTCAATAAACCTCCCATAACATACCTCCAGAGCAGGCGGGTCTCGAACTAAGACCTTCTTGCTCAGAGGTAGAGACACTACCATTGTGCCACAAAACTATAATTCCTGCAGTGTTTTACCTTCTTTTCTGTGCTTGATTGTGAGTAACACAGATGCTGACATGATGCAAAGATTTATCAGAAATTGCTATTTCAGCATATATTAAGGAACAACATTAGCATTAACTTTCAGCTTAGAGCCATTGCCAGCAGCTTTGTGGTCTTTAAGGAAAAGGCAATTAATGAGACTTCAGTCGAGCAATAAATTCCAAAGTAAGTCATTAATGCAATCATCTGTTAAGGAATCCTTGCCAATTCTGCTGAGGCATCCTTTTTCAGTATATTGTTAGAAGCTTTAGAATTGCCAGTTATATTTTGTTGGCATTTATACTTCTGCCGCTGCATTGCTCCCAACGTTAGAACTCCATTTCTTAAAATAGTCACTGACAAACAATATGGGATGTCCTGACTTCATTCATAGGATGGGTTTCCTTGTATAACAAGCATGCCATACAGCTAAAAGTATGGAGTATGGCATTCTATGCCAAAGATGGCAGTAGTTACGCTCTGTCATTGTGGAAAATGCCCTTGATTTTGCCATCAGCTGTAAAGGAGCAACACTCATTGCTCACCTCAAAAAGAAAGATTTCCTTTACATTTTAGTGGTCTCTGGATTATGGTCGTCCACTTTACTGAGGTCATTTTGAATTTAGCATTTTCTCCAGAGCACTTGTAACATCCAACAGCTGGGCAGATATTAGAACTGCTATTTAACTGATCAGAAGTAGGGCATTCAGCCTATCAAATCAAATAAGCTTTCACCATTGCACAGGCCTGTGAAAGCTTCTCAGACTATTTCATTGGTTGAGGTTCCAGGCAGAAACACATCACATACTACTTGTTGCATCATTAGGAGCAAAATAAATACTGAAAATGCCATTCTGAAGACGTAGGTTCGGGCTCAGAGATATGGCTAATGACCCAAGCTTGTCCCAGCCCATGTCCCAGACAATATCCAGGCAGATTATGAATTTTTCACTATCCAGAATAACAGCTGAATGGGAAGATTTAATCCTTACTGATAGATGGAAACATTTTCCACCTGATCCAGGAGTAGATTGCTAGATACAGAGATGAAGCCAAGCGAAACACGTGCAATTCAGAAATCAGACAAAGTGTGGCTAATGCAGACATGAACAACAACAACAAAAACAAAGTTGCTGGAGAAGCTCAGCGGGTCTGGCAGCATCTGTGAAGGTAAAAACAGAGTTAACGTTTCAGGCCCGGTGACCTTTCCTCAGAACTGATGGTGGCTGGGAAAATGTCAGTTTATATGCAGCAAATAGAGAGGTGGGTGTAGGGAGTAAACAATAGGATAGAGCCCAAAGAGAGAGAAAGGCAGTTGGACAGACAAACAGTCAGGCTGGGAGGGTGAATAGTTGTTAATGGGAATAGTTAGTGACTAACAACAGGGGGTGTGTAATGGCAGGCTATGTGGAAACAAGGCCTGGCATGTGCGGTGGGGGGCTGGGACATGGGAGAGTTTAGGCCCTAAAATTATTGAACTTAATATTGAGTCCAGAGAGCTGTAGAGTCCTCAAGTGGAAAATGAGGTGTTGTTCCTCCAGCTTGCATTGGGCTTTGCTGGAACACTGCAGCAAGCCAGAGACAGAGATGTTGGCCAGGGAGCAGGGTGGTGCATTGAAGTGGCAGGCAACAGATAGTTGAGGGTCTTTTTTGCGAGCAGAACGTAAATGTTTTTTGCAAAAGCAGTTACCAAGCCTATGCTTCATTTCCCCAATGTAGAGGAGACCACATTGTGAACAGCGAACGCAGTAGAGTAGATTCCGGGAAGTGCAGGTGAAGTGTTGCTTCACCTGGAAGGTATGTTTGGGCCCTTGGATACTGGGGAGGGAGAAGGTAAATGGGCAGGTGTTGCTCCTTCGCCGGTTACATGGGAAGGTCCTGTAGGGTTGTGGGGAGGTGTTGGGGGTGAAGGAAGTGTGGACCAGGGTGCCCCAGAGGAAACGGTCCCTGCGGAAGGCAGACAAGGGAGGGGAGGGGAATATGTGATTGGTGGTGGCATCTTGCTGGAGGTGGCAGAAATGATGTCAGATGATCTTCTGGATGTGGATGCTGGTGGGATGGTAGATAAGAATAAGGGTTACGCTATCACTGCTGCCGGAGGGAAGAGAAGGGGTGAGGGCAGAAGCCTGGGAGATGGGTCAGACCTAGTGGAGGGCCTGTCAATACAGAGCTGAAAAATCCTCAGTTGAGGAAGAAGGTGGACATTTCGGCAGCTCCCTTGTCGAAGTTAGCCTCATCTGGACATATGCAATGGAGGCGGGAAAATGAGAGAATGGGATGTTGCTTTTAAAGAAAGTTAGGTGTGCAGATGTATAGTCTAGTTATAGTCCACATCCTACTTCCTGTAAAGGCTCCATCCCGTTATCTCAGTTCCTCTGTCTCCATCTTTTGAGCTTTTGCATGAGTGTTAGAGTACGTGTGTGCTTTTATTTATGTATGTGTGTGTGTGTGTATGTGTATGTGTCTGTCTTGTGTGTGTGTGTCTGTCTGTGTGTTTGTGTGTGTGTGTGTGTGTGTGTTTGTGTGTGTGTGTGTGAGAAAGAGTGTGTGTCTGTGTGTGTGTGTGTGTCAGTGTTTGTGTGTATTGGCTTACAATTCACTTATTGAGGTGCAATCTTAGACTGAACATAACTTCTCAGGATTGCAAGAAGGTCAAGAAAACTGTCAAAGACCAGAAAAGAAAGCAACAAATTGTTACAACTCAAGACACAGGGCAAAAATATGATCAATGTTGACTGGATGTCAGACTATCTGAAAAAGGAGCAGGCAACCAGAGTGTACAGTCCTCAGAAGAGCAGAACACTCTAATTCATGTATAGATCACATGCTCAAAGGAACATTCAGGGGAAGCAGGAAGGCATTGATCTTTATTGGTACAGTTGTTCAAGGAATGGTGGGAAACTGCCAGCTTTATTCAAAATCAAGTGAACAAGATAATGGTGAGGAGGTGAGAATTCCAAAGCATCTTGAGCTTTGATGGTCAGCCTTTGAGGGAGATGTTGACTTTGTGAGTGTTTGAAACAAATTGTTGGAATTATATAAACTAAAGAAGTGGAGCAAATCTTTGTGGGTTGTGTTATGATGGGAAATTAATAGGATAATATGGTGATGAGAATGATGGGTGCTACACTGACATCAAGCAGAGAAACATGCAGTCAAGGCTTGAAAACACGCAGCAGAGAAACACTGTATGAGAGAGCTATATTCATTAGTGTATATTTTAGTGTAAATAAAGTGTTTAAGGATTTGCTGTGCTTGACTGAGAATTACTGTCAGTTAAGGATAAGCTAGAGATGCAAGGGACTCACAGCATTTACTGTCTGGTCGTACAGTACAACCTCTATGAGTGCAGTATAGGCAGTCAGCTCCCAATAGAACTCAAGGCAGAAAGAATTCATGTAACGATAACCATGCAAGTTGGAGTTTATCGAGAAGTACAGTCCATAAATATAACCACAGCAATCTAAGACATGTTTTCCGAAATATTCTCTCAGAGCAATTCATTCTATCATTATCTCAAAAAAGGCCATCTTGGCATTATTTATTTGTGGGAGCTTGCTGCGTGTTACTTGGCTTCTGAATTTCCAATATTGCAACACCTCGAAAATGCTTAATTGGCTGTAAAGCAATTTGTGACAACTTGAGGTCGTGAAAAGTATTATTTAAATGTAAATCTTCTCCTTAAACAATTCTGCAAGTATGCAGTGGGCCAGCAAGCTGTGGCAGACATCAGTACGGTGTATTTTTCAACTTCAACAATATTAAAATATGTATGGGTAGGATCAGGAAGACGATTTTGATCAAAATTTGGCATTACACAGTTACCAGTGCCATCCTACTATCTCTGAGGATACCATGCTATACAACAAACGATTGGTATCCTGATTAAATACAAATCACAAGGCATTCGAATGTAGTACACCAATTTGTCACAGGTTATTCCATTTTGAGTTTGAATCCTCAAGAAAAAAATCTGGTAGGGATTCTTTGTTTCAGAGGCTTAAAAGGCTTGCATTTTTACTTCAGACTATTATGGAAGGAAATGTTGCTCTTGGCTAATATGGAGCATGGCATTAAGCCAGAAGTTGAAATACTCTGAGCCATCATACAATATTAATACAATGCTGGGAAACTGAAAGGCATTCAAGTACCAGCAAGTATGGGAATAAACATTGTTTGTAAATCGTAAATCAGTTTACTAGTGACTGAAAAAGAAAGTCAACATATACTTTTTTTTGCATTGGGATTACCAAACAAACAAATGATTCAATTATAATGCCATTCTCAACATTGAGTAGGACTGGGAGTAATGCCTGGTGTTCACATACATACATTTAATGGAAAATAGAAAAATTCTGTAAGTAATGCCTGTCTTTTTTATTGATATCTTTGCAGATGGAATCAGCTGAGGAAAGTAATATTTTTTACAAAAATAGGTGAAGAAGCAAGCGCTGAGCAAGTCATCTGAGAGTTTGCGGAAAGATACAGATAAAGTTCAGTAAATGGGCAAAAACTTGGCAGATGGAATATGATATGAGAACATCTGAGGTTATGCACTTTGGCAGGAAGAATGCAGAAGTATGTACCTGTCAGGCAGGGAGGAAGCTGTAGTTTACAAAGGAGGTGGAATCTCTGGTCAAGAGGAAGAAGAAGGCTTATGTTAGGATGAGATGAGAAGGCTCAGTTAGGGCACTTGAGGGCTATGAGGTAGCCAGGAAAGACCTAAAGAGAGAGCTCAGAAGATCCAGGAGGAGACATGAGAAGTTGTTGGTGGATAGGATCAGGGTAAACCCTAAGGCTTTCTATAGGTATTTAAGGAATAACAAAATGACGAAAGTAAGATTAGGGCCAATCAAGGATAGTAGTGGTAAGTTGTGTGTGGAGTCAGATGAGATAGGGGAAGTGCTAAATGAATATTTTTCAACAGTATTCACTCTAGAAAATGACAATGTTGTCAATGAGAATACTGAGATACAGGCTACTAGACTAGGTGGGATTGAGGTTCACAAGGAAGAGGTATTAGAAATCCTTCAGAGGGTGAAGATAGATAAGTCCCCTGGGCCGGATGGGATTTATCCTCGGATCCTCTGGGAAGCCAGGGAGGAGATTGCCGAGCCTTTGGCATTGATCTTTAACTCATCATTGTCTACAGGAATAGTGCCAGATGACTGGAGGATAGCAAATGTGGTTCCCCTGTTCAAGAAGGGGAGTAGAGGCAACCCTGGTAATTATAGACCAGTGAGCCTTACCTCAGTTTTTGGTAAAGTGTTGAAAAAGGTTATAAGGGAAAGGATTTATAACAATCTAGAAAAGAATTATTTAATTAGGGATAGTCAGCACGGTTTTGTGAAGGGAAGGTCGTGCCTCACAAACCTTATTGAGTTCTTTGAGAAGATGAACAAACAGGTAGATGAGAGTAAACCGGTTGATGTGGTGTATATGGATTTCAGCAAGGCGTTCAATAAGGTTCGCCACAATAGGCTATTGTACAAAATGCGGAGGAATGGAATTGTGGGAGATATAGCAGTTTGGATCGGAAATTGGCTTGCTGAAAGAAGACAGAGGGTGGTAGTTGATGGGAAATGTTCATCCTGGAGACCAGTTACTAGTGGTGTACCGCAAGGGTCGGTGTTGGGTCCACTGCTGTTTGTCATTTTTATAAATGACCTGGATGAGGGCGTAGAAGAATGGGTTAGTAAATTTGCAGCCGACAGTAAGGTCGGTGGAGTTGTGGATAGTGACGAAGGATGCTGTAGGTTGCAGAGAGACATAGATAAGCTGCAGAGCTGGGCTGAGAGGTGGCAAATGGAGTTTAATGCAGACAAGTGTGAGGTGATGCACTTTGGTAGGAGTAACCGGAAGGCAAAGTACAGGGCCAATGGTAAGATTCTTAGCAGTGTAGTTGAGCAGAGAGATCTCGGTGTCCATGTACACAGATCCTTGAAAGTTGCCACCCAGGTTGACAGGGCTGTTAAGAAGGCATACAGCGTTTTAGCTTTTATTAATAGAGGGATCGAGTTCCGGAACCATGAGGTTATGGTGAAGCTGTACAAAACTCTGGTGCGGCCGCACTTGGAGTATTGTGTACAGTTCTGGTCACCGCATTATAAGAAGGATGTGGAAGCTTTGGAAAGGGTGCAGAGGAGATTTACTAGGATGTTGCCTGGTATGGAGGGAAGGTCTTACGAGGAAAGGCTGAGGGACTTGAGGCTGTTTTCATGAGAGAGAAGAAGGTTGAGAGGTGACTTAATTGAAACATATAAAATAATGAGAGGGTTAGATAGGTGGATAAGGAGAGCCTTTTTCCTAGGATGGTGACGGCGAGCACGAGGGGGCATTGCTTTAAATTGAGGGGTGAAAGATATAGGACAGATGTCAGAGGTAGTTTCTTTACTCAGAGAGTAGTAAGGGAATGGAATGCTTTGCCTGCAGCGGTAGTAGATTTGCCAACTTTAGGTACATTTAAGTCGTCGTTGGACAAGCATATGGACGTACATGGAATAGTGTAGGTTAGATGGGCTGAGATCGGTATGACAGGTCGGCACAACATCGAGGGCTGAAGGGCCTGTACTGTGCTGTAATGTTCTATGTCCTATGTTCTATGTTCTAATATTATTTAAAACGTGAAATAGCGCAGAAAGGGATTGGGAGGGCCTCATATCTAAATCACAGAAGGCTATCAATCAAGTTCACAGGCAATAGGGATGGTACGGTCTTTAACACCGAGATCTATAATGGCTAGGTGATTAATTATATCCAAAGCTGAGAGAGACAGATTTTGCAGTCTTTAAGGATGTCGAATGTTATAAGAATGAGGCTAGAAAGTGGAGTTGAGGAATATCAAATCAGCAATGATTTCAATGAATGGCAGAGAGATTTGATAACCACAGGTGAGGTGCTGGAAGACTGGAGGTTGGCTAACATGGTGCCACTATTTAAGAAAGATGGTGAGGAAAAACCAGGGAACTATAGACCGATGAGCTTGGCATTGGTGGTGGGCAAGTTTTTGGAGGAAACCCTAGGAACAGGATTTACATGTATTTAGAAAGGAAAGGACTGATTAGTGATAGTCAGCATGGCTCTGTGCATAGAAAATCGTGTCTCACAACTTGCTTGAGTTTTTTGAATAAGTAACGAAGAGGATTGATGGGGGCAGAGTGGTAGATATGATCCAAATGGACTTCAGTAAGGCGTTTGACAAGTTTCCTCATGGTAGACTGGTTAGCAAGGTAAGATCACATAGAATAGAGGGAGAACTAGTTATTTGGGTATGGAATTGGCTTGAAGGTAGAAGGCATAGGGTAATGGTGGAGGGTTGCTTTTCGCACAGGAGGCCTGTGACTAGTGGTGTGCCACAAGGATTGTTGCTGGATCCCGTGCTTTTTGTCATTTATGTAAATGATCTGGATGCAATCTTAGGTTGAATGGTTCATAAATTTGCAGATGACACCAAAATCAAGGGTGCAGTGGACAACAAGGAAGGTTACCTCAGAGTACAATTTGATCAGATGGGCCAATGGGCTGAGGAGTGGCAGATGGGGTTTGATTTCAATAAATGTGAGGTGCTGCATTTTGGAAAGGCACATCAAAGCAGGACTTATACACTTAATGGGAAGATCCTGACCAATGCTGCTGAACATAGAGACCTTGGAGTGCATGTTCATAGTTCCTTGAAAGTTGAGTCGCAGGTAGATAAGATAGTGCAGAAGGCATTTGGTATGCTTGCCTTTATAGATCAGTGTATTGAGTATAGGATTTGGGAGGTCATGTTGCAGCTGTACAGGACATTAGTTCGACCTCTTTCGGCATACTATATTCAATTTCAATCTCCCTGCTATAGGAAGCATGTTGTGAAACTTGAAAGAGTTCAGGAAAGATTTACAAGGATGTTGCCAGGGTTGGAGAATTTAAGCTACAGGGAGAAGTTTATTAGACTGGGGCTATTTTTGCTGTAGCAGACACTGAGGGGTGACCTTATAGAAGTTTATAAAATCATGTGGCACATGGATAAGGTAAATAGATAAGGTCTTTTGCCGAGAGTGATTGAGTCCAAAACTAGGGGCATAGATTTATGTGAGAGGGGAAATATTTAAAAGGGACCTAACTGGTAACTTCTTCATGTAGAGGGTGTTGTGTTGTGGAGAAGTTGTGGAGGCTGGACAAATTCCAAAATTTAGAAGGTGTTTGGGTGGGTTTATGATTTGGAAGGGTTTGGAGGGTTATGGGCCAAATTCTGGCAAATGGACTAGATTTATTTAGGATATCTGGTCGGCATGGACAAGCTATACTGAGTTTACGACCTGATGTAAAGTCTACAGTTTCTGCTCCCATCATTCTGAAATTGAATGAGAACTGCGCTTAAAACCATGGAAATCCATCATGGGGAGCTGAAACATCTGAGGAGAGTTGTTAGACTTTGTTGTCCTCAAAACGATAGTCCTTTGCAGACTTCAGTGCATTGTTGCCCTTTCTTTAAGAGCTCTCATAGTTCTGGATGTGAGTTTGCTCGCTGAGCTGGAAGGTTAGTTTTTAGACGTTTCGTCACCATCCTAGGTAACATCATCAGTGAGCCTCCATCGAAGCGCTGGTGTTATGTCCGGCTTTCTATTTATCTGGTTAGGTTTCCTTGGGTTGGTGATGTCATTTCCTGTTCTTTTTCTCAGGGAATGGTAGATTGGCTCCAAGTCAATGTGTTTGTTGATGGAATTCCAGTTGGAATTCCATCAACAAACACATTGACTTGGAGCCAATCTACCATCCCCTGAGAAAAAGAACAGGAAATGGCATCACCAACCCAAGGAAACCTAACCAGATAAATAGAAAGCGGGACATAACACCAGCACTTCGTCGGAGGCTCACTGATGATGTTACCTAGAATGGTGACGAAACGTCTGAAAACTAACCTTCCAGCTCAGTGAGCAAACTCACATCCAGAACCTCAACCTGAGCTACAAATCTTCTCAAAACTAGTTCTCATAGTGTTTGTGTGAGACTAGTTTGGTTTTTAATGGAAGACCCCAATTGTTTCATCATTCCTGAACTTGTTGATGCACTTCAGTTATGGAACTCACTTGTAATCCTCAACTTTTTTGGGATTAACTGTAAATCCTTGTTCCTCTATGATCTGAACCAGAAATATGATTTCTTTCTTTGAGAATTGATGCTTCTCATTGAGTGGAAGGCCTAAATATTGCAATGTTTTCGACACTCTATGAGTCTCTATGATCGTACTCTGTTTTGGTCTGACCATGTATGGCTTTCACATGGCAGATGAGATCTTGCTTGCCTTCAGGGATCTGTGACATCACACATATTTCTAGTGCTATAAAATTCCAAAAGACAGATGAAAGAAATAGAAGCATCCAATGACATGATGACTCGTAGGCTCGGGGCATTTTCGAAAACGCACTGTTCGGATCCAATTTGGTTTAGAAACTGCTGCTAGTTAGCTTTGCCATATTGTCATTCACTGAAAAACTGAAGGCCATTCACTCCACTGAGTCTGTTCTGCTATTCAATGATATCATGGGTGAACTATTAATCCTCAATTCCACTTTTCTGCCTTACTCCTACAATTCTTGATTATCCAATTGATTAAAAACTTGTCCATCTCAGTCTTGAATATACTGAATGACCCAGCCTCAAGAGTCTTCTGCTGTAAAGAACTTCACAAATCTACTATTGTATGACAGAAGAAATCCTCCTCATCTCTGTTTTAAGTGGATGATAAGTTTCTCTGAGATTATGCCTTATAGTCCTAGAATTTCTCACAAAGGGAGATCATCTCTTAACATTTGGTCTCCTCTCAATCTTCCAAACCCCAATGAGTACAAGCCGAATCGATTCAAACCCCCCTTATAAGAAAATCCCTCTATACCTGGAATTAACTGAATGAACCTTCTCTGAATTGCCTCCAATATCAATGATCATTCTTAGTTAAGGTTACAAAAATGAGTGTGGAGCCAGATGTAACACTCCAGAGCCACACAGTGAAATAGACAGCTGACCTTTCCCCGCCCCAGTGAAGAATCTTCGTCTCCAAAAGAGGGTGGTAGAGATGAAAATTGGCAGAAAATTTAAAATGAGATTGGAAACATCCGTGTATTCTGGGCATTGTCTGATTAATGCCATATACAGTTTTAGCAAGACCCCTCCTCATTTTATATTCCATCATCTTTGAAATAAAGGCTAACACTCCATTCAGCTTCCTTATTTCCAGCTAACCTTGGATGCTGATGTTTTGTGATTCATGCTTGAAGACCCCCACATACCTCTGTGCCTGTGACTTTCTGCAGTCTTTCCCCCTTTAAATAATATTCAGCTCCTCTATTCTTTCTGCAAAGTGCATAACTTCACATTTTCCCACAATATATTCCATCTACCAAGTCTTTGCCCACTCACTTAATCAGTCTGTAGCCCAATAGTTACTATGCTTATTTCTACCCCAGCCCCCTTGATTATTCAATATTTTGAGAATTAGCTTCCTCTGTTGTGAAGACTGATGCAAAGTATTTAGTCAGCTGCATTTTTCACCTGCATTTTCACAATCCAGCTTTGGGCACAGCTATGTTGGAACCTAAATGAGAGTGGAGTGAGGCCTAAATCTGCAAACTAACAAAGTGGAATGGCCAACTGATCCCCACCCTAGTAAGGAATCCGCATCTTCAGGAGAGGGCCACAGAGGAGAAACTTGGAAGTAACATTTAAATGAGATCATAAATATCCATGCATAATGTCACTAATACAATCTTATCAGACTGGTTTAAATTGTGCATGTCACATTATCGGTTTCAGGTTCAAGTCTAGAAAGGGAATGATAGGTTCTTCCATGTCAAAAGATATGAATGCCTCTCTTTCAATACCACAAGCAAAAACAATTCTGCTTATATGCAGAGCCTGGAGATAAAGATCAGAACAGGCCAGCCATGCATTGAAAGGCAAATAGCCTGGGTAGAGAGTGAGGCAAAAGTATTCCCTATACATTGGCACTAAGATAGACATTGCTGAAGGCAAGGACGTGATGTACAAAGGTCCCATTGGGCAGCATTTTATGGAGGACAGCTGGAAGCACTGATGGGGGAATCAATGAAAAGTAACACCAGTAGGATCATTACAAAAGAATTTGCTCAACAGAAAAGGAAACATTCTGGTAAAGAGAATAGTTTATTCATAAGGGTAACTTGTCAATTCCTGCCATTCGTCTGACAGACTGCAAGATAGGCATTGTTTATCAAATGTAGATTTGTCATTGATGAAATTGAGATGGAAACTTTGTTTCTATGTGGTTGACAGCCTGTGTAAGGCTACATAGTTGGATGCAGATGAGAATACATCAAATAATATTGAAGAATGAAGTTTGAATTTAAAGGTTACTGGAGAGGTGATATTCTCTTTTACCGACCTTTAGTCAGGCTTTGAGAACTACTAAATAATCAAACGCACCTTAATAGGACTTTAGTATTCAATTAGATTGAAAGCAAACAATGCCCCATATGGCTTTTTATACAGGTTAATGTGGTTTAATTGAATGGGGGCTTGGGGGTAGAAGTTTAAAAAGAACATCAATCACTCATTTGCTACATAAGACCTAGAGGACTTGACATGCCTAGCACTTAAGCCTTAAACAGCCTCATTCAAATCCTTAAATTGATGTCCTATGTCGTACCCCATGTATCAATTTCATTTGGTTAGAGTGATCGTCCCAGCTAGCTGATTGTTGAAAGGCTAAATTAACACTTCTTAAAGGAATTTTCTGCAGGTTGTAAAAGACTCCAGTTTCTGGGGGTTATTTTATAATCATGCATTGCAATGAGACTGGTAAATTCAAATTCTGTTCTCCACTAAGGTCCCAATCCCAGGTTTGAATCCTGCACTCTGCTGAACTTACTGCTCTCCGCTGATTAATTTTACTCTGGAAAATAAATAAATTAATCCCTTCATTGTTGCCTTCTTCCACATTGAATTAATAAAAAGGTGTCAAATTATAACCCATTTACTGTTCAGTGATCTCTGCTGTAAAAGGTGTGTTTTGAAACACTTGAATAAGCATCAAATTCCTGTTCTGATACGCCCTATGATAAATGTCTACTTCAATGAGAGTCCAAAGGGTGCAAACAAGCTGAACCATAATTCAGCATAGGTGGAAGGGAGGGCAAAGAATAGAAAGGAACATATTGCATTGGTATTTGAGAGAATTGAGATGCTTCATTGATTAGCAAGCAAATAACAAAAAATAGAGATGGTGAGAGACTGTTGGGTCTGATTTCAATCTTTATCCAGGAGAACAACAATATTAGAATGTCAAAGTGGCTTAACATTCCTAATTACGAATCCAGACATGAGAAAGGTGACAATGTGTCAAAGGGGCAGCACGGTGGCTCAGCGGTTAGTGCTGCTACTTCACGGTGACAGGAACCCAGGTTTGATTCCACCCTTGGTTGACCGCTTGTGCATTCTCCACTGGGTGCTCCAGTTTCATCCCACAGTTCAAAGATGTGCAGGACAGGTGAATTAGCCATGGGAAATGTAGGGTTACAGGGATAGGGTAGAGGGTTGTGTCTGGCTGGGATGCTGCTCAGAGGGTTGGTGTTGACTCATGGGCTGAATGGCTTGCTTCTGCACTGTAAGGATTCTATGATTCTACTCTAAGGAATGAGGGAAAGACTAGTATCAATGGAGTTGGAGAACCCTAACCCACCCATTTCTCAACCCACCAGTTGGCCTGAATTACCACTTATATCTGAAAGGATAGTTCTCTTTATAAACTTAATTTCTTTTAGTTTACATGCTGTATAAATTCAATACTGTAGGACGCAATAGCCTCCTCTTTGTTCCTTATTTTGAAATGCTAGGCTGAAATAGTTTTAGGATGTTTGCTGCCAAACTTTATCTGATGTGACAACCCCACCCAAAAAAAATCACATTCTTCAGGTTTTTCACAAAAAAAATTGACTTTGTTCATGAGTGTTTCAAGTTAAGCTGATACATTGTTTGGATTGTTTCACCAAGATGAATTAGTCACTTCTCTTTGCAATAAGATCTGACAGTTATAAGAACAATCTCTGGATTCACTTCAAATTGTTTCTGCTCCCATATCCAATGTGGCTTCTACAAAATATCATGTCGTCTCCACATTAAAGAATGCCTTGAAAATGGTGCTTGGAATTTGCTGGCATTCCCAATATTTTCATCAAAACATGCAATCAGTTGGATTGGTTGTTATAATAGCTTGTCCCCTTTTGAGTATACAGTGTTGGTTTGTTAACATAAACACAAACACTGTTTTGACTTTGAAAGCTTTCTTATTTTTACCCCATTTGCTCTTCCCAGACACTGCTTTCGAAAGTCTGTGCATTAGACTTTGGTCTCATACTCTGCAATTTAAGGCTGAAGGTCTATGCACACAAATTATCTCTGGTACTCCAATGTATCAACGAAAATGATAGTGAAAGTGCACAACATGCTAAAGGATATGACACAGTTCCCCAGGCTGAGTAACACTCCTGTACACTTCAGCTGTACAATTTGCGACAACAATGGAAGAAACAAAGTATTCTGGGTTTTTATTGCACGGCTTACTAATGTTTATGTCCATCTTCTCAGGACATCGTACAATGACAGCAGCAACAGTCGACAGGATATGGTCCCAAATCGGAGCAGAATGCAACAGATCTTCAAACGTTCAAAACATTCAAGATATTCAAACAGGCCACAAATTATTTAACAGGCTGATATTAATAGCAATCATAAACTGTAGTATTTACGTTAAGGGAGCAAGGCGATTCACAAATGAAGGTTTTAAGTTGACTCGGGTGTGGAAGGACGTGTGATTAATTACTCACGAAAAATGAGCCACCCTACTGATGGGAAAACTCTCAGACAAACAAAGAAACCATATTCACTAAAATTCAATGTTACAATGCAAAACCTCAAATCTGCTGCTTTTTGCTCCCAACCCGTCCAGCCACCTCCTTGCTCCTGATACTGTAAGGTGCTCAAGGTGTTCTGGCTAGCATTCATCTTTACCCAGCACCGTGAGTAACAGGTTAAAATCTATAAAATTCTAATAGGGCTAGACATGATAATTGCAGGAATGATGTCCCCATTGACCAGGAATTCCAGAACCAACGTACGCCTCTAACAATATGGGGTAGACAACTGAGATGAGGAGAATTTTTGTCAATCAGAGAGTGTGACCTGGTAGAATTCTCTGCCACTAAAAGCAATCAAGGCCAAAACATTGATTGTTTCCAAGAAGGAATTGGATATACTTCTTTAGGCTGAAGGGATCAAAAGGTATAGGGAAAAGTTGGGAATATAGATGATCAACCATAATCATATTGAATGGTTGAGCATGCTCGAAGGGCCTAATTGTTAACTCCTGCTCCTATTTTCTATAATTACTGTATTAACCTCTCAAAAGATAACTTTTTATTTGTTATAGACTTGCAGTAATGAGAAATGCTTGATAAATGCTATATGAAGTATTTTCTTGCTACTTCCAAAATTATGCTCTTTTATGGGATGAGGGCACTGCTTGTGAGGCCAGCATTTACCATTCATCCCTGATTACCCTACACTGAGTGTTTCGCTGTTCTATTTCAAAGCGCAGTTAAGAGTCAGTCACATTGCTGTGGGTCAGTCACATGTTGGCCAGACCAGGTAAGGATGTTGGATTTGTTCCCTAAAAGGGCATCACAACCACTAATAATTGTTTTATAGTTACCGGTACTGAGACTACCTCTCAAACTAATTCTTCAGGATGCTGTAACCGAATCTCAACTTATTCCCCATGAAGTTTTAAGTTTGCCTGTTGTATAATGAGCCCAGTAACGTCACCACTTCACCACCATCTTCACAAGGAATTAAATGTTCTGTGGGCTCATGGTCTGTGGTCTCGTAAACCTGTTTTTGTATTGTATTAAAATAAATTTCTGTGTTTTCCCAGTGAGTATGAGGTATGCTATTTCAAGTGCCTTGAAAACATGTTGGTTAACCAAAGGAGTTTAAAGGCTTTATTGTGTGGTTGTCAAGAAATGTAAACTGTTTGGTTTGGTATTACAGTCATTTCTGAGTTACATAGACAGTTGTAATACTTTAAACACAGTTTATGTTTGACTTAATTGCACTTTTTACAACATAACTGCATTACCTGTTTTATGATTAACTGAAAAGCACAAACAGCACATGTCATCTTACCTAGATTGTAATGTAGATATGTTTGGGAAGAATAGTCCAGTGAAGAAATCAAAACCCTAAATTTTATTTGTTTCTTAATGGTATATGTTTAATAAATAAATGTTCCAGTGATTAAAATTACTAGGCATATAATGCAGGCTGACATTTCAGTACAATCCTCGGGAATTGCTGATTTGCCATTTTTACTGGATTCACAAATGATGCATAAAAACAGATGGAGACCCTATGACTATTTGGAAAAGAACAGAAGTGGAATTTGGACTGATACATGCCACATCTTCAGGATGTCCCAACATATTTCTGCATAAATTAATCTTGAAGTATGCAAAATCATTGCTCTTGAGGCAAGAGTATCCAAATGCCCTGACTAACATTTTTAACTCAATGAATATCAGGAAAAACAGATAAATTGGTCTGCGAACTGATTACCATGGGCATAGATACTTTTGATCAACCTTTTCATACATGTATACCTCTTGTATAGGTGATCTTCAACCTGGGCCTTCTAGCCCAGAGATCTGAGCACTTCTGCTGCGCTACTACCATAGATATATGGATCCAAATGTTCCTTTTATTTGCAAATTGACAAACCCCCTCAGAGAAGCCATGCTGTTGGTCAGACAAAAAGTTGACACTGGTGTAAAATTAGGGGCTATTGTGAATTTGGATTCATGAACACAATTGAAAAGAGTAGCAGGGGATTTGCTTATATTCTTGACTAATGTAGTACTGAACCTGGCTGTATGTTTTTCCTGAATAACAAAAATGCGAAGAGTCCTCAAGGCTGGCATGCCTTATCTTATTCCTGCCTTCAGGCATCAAAAACAAATCAAATCCATAATTTATTTAATCCTGAGAGATGATTCCATACATAGGGAAGCATTTTAATTGCAATAGCACTTAAATTTGGGACTGAGAGGCAGGATAATGGATGTGGAAATTGGCTGCACACAGGGTCACCACATCTATTCATCAACATCCACTCTCAAATGCAATGAGTTACTGATTTTCCCAGCTTCCTGAAACTCACCAATGGTGATTCAGAGGTTGAAGATACAACTGGGAAATGTTGCATTAAGTACTGAAGCATCACAGTTAGATCATAGAATACCTAAAGTATGGAAACAGGCCCTTGAGTCCAACAAGTCCCCACCAACCCTCAGAGCATCCCACCCAGACCCATCTCCCTATGAACCCATCTAATCTACACATCCCTGAACACTATGGGCAATCCACCTAGCCTGCACATCTTTGGACTGTGGGAGGAAATCAGAGCACCCGGGGGAAACCCACACAGACACAGGGGAGAACATACAAACTCCACACAGATAGTCGCCTGAGGGTGGAATCGAACCCAGGTCCCTGGCACTATGAGACAGCAGTGCTAACCACTGAGCCACCGTACTGCCGTTCTTCCCTGATAGTCTCAAGATTTTGTTCACAGCTCTTACAGTGAGACATACTTTTAAAACTTTGAAAATTTGTACATCTTCTCTCCAACTTGGAGCTCTGATCAATCAGATCAGTGTGAGTACTTTTTCAAAATTTATATGTGGGCATCTCTTGCTGGCCAACATTTATCGTCTGTCCCTAGTTGCCCTTGAGAAGGTGGTGGTGGTGAGCTGCCTTCGTGAACCGCTGTAGTCTATGTGCTGTAGGTTTACCCACAATGTCACTGGGGACAGAATTCCATGATTCTGACCCAGTAACAGTGAAGGGTCGACCAAGCTAGGATGGTTAGTGACTTGGAAGGGAATTTGTAGGTGGTGGTGTTCTCACATATCTGCCACTCTTGTCCTTCTGGATGGAAATAGATCATGGGTTTGAAGGTGCTGTCTAAGGATCCTTGGTGAATTTCTGCAATGCGTCTTGTCAATATTGCACACAGCTGCTAATGGACAGAGTAGATGTTTGTGGATGTAATGTCAATCAAGTGGGCTGTTTTGTCCTAGATGGTGTCAAACTTCTTGAGAGTTTTTGGAGCTGAATCCATCCAGGCAAATAGAGAGTATTTCATCGCACTCCTGACTTGCACCTTGTCAATGATGGACAGGCTTTGGGCAGTCAGAAGGTGAGTTACTCATAGAGTCATACAGATATACAAAATGAAAACACTTTGGCCCAATTTGTCCATGCCAACCAGATATCATAAATTAATCTAGTCCCATTTACAGCATTTGGCCACATCCCTCTAAACACTTCCTATTCATGTATGTGGCCAGATGTCTTTAAAACGTAGTCATTGTACTAGCATCCACCTCTTCATCAGATAGCTCGTTCCACCCATGTGCCAACCTCTGCATGGAAATGTTGCCTCATAGGTCCCTTTCAAATCTTTCTCCCCTCACCTTAAACCTATGCTCTCTAGTTTTGGGCTCCCCTACTCACATAATATATGTCTCAGAATCAAAGACCCCAGGGATTAAGAGGCTCATTATTCTATGAATGACCTGATCAGGCTACGCAGGAATTCCCTTGGGATAATCTTTTTAAATTTGCTCCAATTCTGCTGCAATATTTCTAGCCTTTGGCCTGCTCTTGTTCTCATTGTATTTATATGGTGAGTCTGGTTGAGTTTCTGACTAATGGAAACTGCAGGATGTTGACAGTGGGGGATTCAGTGATGGCAATGTCATTGAATGTCAAGGGGTGGTGGTTAGATTGTTTCTTATGAGTGATGTTCATTGCTTGGCATTTGGCAGGCACAAATGTTACTTGCTATTTGTCAACTCAAGCCAGGATATTATCCTGATCATGCTGAATTTGAGCATCAACTGCTTCAATATCTGAGGAGTCACAAATGGTGCTGAACAATGTGCAATCATCAGCGATCATCCCCACTTCTGACCTTATGATAGAGAGAAAGTGACCGATGAAATTGTTGAAGCTGTTTGGGCCTAGGACTCTATTCTGAGGAACTCCGGCAGAGAAGTCCTGGAGCTGAGATGATTGGCCTCCAACAATCCTGACCCTCTTCCTATATGTCAGGTATGATTCTAACCAGCGGAGAGTTTGCCCCCCAATTCCCATTGATTCCAGTTTAGTTAGGTCTCCTTGATGCTATACTCAGCCAAATGCAACCTTGATGTCAAGAACTGTCAATCTTACCTCACCTCATTTATATTGCTTAACTGGGATCAAATTACTTTCATTCAGTAATCTTGAATCTAAATTAATCTTAAATAAGGACAAAGAGGACCATGTAGAATCAAAAACATTTAGACTATCAAAAGGGGCAGTGAAAGCCTCCTCTCTCATCTGAAGTGAATTGCAGATCATAGCCCATACCAGTGTGGAATAAAGGGTAAACTAACATTACTCTAAAAATACTTATTGGGTGTCTGCATAAGGGGTTGTGTCATAGCAATGTCAATGCATTGGAACCAGGTTCGAGAAACTGATTTCTGTCACCATCCTTTGTGCACTTTTTACTGAGCCATTTTATGTACATTTATCCAAGTGCAGACCTGAACTCTTACTACATGGTGGCAGACAATGACCAGACACAAGCGACCAGAAGCTAAAGTAAGATGCATCTGAAGTGAAGCTCAGAGACAGCATCTATCAGTGCATGTCTATTTCAAGGAGGATTTCAAGACTCTGGGGCACATTTTTAAGGTGAGAGAAGAGAGACTTTAAAAAGACAAATATCAATTGGCCCCAGTGAGAAGTGAATTCCTATCAATCACAGGTCTCTATGAAGAGTAATAACCAAACAAGAGAGTGAAATCTAAAAGGACGGGGGGAAAAAAAGAAACATTTTGATAACCATAACCTTCATAACAAATCCACTGACGATCAAAAAGACTTTCACTCACTGGACTCTTTAGAATGGATGGCCATGTACTGGGTAAATTTGCACTGCAAGTTTAACAGATACAAAGCCAAATAATAATCAGGGATAACAAAGTGTGGAGCTGGATGAACACAACAGGCCAAGCAGCATCTTAGGACCACAGGACTGTGTATTATTGCATGCAATTGGTGGCAGTGTAGACACCATTCTCACCAGACAAGGTACAACAGAAGAAACTACAAGATAGAAGATTTAATTAAAACCTTCATTTCCTAAGTCAATCTTACCTCAATATTTAATTGGTAAAACCAAGAAGCGGGGAAACCAATGATTCTTTTATAAACAATTTTTGCTGCATTATGGATAATTGGTGGAACCTTGAAAGAAGAGCTCATACAGGGCTGTATTATAGTTGGGATGCAGGATTATTACAGCCCAAAGAAGACCTTACACTACTCACATTGTTAATCCGAGGTCTACTGTTGCAGTGGAAATGCCATCAGCCTCAAGGGGAAGAGGATACCTCTTCTGTCATTGCTTTCTGTCTCTATTGTGGTAGGAAAGCTTCAGACCAATGCCATCTCTGCCAGGTCAGCAATGGATGCCATGGGAAAGGTTATTTTTAGGTGGTTTGCTGAAGAGACAACAGTAGATTTCAACCTACAGAAGGAAAGTTTCAAAACAGAGCAACCCAGTCCACAACCATCTAAGAAGTACATGCTATTGACAATCAGGAGATATTCTTTTTGGAGGTAGCAGATCAACAACAGCACGTAATTCATAAAATGCAATCCAGAGGAAAGAATATGCTTATTTTGAAATTGAATCATGCCTATACGCATCTTTCAGAAATTGTTAATACATAAAAAAGTAATTAATGTCTGCAATTGATCCCCATCAGCAACCTATGGGAGCACTCCAGGTTTTTTTCAGCAGAGAGAAAAGGGGCAAAACTATTGAATGTTAGGAGATGCACAATGTCTTGGTGAAGCTTAAAGTTGAGCATCAGAAAGAAGAAGAGCAAATCATAACCAAGCAAGAGCTGAAATAGTCTCACCAGTTCAAAAAGGCTGCTAACCTAAAAGCCCAGCTATTAGGATTCATGCCTTGGAGACTGAAAAAGAAACATCAAAGAAGAGATCTAAACAACCAATGCAAACAGCTTGTGTTCTTAGGTAACGAGGACAAAGGGTATTTTAAAAAAGTGTAAAAGATAAATCAAAATTACTAGTGAAAAATGTCTTTTTACTTGAATATTCAGACCTCCAAAATCACTGTGAATGACTAGTTGAAGAAAATATTCTGCTCCAATTAATGAGTGATGATCTTAAGTTTGGAAAACTAACTTTTGACAGAGAGAACAAAAGTCTCAATTTCAGTTTATAGAAGATAGAAACAAGCCCCTGTTAATGCTGGAGATCTCCTGCAGTAGGAGAAACAATTTTTTCAATAAACCAGCTGAGACATACCTAGGGAAGCAAACCAATTTGCCAATCAATGAGCAAACAATGGAGCTAAGCAAGATCTTTTATTATAGGTATTCAAAACCTATAGATCTATGGAAATCATTTCCTTGTTGATAATGATACACTTAAACACATACTTTCTGATGGGATTTCAGCAATGCCACCTCTATGCTCAGACAATAACAAATGAGCACATAAATCATGTGGATCCTCCAAGAAATCTCAGACTATTGTTTGATATTAACATCTCAAACAAAAGAAACCTCTGACCAGGTGAGAGATGGAGTTTGAAATGGGAATAAAGAGTTAAATGTTAATTGTTAAATGTGGAACCATAAAGGAGCATGGGGGAATGTGTTGTACAGGGTTAATTATAACTACGCTGAGAATTGTTACTGAGCATGTGCTGAAGGAGTTATGTCACAGTTATGTCAGATCACATGCAATTGAAAGCTAGTCTGCAGAGTTCCAGTAGATGTCCTACCTTACAATCCCTTTGCATGCAGTAATATTTAACAAAGCTTGTTAATGTTCACATACAAGAGTATGGACCTGAACTTACTACAATATCTACCGCATAGGAATTACAAACTGAGGATAACCCTCTTTGATGTACCTGAACAGCAGTGCCTTAGGGAGGTATAGGATCTTGCATTAGATGTTGTCAGACATTTGCATTCTGCTGAAACTCGACTTGGTGCCAAGTAAACGTAATGACCACATTTTAGCAATGACTGTCAACGTCTGCAACTTATCTGCTTATGAATTTTACCAGGGATCTGCCTGACGTATATGCAGGATCTCTCAGTTAGTGACAAAGCTTCAGGCTGAAGGTTTGTTTCATAAGGCTGGTAACTAAGTATGTTTTGAGATAGAAGATTCCAATTAGAAAGTGCAAGTACTCAATTTTGTGTTTCTGCTCAGCTTCAAACAAGTTTACCACATTGTCACAGCAATGAGTTTGGACCAGCAGGTGTCTCAGCACACAGAGGACGGAGCGTCTGTACATGATTCCAAAGAGCTGGAGGAGGCTGAATGTGATGTATGTAAGGCAGGAGCAGTGACATACATGACTGCCTGGGATATTCTGATTCTTGCAAGGCCCACTTAGGCACCCCCCATGCATCAATTCATGTGCTACCATTATCACAAGTGATAAGGCCACTTTCCCATAACAATGACAAATGCATCCAAATGTCCTCTCCTACTGAACTCAGGAGGACTGAGGGATTGCTTCATGCTAGATTTCCTGACTGTTAAACTTAACTCCAATATACCTGTCTCCTACACACATTGAGCCATCATTGTGTTATATAAACATATTGCTAAAGTAAAAATTTCAGATTTTCAATACAAATAATACCCTTGAATATATACTAGAGGACAAAAATGGGGAAAATACTTCTGGACACTAACTTGGTCATGCTAAAGTGACATTACTCCCTGGTTCCCATGTAAAATAATTTACATAAATCTTAGTGTAAAATGACTTTGAAAAGGTACAATTAAGTACCAAAGTCAATCAGAATGTGTTATTGATTCATAAATGTCCTCGAGGTTACTGAAAGAAACAAAACTGAGCAACAAAGCTTTCCGAAATAGTTGCGGCAACTGAATAATCATTTTCAGTCATTGTTTTCAGATTGGTCACAGGGCTTATGCATCAGCAGTAGATTAATTAACTAAATTTCAACTCAGTAAAGTTGAAGTTAAAGTAATTTAAAATCATTGTCACACCACCAGTTGGTACATAGCTAGGTGAGGCTACTCAGGCTGGTAGTGGAGCTTTAACCTTGGGTTAATGTGGCCATGGGTGCCTGTTGATCTGAAATACTGGACAGAAGGTCATGAATGACCTGAAAAAGCTCAAAAATCAGGAACAATTTAACATTCCAAATACTCAGAGACTTGAATATTAGTGGCTGTGGGCTTAACAAATCTGCATTTTAAAATCATATGATCCTTCGGTGCACTTGAATCAACTCTATCTAATTACTATTAGAGAGGTGCAAAAATTATGGGAAGTTGCAACTCAATTATTGAATACTTTTGGTCCACTTTGCACCTCTCATTGGTAAACATCCTGTTTATTCTGATTCTACATTACTTCTAAATAGTACCTTATGACTTAGTCTCCCTACAGTATGGAAACAGGCCCGTCAGCCCAACAAGTCCACGCTTACCCATCCCCTATAACCCACCTAATCTACACATCCCTGAATACTACGGGCAATTTAGAAAGGCCAATCCGCCTAACCTGCACATCTTTGGACAGCAAGAGGAAACTAGAGCACCTGGAGGAAAACCACACAGACACTGCAAGAATGTGCAAACTCCACACAGACAGCGCCCAAGAGTGGAATCAAATCCATGCCCCTTGGTGCTGTGAGGCAGCACTGCTAACCACTGAGCCACTGTGCCTCCAGATATAGCTTGACACTGTGCCCAATATTGTGAATTACATCACCAATAAACCAATTTGTAATCTGTGGAGGACAATACATTGTTTATTCCAATATCCAAACAACTCTAACATGTTAAAATGTTCCTGGTAGTCAAACTTCAATACTTTGAATATCATTCAGAAGAAATGTAAGAAAGCTTCATTTCAGTATTTATGAGAGTCAGTGAACCCTCAACTACCTTAACCCCTTGTTAACATTCTGTGTGAGTTTCACTTTATAATGTATATCTAGACACCCATGATGTTTCAGAGATATTAAAAAGGATTCCCAAGTGTTCTCTCACATGAGTGTAAAATAAACCCCATGCAAAGCACTCAAAGAAGTTATTGCTGTTCCCTCAATCGTGTTCTGTCCATTATTTATCTTTAAAACCAATCTCACAAAAACAGGTAAAGTCATCAGGTCACGAGTCCTTGTGTGAAAATTGACTGCCACATTTCCTATTTTAAAGCAGTGGCCTTATTTCAATGCTCAGTTGGTGTTTTGGGCCCCCAACAGTAGGTTGTGGGTTCAAGTCTTATGCTAGAGATGTGAGTACAAAAATGGAAGCTAGAGAGAGAATACCATGTTGTTAGACTTGCTGACTTTCAGAAGTGAGGCCCTAATCTAAAGGATATAAAAGGTCCCACAGTACAATTATGAAGAGGAGCTAGAGGTTTTGTCACAATGACTTGGTGAATATTTATCTCTTAAAGATGTGGCCAGCACAATGGCTCAATGGTTAGTACTGCTGCTTCACAGCTCCTGGGGCCCAGGTTTGATTCCATCCTTGTTTACACACTCTCCCACTGTCTACGTGGGTTTTCTCCCACAGTCCAAATATTTCCAAATAGGTGGATTGGCCATGCCAAGTTGGCCATAGTGTCCAGATATATGCAACTCAGGTGGATCAGCCATGGGAAATGCAGGGTGAGAAGGTAGGGAAGTGGGTCTGCATAGGATGCTTTTCAGATGGTCTGTGTGGACTTGATGAGCCAAATGGCCTGCTTCCACACTGTAGGGATTCTGTGATCACTCACAGATTGTATGTTTATTATCATTGTGCTGCTTTTCTGTGCCTGATTTCTGCATGCTAGTTGCTGTGCTTCCTGTAGGACAACAGTGATTTTGGTCATTCTGAGGTTGCGAAAGGGGTTTAATTAGACAAGATTTCTTTTTGTTGGAGTTTTTTATTTGTTTTTTCTAATGCAATATTTTTCTTCACTCATTTCTTCCAAACTCTTTAATATCATCATTACGCAATTATTAATGTTTACATTCTTGTTATTCAACTGACTCCCTTTATCATTTCACAATAAACATTTTCAGCCAGTCATTCAAATCTATCTGTTATTAATGGATATACTGATAGCTATCCATCTGTCATTCTAATGGTGCGGTAAATCTTGTAAAGTCAAGAGCATTTTAATGAGTCTCCAGAAGTTATCACTTGCTCTGCACGCTGCTTCTTTTTGACAAGCAGCAGGAATTTTCCTGAGAAATATTCAGAATAGTTTACAATTCACTGCAATTTTGAAGCTATCTGCAGCAGTTATTATCTGTAATGAAATTATGACAAGTGAGAAAGCAAATGTTAAGAGCTGCCCAGAGGATGATGCTAATGCCTTGAGAGGTGCACTCGTCAGCTACTTGGCGGAAATGAAAAATCTTCTAATATTGTCCTTTGTTCTGCCTTAAATGGAGTGTCAAGTCTTTAGTCACACACACACCAGTTGCTGGAAAAGCTCAGCAGGTCTGGCAGCATCTGTGAAGAAAAACACCAGGTTCAACCTGTCCTTTTCCACATCTGTGCTTTGAATTTAGTACAACTATTTTGTCTCCTTCATTTTCACTAACATATATAACATTTCATATTCATCACTGTTAAAATTCAAGGATGTTTATATCTAATGCATTTTATTCATTTTTTTAACCAAGTTGAAATCAATAAAATTAACCGCTCCTTAATGCCATAAACACAGAAATGCTGGAAAATCTCAGTGTGTCTGGCAGCATCTGTGGAGAGAAAGCAGAGTTAAAAGTTTTGGATCCAGCCACCCTTCTTCAGAACTCAGAACTTAAGAAGAATCACTGAATCTGAAACATTAACTCTGCTTTCTTTCCACAAATACTGCCAGATCTGCTGAATTTTTCAGCAATCTCTGCCTTTTTTTCTGATTTCTAGCATCTGCAGTTCTTTGGTCCCCCCAAATATAATAAATTTGATTTTGCCTGGCTGATTTCCCCATTTAATGGATTTTAGCAAGGTTTTTGACAAGGCTTTCCAGGGCAAACTCCTCAGAAAATTTTAAGTTCATGGGATCTAAGGAAAATTAACCAGTTTGCTCACTATTGTTTCAGTAGCAGGAAGTAAAGCATTATAAGTCAATGAGCTTGTTTTGTGACTGAAGCTTGTTTCCAATGCAGGGCTCAAGGGTCAATTGATTTTGATGGCACATATAAGTAATAAATACTTCAAAGTAGAGATCATGGATAAGAAGCTTGAAGTTGATAATAATAATTGCTCATCTGTTTGGTTGTGATGAACCGAACTTTAGACTGTGAAAGAAGATATCAATGAACTTCTAAGGTAGACCAAAAAGTGGCAAATTGAATTTAATCCTCTTGAGAGCTGTGCAGTAATGTATTTAGGAGGATAAACAGGATAAGGGAATACGGAATAAATTGCTGGATACTGGAAAATATGGAGGAACAGAGTATGTGCAAGTAGATAAAGTGGTTAAGAACACATACAGGATCATTGCTTTCATTAGTTTAGACATATATTGTAGGAAAAGGGAGGTTATGCTAGAACTGAAAACACAATTGAGTAGAATGCAACATGCAGTTCCGGTTATCACATTACAAGAAGAATGTTGTCACACTGGAGATTGTACAGAAGAGATTTAGAAGGATTTTGCCAGGAATTCAGAATTTTAGCTATGAGGGATGAATAAATAGTCTGGGTTTGTTTCTTTCAGAGCAAAGGAAATTGAGGGGACGTTTAATTGAGGCGTATAAGATTCTAAACACTTCTGGATTTAATTGGAGGTTTCAAGTGACCGCAAATTTGTCATCAAAGGTTTAGCTGCGCAATGGGAAATCCTTTAAGCCTATCAAAACCTAATGCTCATGATTCTAGTTCTTTTCGGTGATGAGGAAAGATATATTGTTAATTGTCAGAGTGTATGGAGCTGCAGAGATCTGCCTTACACAAGAGCGCAAGATGGATTGCAACATGGCTAGTGATAGCCTGGAAGGTTACAGTAACTTAATGACTAAATGCTATTGCAATTTTGGCTGTTGCAGGCAATGCAAGCGATTGCACTTCAAAATCAGAGTCTTCTGTCCATGAAGCCATGGATCACTGTGATTACCTCCTTGCTAAAGCATAGTCTCCAATTTACTGACCTTAGAATGTTGGAGTAATACTTTCAAAGGACATTGGGTGGACAAGGCCGGTAGCCCCCTAATAAGAGCTTTGCTCATTCTTTTGTCAATCCTGCCGCTCCTTTCAGCAGCAACTGGGGTTGGATATGCCTTACCTCATCTCTGTTTCTGCATTCCCCTTCACCACACCCCAGCCCCCACCAATGTAGAGCTGGATGGGGCTGTAACAGGATGCTCATAAGCAAGGACTTTCTTTCTTCTGCAGTTTCAACACTGTATCTAATCAGATCGATTAGCACAGCATTTTAAGTAAAGCCCTCAGAGAATGTCGAAGAAAGTTTTTGATTGCAGATGAAGCCTTGAGAAAGTGCCACAGAAAGTAATGGGTCCCAAATTTCCCTTCAAACAGGGTCGATCTCAGTCAGAAATTACAGATAGAAAACTGAATATGAGTGCAAGAATCGCTCAAAATTCTCAGCAGCTAACTTCTTCCTGTTCAACTGGCCACTGCTATAGGAAAGTTAATTAAATGCGGGCTGGCTCACTGAAATGGCATGCTGCCTTCTTGAGAACACCAGCAGGCAATTTAATTGTCAAACCACTCCATAACCATCCTTACGATAGCTATTTCTATTGCACTTCAACTCCTGTACCAAGATGCTGTCATGTGGTAAGGGTGAACTAAATTGACCCTTGCATTTCAACAACCTGATGGGCAAAGACTGTTGGATTAAAGCTGCAAAATTAAGTCAATCTGATAGAGGGCTATGTGAAATACAGCAATCCAGTAAATTCTCGGCCAATAAATGATGACGGTGGGTTGCTTGGTAATTGACATCATTGGTAATATTCTCAATACTAGTATTAAATCCAAGATTATTCTTACTTTACCTAGTCCTTTTACATAACTGCTAAATTGAACTGTGCTTGACTTCTCCAATTTTTTCTATTAAATACATTTTATATTGAGCTGAAGGATTATCTACAATTGAATATATGCTTGCACTGTAAATATTGGTAAGAAGATATGTTTGGTTCATTAAACAGGCACCTGACTTTAACAGATTTCTGACAGATCATGACTAAGTTCATTCACTTGGCATGGAAATACTTGCAAAATGATGAAATTGTGTTCTTTATAGCTCATTTAATCCTTCTGCTTCTTTCAAATGGGTGTCATAAATGGCGTGCATTTGCTTGGGTTTGTGAGAACTTCCAGTACCTTTACACAAATTACAACACATTTAAACTCACGAGGGATAGCATGATTAATGACACAGAATTATTATGGCTGGTGGCAGAGTAAAACATCAGACTGTTAACTTTTACATCCTCCCAATGCAAATAATGCTTCTATTGTCCATTGACAGCTGTGAATATCAGGATAGATGTAGCAGCAGGTGAGCAGGTTTTGTGCTTGACTACAGAGTGTAATCTAGGAAACATTCACAGCACTCTGAAAAAAACTGCTTTCATTTTACTCTAATATCCTCCAGTCAAGTGATAGGACTTAAGAACCTGCTGAAAGTAAAATAGCATCTTGTCAGAGTTAGTTAAGTGAGGAATATATTATTACAGTGAACATTATGAAATTTTTCAATTCAACATTCTTTCAGTCATCAGTGCTCATTCATCTGCATTTAATTTTGATTTAATTCTATTGAGATTAATTCATATGTCTGAACTCATAACAAGTGGTATCAGCTGGATAAACAGAAACGTGTGTGGTACATTAATTTTGAAGAATAACTGGATGTTTTTATGATTGTAAAGAATTACACTACGATTATAATAAATTAAGCATTTCTGTTCTTTAAAATTGAACTTCTGTTTCTAGAAGTGTTCTGAACTAAATTTTAAAGAATTCTAACACTGTTCTCAGCACTAATAAAAAAAACCTTTGAAATACTTCAGCTTATAATTCTCCATAAATATAATTGCAGAATGGTCAAGCATTTGAACTGTGCATAGCTAGCAGGAGTTACACTGTGAGACACAACAGTGGCTTCCATTAAAAGAAAATACTTTTCACAGATGTGCCTTGTAAATTCCAGAAAACATTGCGATCCTTTAATGTTTTACAAAGCAGAACGAAAAGGAAAATTGTAATTAAAGTTATTTTAACCAATGTTTAATTTAGGGAAATGTAACTGTACACTTGAGTGAAATGGACCTACATAATGGTGAAAAGTGGAGCCGTATAGAGGAGAGAATGGGACCAGATACTAAGCAGAGTGTAGTCACATTCTGAGAGGAACGAAGCCATATAGGAGGAGAGTGAAGCCACACATGTATGCATAAAATATTTTTACACACATTTCTTGTGGGTCCACGAATGGTGGCATAAACTGAAGATAGATGTTATTGTACTTGCTGGGAAGTGTACTTTAAATCATTACGAGTATCCATTATCCTTTCATCTGTTATCATTACTTAATGCAGCTGCACAACAAGATTTCTTTGCAAATGGAGGTGACTTGTCAAAAAAAGGTTTTTTTTCCCATCTGGTCACCTGTAAAATTTTGTTAAACATTGCTGACAGACGAGCATTTCCTTTGGGAATACAAATTTGCAAAATTGGGCAAAGACATGATTGGCTTACTGTTACATCATAATGTGTGAGTAATAGACTTTGTTTCCTCCAGGAACAGGCTGATTCATGCAACTGCAAAACATGAAGGACACAAATTAATTTGATCATTCACCATCTGCGGTTGGTGAAGGGAAGACTTTATGTGGTCCTCTTTTTAAAAAGAAAATGTTCGCAAACAATGCTGTGGAAGACACAATGCTATTCTCCCACTTCCCTCTATTCCTATCCCCTAAGTCTGCGCGAAGCCTCCCTTTAATTCCATCAGTGCTTGTTATTTCATCAATTCCATGTAGAAGCCAGTATTTGATTCTGACATCTGAATTTACTGAGAAGGATATTAAACTCCTGGCTCAATGAAGTCTGATTATTGATTTAAAATTATTTGATTAATTTAGCAGTGATTTCAGGTGATTTCAGAGCCTCAGTGCCCCAGAACTGAGTTTGATCACATAAAACGGTGAGTAGAAATTCTGGATTTTGCCCTTTTGACTGGACTTATTGAACACTTTTTTCTTCCCACAGTCGCTACACACTTTGACTATTTTTCATGCTTCCAATTAAATTGTGCTGAACTCTTTTTCCATATATTACTTCCATATTGAGAAATATACCTTTATTTTTGCATTTTGTCTTTTTTATTCCATGCCAAAGCAATATTGAGTTCAGTCTTCAGCAAATTGGGTGCATTCCTGAAGCTTGTTATCAGTGTGTTTGTTATCAGTGTGTTGGGGAGGTGGGAACATTTTGACAGTTGATTAATGTGCCATGACACCTTCAGACTGTTGAAATAGATGCTGGATGATAAAGGAAATATGTTTCTTTGATACGGTGCTTTATCATTGTGTTAAAAGGAAAGCAAATATTAAGTAAGTTGCACGCCTATTGGTATTTATCTAGTGGATGAATTACTCCTCTGCATTCAATATTATTAAGAATCAGGTAGTAACATATCAATTAGATGCCAACTTTTATTTTTTTATTGGCTTTAAATCCAAATATCTGTTGTCCCAATGAGTAGAATTGAGCATTCTAGCCTTCTTGCCTCAACATTTGCTGTCTCTATTCCCACCTTAGGTCTACTATGGGAAATGGCAGTCCAGATTCAACTCACCTTTAACTCCCTGTGGAGAAAATAACCCATGTGAGTTCAATCAGAAATGAGAGACTCAGCAGTGGGGAATGTTCCATCTCTTGATTCCTGAGTCTGTCATGAAAATCCAAACTTTTGCATCTGCCTTTACTAGAGTGGAGGATGATGTCAATGTCACAGTAAACCTGGGGGCAGTGGAGATATTGGATAGAATTAATAGGTAAGGTGGCATCACCAAAAAAAGTAGAAATATTATCCTGTGAAGAGAGGATGCATCCTACTGCATTTCTATAGGAAGTAAGGTGTAAATTTTAGAGGATCTATCCATTATTCTCCTGGATTGGAGAATGGAATCTAGGGACCGGAGAGTTACAAAGGTTATTGGTGGAATCTTACAGTGGCCTAAATGACTTAAGATATGGCAAGGAATTTGGTTGAGTGGCATAAGAAGCCCAGCAGGGCCTCTCTCAACTGTGCATGCAAATTGTTGCATTTTTAACAAAGTTCCAGATATCAGAACATGATTTCCACTAGGCATCTGCAAGTTGGCTATTAAAAGGAATGTTTGTTTTTGTTAAAGACCTTACTAACTGCCGGTTAACATACAGCTTTCCATCCTACTCTCTTCCATAGGCTTGACAATGGAAGTCGGGGGAATGCCAACTGATTCAGCTCTCTCCTTGCTGCAAAGGAGTAAAGGACCTCCATGTTGGATACCAGGCATCAACATTTCACAGCACACTTCACAGGCACTGGTCACTCTCTCTCACACCCACTCAACACACACACATACATACACACACACACACACACACACACACACACACACACACACGCACACACACACACACACACACACACACACACACACAAACACACACACACACACACAGAGTCTGCAGCCAGATATTTGCATGCATCTCACATCTTCCAGATTCTAACAACTATCATGGTACATTTCCAATCCACTTACTGTACCAGCAGTAATGTTGCAGCAAAGACACTTGGTGATCAGGAATACACATTTAGCTAAAGGACTGGACCAAGCTGCATCATCAGCCTGAGCTTGCTTGCCATCTTGGCAACTCGCTCACTTTGAGACTACCTGGATGCTCATTGCTCTTTTGCCTCTCCTTGCCCCTTTGCTCTTCACCATTCAGTCAGAAATACCAGGCTAAGAGTATTGCAGTATTGTCTTACTCTTTAGCAGAGGCACAAACCCCAGGAAGCTTGTCATGGTTGTCAGCAGTTCTAAGTCATAGGAGTTAGCTTTTGCTTATGGAGTCTCAGTACAGCGCAAATCTGATTTCAGTCCAGGGATTTGGGCACACTCAATCACCCGTTTGCGGTGGTCAAAGTCAGGACACTTTCCTTATAAGAAGGGAGCAGCTGAATGTCAGGGAGCCTAACAGCCATTTTGCTCTCTCTGCCCTGTTGTTGGCTGCTTTCCTCCTAGAATGAAAACCTGTTAGGTATTAAGGAAGATTAATGTAGGTGGAACAGCTGTTACTTTTGGTGCAGATCGGGAGGAGTCCAGAATGAGTGAGTATGAAGCACAGAGGACAGGTAGGTGAGTGGTGTTGTGGGTTTGGCTAGGTTATTGTGGGTGAGGCAAGGTGTTTCAGGCAGCAGTGAAAGTGCAGGAAAGTGAGTCTTGGTGGGAGATGGGTCCAGTGGCAGAGATAGAGTGAGTGTGAAGTATCAGGGAAAAGATGTTGACCCTTGTACTGGTCTATTGGAGAAGAACTTATTTCCTGAGATGCTGTGTATTTCTCCAGATAGCTGGCACCGCATTGAACTATATGGCAACCTCAGACCAGGCTGGCATGATCTGGGGCCATGCCCTTTGTTGCTGGTCCTGGGGGAAACGTACATCTCAACTCTGATTTGTGCCATGGAAATTAGTAATTTATATTCATTTCTATTTTTACTTAATGTCTAATTGTACTTCATTATTGAATTTCTTAGCTTCCGTAAAATGTTTGTTAGATACAATTTAAAATAAGATTTACTTCTTCTATTTTGTAATGAGAAGAAATATTGGGCCCATTGTGATTTCTGAACTATCTTGTTCCATGAGTGACAATCAGAACTAACGTTACCAAGGGGCAGGGACAAGTTCTGAAAGTTAGTGGATGTAAAATAACAAGCCAACGAGATCCCGTAGGGACAAGAATCCCCTGTTTGAATCTCCAGTCTTTAATTGCCTCAGTCTTAGCCATTACCTTGCCAGTACATGGTCCCAGGATTTTAAAGGATTATTCTTTGAAAGAAGGTACTTTACACTTTAATGCTGTACATGTAGCGTCTTGTACTATTTCATGTACTCAGAATAGTACAGACAGCATGGAATTTGACATGTTCAGATTGAACTCTTAATAATTCATTTTTAAGGGGAAGAACTTCACTCCAGCAGGGACACATAATGGGTGGATAAATTAGGACGAGGGTATGAGATATTGCCAAAAAAACTCCTGCTCATTTTTGCTGATGTCCAAAATGGAATTAAATCTCTTTGATATAATTTGAATTCTCAATCTGAAAGCTAACTAGTGATCCCGCAATCATTAGATTTTTTTAAGCAGTCACCTTTCAGCACCTCAGGAGTTAGAAAAGACTGAATCTTACCAGAAATCACTGAAGTATCAGTTTTGTTGAGTCTTATGGAGAGGTTCTCTTCATGAGACCTGCCAAATGTTCTCACCCTGACACCCAAAGGATGCCTTATTAACTGCCTGCCATTTCTCCACAGTGCAATCCTATCTAACGTTTGCTGGTTTCTCCCAATCACCATTGAACAAATGTACTTCCAATTGCAACTACACGTTCCAAACCCAGTCACCATTTAAACAATACATCACTCAGCTCACGTGTCCTTAGCCACAGTCCCTCTTACAACCCTTTAGCCTTTCCCAGAAGCTTATCATAGGTCAACATGGGACTATCAATTACACAGGAGTCTTCAAAAGTTTCAAAACATTCACCTTTATTCACCAATGACAGAAATCAGACAATTAGAGAACACATTTTTTCCTTAGGACCAAAATGACTGCTTGTATGTATCAACAATTATACAGTCAAGGTGTATTCATTGCACCTAACTCTTATCTGCTGTATCTGGGCATCAATTTTGTCCTGTCTGACTGTTAGAGCTAATACTGCTGTACACTATTACCCAAAAAGTAAATCTCCTCCTGCACGACATCCTCACCTTCTACCGAGGAAGGTTGCTCCATCACATTGGGTCTCCATCTACTCCAGAGCACAAAATGCTTCAATTATGCAGCACACTCTGTTTATGGTGTACATCTTATCTTCAGGAGGTTTATCACCTGCTCCAACAGCGTACTGATTGAAGAATGGATTATATTGTGTCTCCATTCAACCTCAGTCAGGAGTGGTGCAATGGGGTCACCTGCCATGCTGCAGAAGGTAGCTCTTGTCTCCTAATAACCTTTCCCTTGTAAGGAAGTTGCCTCAAGGATATGGGCATCACGGTGGCTTCCAGGGTATCAGGCACAAATGTCCAAAAAATAACAATTACTGATGATTTGCACTTTGATGAAATAGAAGCCTTTTGTATTGATGAACTCTGCTGCATTATGATATGACCCCCTCAGCAGGAGATGTGTACGTCTGACACATACCACACATGGGGGAAGAGGGTTGTGTTGTTGAATCTTATTGCCCAGGCTTCAGCACTGACCTCATTATGGGGTAATGAGACAAGGTGGTGTGATGTGGCACAAACGATAGCAGTTCTTGACATATTTGTGAGTGGATGATTGCATGATCTCTCACAGGTACCCAGTAGTTTCTTGGAAAGACCCAGTTGTATAAATATTTAATGCAGCTGTTACCTTGAGTGACACCAGATTGGGATGGCCACAGTCCCCTTACAGGTTGTAGGTCCCACTCTAGTAGCAGGCATTGTTCTTTGGCAGTGGCCCAGGACATGATCAGACTGTTTCAACCTGTACTTTATTCATCCAAATGAAATAACATTGAGGATGATAGACTCTGGCATTCCTGTACCTCATGCACACCCTGAGGGCACTTACAGCTGTAACCTCTTCATGTGGAGGCTACTCAGCAACCACTGCAGGTGGCTCTGGTCCTAGGTTTACTGATGTATCTATTCCTCTGCCATCTCTGCAATAATAATACCTGCAGTGGCTGGATCTATCAGCTATATGAACCTGTGTGGGAGACCATAAGGAACTGAACAGGTGCTTAGTAATGTGAGCATTCAGCATTCACATCAGTGATAAGTGACAGCTTTGCATTCAAATCCCATTCTGCACAGGTATGGCACCCTCCATCATAACCATGGAACTACGCTCAATGAAACTTTGACATTGGGCCTTATTCTGATGAAAGCACCATCAGTCATATCACAGAGAGATGGTAGGAGCTTGTATGTACTGCAAGTGTACTAAACATATCTGCTCCCAGACCCACGTCATCCAAAAGAGGCATCATTGCATACAAGAGCACATTACATAATACTTACAAATTCAGTTAAGTGGGAATGATGCCTATAAGGTCTGCATTTTCTTTCTGCTTTGTGGCCCTCAGATACCTCCTATCAGAATGCCAGGGTTTACTTCTCTTTCACAGAGATGTCTATCTTCAATTTGCAAGGACTCTACACATTGAATTTCCCCCATCACTGTCCTTGTTCCCAGGTTGCTGCCTCCAATCCCCAGCACTGATACCGGCCAAATTCCCGATCACACAGTGTCCTCTGATACAGCCTCCCCGTGGAAGTTCTATGAACAGAACTCTCCCAGGCCTAACTGTGAACATCCCCTCTTATCTGACTTGGACAGACGGCTTGATTAATGACTGTCCGGATCCATGCCCTGATTGTCCCAACTGATAATTGATGGATTTAAACACAGGCAACTAAGAGGACATGAAAGCATAGCTAGTGAAAGTGGACTGGGAATTTAGGTTAAGGGGTAGGTCAATGAGGTGCAATGGCAAATATTTAAGGGGTAATTCCAGAAAGTGCTGAATTGACACCTTCCAACAAAGAAGAAAATTTATAAGGGATGGACCTACCATCTGTAGCTAACTGAAAAAATTTTTTTATAATACTGCAAAGATGGGTGGTAAGTCATAAGATTGGACAGAATGAGAAACAGTCAAGAATTAATAAATAATTAGTAAGGAGGGAAAATTCAGGTTAGAGAGAAACTTGTCCAAAAACATTAAAACAGATAGGAAAAGTTTCTTCAGATATTTACTAAAGGAAAGCGTTAACAAAACAATTGTTGATCCTTTCAAAAATCTGTCTGAGGAATTGGTAATGGTGCATAAATAGATGACATACTAATCGAACAAATATTTTGTGTCAGTTTCACAAGAGGGAATGCAAGGAGAAACTAAAAAAAAATTAAAATTACCATAGAAGTATCACTGTGTAAATTGTTTGAACGGCAAATCAACAGGTACTCGGGACCTGACAGATTTCATCCTAGGATCTGAAAAGAAGTTGCTAGTTGATGCATTAGTTTTAATTTTCCAAAACTGATAAGATTCAGGGAAGGTTCTTTCAGATTGGAAAATAGCTAATGTAATCCTTCATTCAAAAAGGGGGAGGACAGAAACCAGGAAATTGCAGGCCAGTTAGCTTAACAACTATCAGAGGGAAAATATTAGAAGGTATTATTAAAGACTTTCTAACAGGGAACTTGGATGGGTTCAAGATAATTAGACAAGATAGTGAGTTTTGAGAAGATTTGTAGCTCGGGTTGAGTTTCTGGATGTGAGTTTGCTCGCTGAGCTGTAAGGTTAGTTTTCAGACGTTTCGTCACCATTCCAGGTAACATCATCAGTGAGCCTCCGACAAAGCGCTGGTGTTATGTCCCGCTTTCTATTTATCTGTTTAGGTTTCCTTGGGTTGGTGATGTCATTTCGTGCATTGATGATGTCATTTCCTATTCTTTTTCTCAGAGGATGGTAGATTGGCTCCAAATCAATGTGTTTATTGATGGAGTTCCGGTTGGAATGCCATGTTTCTAGGAATTAGACAAGATATTTTCAACATGATTTTGTCAAATCATGTTTAACTAAGCTATTGTTGTTCTTTGACAAAGTAATGTGAGCTGTAGATGAAGAGGAGAGTGTATGTGTTGTACTTAAATTTCCAGAAGGCATTTGATAAATTGCCACATCAGAGGCTATCACATAAAGTGCATGGTGTTGGGGATAACAATGGCATGGCTAGAAGAGCACATAAGAAGGCTACAAATGGATATAGATAAGTTAAGTGACTGAGCAAATATCTAGTAAATGGAGCACCATGTGGAAAAGTGTGAAATTGTCTATTTTGGCAAAAAAGAATAAAAATGAAGCACATTGTCTAAATGGTAAGAGATTGCAGAGATTTGGGTCTCCTAGCTACAGCAAGTATTTAGAAAAGCAAATAGTTTGTTGGTTCATATATCCTTTATTGCAAGATGATTTAAATGCAAGAGTAGGGAGGTTATGCCTCAGTTGTACAGAGTATTGGGGAGACTGCATCTGGATTACTGCATACAGTACTGGTCACCCATTCTTATGCATTAGAAGCAATTCAGAGAATTCAGACTAATAGCTGGAATGAATGGATTGCCTTATGAGGAAAGGCTAGACAAGCTGGGCCTGCATCCTCCAGACTTAATTGAAACCTATTTGATTCCTTGACCTGAGATAATGGGAACTGCAGATGCTGGAGAATTCCAAGATAATAAAATGTGAGGCTGGATGAACACAGCAGGCCAAGCAGCATCTCAGGAGCACAAAAGCTGACGTTTCGGGCCTAGACCCTTCATCAGAGGGTGATGAAGGGTCTAGGCCCGAAACGTCAGCTTTTGTGCTCCTGAGATGCTGCTTGGCCTGCTGTGATTCCTTGACCTAGCGGGTTTTGAAAGAAGTTTTCTTCTTGCAGGAGAGTCTGAAACTCGGTGTCGTGGTTTAGATATAAGGAGGCACACATTTAAAGTGGAGATGAGGAAACATTTCTTTTCTCTCAGGGGTGTTGTAAGTCCTTGGAATTCCCTTCCTCAAAAGGCAGTAGCAGAAGCAGAATCCTTAAATATTTTTGATCGATGGCCAAGGAGATTAAATATTATTAGGGATATACAGGAATGTAGATTTCAGGTTAAAACTAGATCAGCTATGGTTTTATTGAATGGTGGAGCATGTTCAAAGGGCTGAGTGGTCTAATCTTGTCCCTTGTTCATATGAATCCACTGACAACTTGCATGGTAGCCGTCAGATGCAGTATTGTGGCCCATTCTCCAAACTATAGTGAGATGGAGGCCCTGAATCTGATCTTTGTGGATGGATGACTAACTATGCCAAAGACAATGCACGGTGAACAAATGCTGCTTTTGACCGACTGCATTGGAACCCTTTGACTGATAACAGCTTCCCTTGAAATGATTGAGGGCTACAATTTTGAAACGTGGAGATCTGGTTCATGCACACACAGTGTGTTTGTAAAGCAGGCCGCTGACGCATGCTGTAGGTGTGAGATTTATGTACCAATGTGTCGAACAGCAAAATGTTCAACTCTCTTGATTGGTAATTGCGAACAAACATCATACACTGCCTAGCTTTGTGTCCGTGCTAAGCAGTGAGGCAAGACAGAGGTACTGTGAGCCTTTAAGGTTCGGCTGAGGAAGCAAAGCACAAAATGAAATGGCAAGGCAGATAGACATAAAGTGTGTGTAAGCTAAGATAGCAAATGACTAGCCCTGTGATGCAGCTTGGTACAGTCTATGAGCTGGACCCCTGCATGAACAGTGTCCTGGCAGCAGCATCGAAATGAGCGTCAGTGCACTCCAAAGTGTAACATTAAAGTGCAAGAATTTAAATATAAGTGGATCAGAAATGTGCATGATCACACACTGAGCCTGGCAGTATCAGATGTTAATGTCTGGGCATGGAGTATTTGTGTTCTTTGCCATGGAGAGTGTCGTGCGACATTGGTGACGGATATCCAAGATAGAGGTCCAGATGAGGCAAGCAGTGAGCTGGAGTTGCCAGGTACCAGGTCAGACTCTGTTGGGATTCTTGGCATCTACATCTATCGACTGGGTGGGTGAATGGTGCATTTTAATCAGGTTATATTAGGTGGTAATGACACTGATTATGGGAGCCTTCTCACCAATCACTAGCGAAAATCTCATCTTAATGTTTGGCACGCAATTGGAAAATTTGCTTTTGGTCTCAACAACCATTCGACATTTCACCAGATTTTCCCAAATTCCTCTCCATTGTCCACGTCATCGAGAACACGGGAAGATTCAGCTGAAAGAAGCTTCTCATGCCTGGTGATGGACGACGCAGTCAAAGAGCATGCTTGTGGGTGTCGTGATGGTTAATCCCTCCTGGAACAAGTCACCAGAGGCCTGAGTAGCACCACTCTGAACATAATGGCTGACGTGGTGACTGTCTTTCTTTTACATCAGCCATTAGCATTTCGGAAGAGTTTTCAGGTTGAGAAACAAATTGTTTGGCCATTTCACTTACACATCTTTCACCTCAAATGTTGAAACATCTGACCCAGAAGCAGGGAGGCCACCTACTGCAACACAAGACCTCTCAAAATTTAGATTTAGACTTTGATTTCAACTTAAGTTTAGATTTCGATTTCATTGTCACATGTATTCAAGTACAGGGGTACAGGAGTACAGTGAAAATTGTATAAAGTCACCATTCCCAGCGCCATTTTAGGTACAAGGGTACCTAGATCGAAAATCTTATGCATAAAGTAGAAAAATAAAGAAGTAAGTTAAAAAGTTCAATATTACAGTTCTTATCAGTATAGGGTTGAAAACTAAAGAAATAAATTTAAAAGCCAAGCATTACAACCGTTTCTTAAGGCATGGGCCTGCAGACGCTCAGAGCGGGGCTTTCCCCAGGAGGGGTCTTTCTCCCCTGTGTTGGGCACGCTTTCACCCTCGCTGGGATAAGTCTGGCCAAATGTAGGATTATTTATTTAGCATACAGTGAGGAAAATGTTACCATTTACAATTGGGAAAGTCCTGGAATCAGTCTAAAGCATAAAAGACATAAATTTCCAGCGCAACATATTCTGTCTGGTAACCTCTGTGTTTTGAAACCTGGATCTGGGTGGCATGGGTTTTAACCTTTGATGAAAAGGTTCAAGTGTAACCAGTAAAGAGGAATAATGATTTCCGCTCACAGACAGCTGTTAAATGTTACAAATGAAAAAAAAGCTCATAGTCTAATTTCTGTCCTCAGCAGGTAACTACCATTGATATCCTGCTATCAGGCAGAATTTATCAGAGCAAACTCATTCTAATGGTCCCTAGGAGCACAATTGTGGACAATGGAACCATCTCTTGGTGTTGAAGGGATTCTGGCAAAATTCCAGTAGATGTACACTGTCAGGACAGAACAAACAAGCTAAGCCTTTCAGCTTGGGAACTCTATCCTTGTTGGATTGCACAAAGAGAAAAATGCTCTCCTTTTGGGAGTATTATTCTCCACAGGGAAATGATCCTCGAGAGATAATAGATTAATTGGATCAAATTATACTTCTGACAGTCCTGGGGAAAATTCAATGATAACGACATCATTAGCTTACAAAGAGATATGCACAATTTTTTAAAATGTACATATAGAGGCTTAATATGCAACTTGCAATTTTTTAAAAAAAACACCATGTTTTAAAATGAGCTCAAATTCCAGGGTGCGACTAAATATATCGTTCAAAGTAGCTTGTTAGTTGAACAGTTAACCATTGTTTGCTTTTGTTTGGGTGAAATGGGAAAGCTTTTTATAATTTATTAGAAGATGCCTTGAGCAATTGTTACGCAGTCTGTGTCAAATTTGTGAAATTATATTATTAACAGGCATTTCCGATTTACTACCAAATTGATCAAAATCTCAGAAAGAATGCTTGGCAAAAAATAGAATGACACACAGTTCTACGTTTTCGCCAAGAAGTGATTACAAGGGATATGTGCATTATTCAAAAACTCGATCAACATCTTTGATGAAATAGGAAAAGATCCATGTGGTTTCAATAAATTCTCAGGGAATGATTTGAAAAATTAAGCAAATACAATTTCACCATCTTTCACCAGATTAGCATTGCTGAGAAAAGACAGATGGACAATCTTTTACTATCCTTACATACTCTGATCAATAGGAAATATGTCCTGAATTGAATAGTTACAATAGTTAGAGTAATTATTATTTGGCAAGAAAATTATTCCTTTACTCCATTAATTAAATCAGACAGTTAAACAAACATGAATGATTGCTGCACTATTGTATGATTTAATGAAAAATCAAATCAAGTTGTAGTAATTTTTCAATACTAAGTTCCTGTCTAGCCTTTTGCAAATATTTTAATTACTCACTGAATCATAATACAATGTACGTGAATGCTGAAATATGCCTTGCAGCTGAAATTGATTCGCCCAGTTTGATTTTAGGATAATTCAGTCACTGGAAAAACATGGCAAGGTGTGGCACTGAAATTCAGTCTGAGGAAGTCGCACATCTGCAGTTTGAGTTTCTGTAACAGTACTGCAGGGCTACCATTACCTACCTGAGTTTTGCTGTAAGGAATAACTCCTGGATTAAGAGATCCTCCTAACAGAACCTATTTCCATTTTCTTTCAAAAGTGACATGTATCACTTCTGTTTTCCACCCCATGTTACCATGCACCATTCCCAGAATAACTCACCACTCACAGGATATCCTCGAATTGACTGGCATCCTTGACTTAAAAGGCTGTTGTCTACCCAGAAAAGTCCTAACAGCCAGAGCTGCCATTCAAGGTTGATGCCATTTGCCTTGGACATGGTAGACAGAGAGAATCTAGTTCCCCAATATGAGGGAAGAGTCCTGGAGGCCCATCTGTTCTTTTGCTTCAGGAGCAGCAGTGGAAGGAATGATTCCAGACCATGCCAGACCACGTAAAAACATAGAAAAATAGAAAATAAGAGCAGGAGGAGGCCATTTGGCCCTTCGAGACTTCTCCACTATTCATCACAATCATGGCTGATTGTCCAACTCAATAACCTAATCCTACTTTATCCCCATAACCTTTCTCATCCACCCCAAGTGCCATATATAGCCACCTCTTGAATACATTCAATGTTTTGGCATCAACTACTTTCTTTGGTAATGAATTCCACAGGCTTGCCACTCTTGAGATGAAGAAATGTCTTCTCACCTCTGTCCTGAATGGTTTACCCTGAATCCTCCGGCTGTGACCCCTGCCTGGTGGCACACCTACCATCGGGAACATCCTCCCTGCGCTTACCCTGTCTAGTCCTGTTAGAACTTTAGAAGTCTCTATTAGATTTCCCCTCATTTGTCTGAACACCACCAAAAACAGTCCTAACCTAGTAAATCTCTCCACATGCGCCAGACCTGCCAACCCCAGAATCAGCCTGGTAAACCTTCACTGCACTCTCTTGAGAGCAAGAGGATCCTTCCTCAGAAAAGGAGACCAAAATTGCACACAATATTCTAGGGGTGGCCTCATCCGAGGTTATAAGTCAAGTCATTACAGTCTCAGTCTCCTGGGGGAATGCCCAACATTGTGAGGAGATTCATACCCTTCTCCACTTCACCAACATGTGGTTCCGTCATCTTGCCTCCAATAGCGCACACTCAATCTCTCTGTTCTACTGGACCCACAGCCCCGTAAAGTTCATCTTCTGCCACTCTCACTACTGTCTGCAACATCTTTCCCACACACCATCACAATGCCTGACATCACAACCCTGCATGCCCTCTGTGCTACTTACTCAGTCGCTCAGGGCACCTCACTACCTGTACCGAGAGCAACACTTGTGCCACCTACTTCCATCTTCTGAAACACCTACCTATCTCTCATTCCACAATGGGACAGAAAGAGTCAAGACAAATGCCCATCATCGGGCCTCCTCACTACTTATGAAGAGAGCATCCCATCTCTCGTCTCCCCGAGAGGCTGACTGGCCATGTCCAAACATTTGGACTGATATCGGATGGTGCCCTTGATTTACTTTGCTGGTACCCCTTGAGCAAAGGTTGTCCCCCTTGAATTGACTGAGATGATAACCCTATCAAGCTTCCTGGCTTTTTGTCTGGCTAAGTGGCTCAGCAGGACAGCAGTGCTATGAGCCTGGTATCTCTGATTGACAGGGCAAAATGCAAAATTGCTAATCATTAGCCACTGGAAAATGTTACCTTTCATTGTCCCTGGAGATTGTGTGCATGTGGACAGTGACCATGGTGTATACTCTGAGATGTTGGCATCTGCTATCCAACATGGAAGTAATTTTGAATGAGCTCAACCCACTAATTACTCACTCTGGTTTTCATGTACTGTTTTCCGAATATCTAGTTTGTTTGGCGAATTTGGTAAGATCAGAGCTGGGCTATTAATAAGGTGGGTTGGACCATCAACAAGGATCTGAATCAATGTTGATTGCCATCAATTGGCAACTCATTGCTGCCTGGCCAGAAGCCCACCATCTGCAAAGTGTAAAAGATGGAGCGAGATAATCCCAATGTCAAAATCCGCCTCACTCCTCACCCAATTCTGCCATGCATCTCATTACAGCCCATGTCACTCAAATGATCTGTCATTTACCATCAGATTGAAGCTTAATACAGATTCAACATTAACTCTTTCAGAGCCACTGCCGTATACAACAAAAGATAACCATGTATTAACTCCCTGATTGAGATTCTGCTGAAGCTTCATATTTTGGTGGATCTGATAAACGGTTATAATTTGTAACCTCAACAAAGGAAGGAATTAGACATTGGAAGAAGATGTACTGAAGTTCTGTGCAAATCTAAGGAATGGAGAAGGCTGAAAGCTTGTCTTTCTGAAATAGATTATCAGGAGGAAATTGAGGATTTTTGTGGTTTTCACAGAAGACCTTGCTCTTTCAGAAGGATTATCTAGAATTAGGACATCAGTTACTAATGAAAACTAAAGGTATGAAGCATTGCCAAATTTAAAGATGATCAAGCAAAAGGAAGAAAATGACATAAATGTTAAGAGAAATTCCTGCATGATGGTGGAGCTTGGTCAATTCTGCCCAGGGACCTTCAACACTGGTAGAAGACAGTAAGTGTAATCAAGTTAGGATATTAAGTTGGGAATAAGGCGAGCTGGCCTCCAACAGAATTTTGGATAATCTGATTGTTGCTGCAACTGTAATTTGTGATTACTAAGTGTAACACTGATTCATTTAAGTTCTTTTGAACCATAGAAATTCCAGTTTGGAATTGTATTGAATTCAGTATAATGGAGAGGACAAAAACATGCCACTTGAGCCACAATTGTTGCCCAATCTTCTCCATTTTCCCAATAAGCCCAAATATTTAATTCTTTCACCCCCATGTATTCATCTCACTTTGTTTAAATGGTTTCTCTTCAAAAGGGAATCATTCGACCCATCATATCTCAATTTGTACCAGCTTTTTAATTGGAACTGTCCAACGCCACACATCTAGAGGCATGTTTTGATTGGCACATGCACCACATTGTAGGAGGTGGTATATTGGCTGTCACGTGTAGCACCAGTGGTAATGGTGGAGGAGGTCCAGAAGACAAATGCTCTGCACATGTTCAGTAAAAGGGTTTCATTGTCTCGTCAGCCTTTTGTCCCAGCAGCAACAAGAACAGATCTGCCTGGCCTCATGTCCACCTTACATTCCTTTTCAGGTTAAGATCCACCACTAGTAAGATGCCTGTGCCCAACACCCTTTCTCTTAGCGACTCCTACAAAGTTTCCAATTAGATAGAAAAGGACAGAATTTGCCAAAGTTTTCAAAGTATTCCCAGAATAAAATGCTACTTGTAGTTGTCGATATATTGACAATGTGCCAGAAAATCTCTCCACAAGATTCAGAGCTCTTCTTCATTGGCCCAGCAGCAATCATGGTAATTAGGCATACGCAGAAAATGCCAGCTTTGCAGCAAAGCCAATACCCCATTAAGGAATTAAAATACTTTCCATTTCGAAAATTCCTTTTTAATTGCTGTTTGAAATCATCATACATACAATGTTTATTAGTTAGGAGTGGGTATCAGTTGAAGTGAGCACCATCAAAGTGACGTACAGTTTCTTCAACATACGATCGACAGTATGAGAATCAATCAACTTTATGACAAATGTCCATGCAACCTCTGCTAGTATAATAAAATATGAGGCTGGATGAACACAGCAGGCCCAGCAGCATCTCAGGAGCACAAAAGCTGACGTTTCATAGTTTCGGGCTCTCTGATGAAGGGTCTGGGCCCGAAACGTCAGCTTTTGTGCTCCTGAGATGCTGCTGGGCCTGCTGTGTTCATCCAGCCTCACATTTTATTACCTTGGATTCTCCAGCATCTGCAGTTCCCATTATCACTGATAAAATTTCAACCTCTGCTAGTGCTGGCTTCATCTCTTTCACAAAGATGGTACCAGTTCTACACACAAGCTAAAACTGTATTTGAACTTAAAACCTTACCTTGGGAACCTCATGATATTTGCAATGCCCACAATCACATTGCATTATGTTGATATATAGGAATTGGATCACACCTAAGCTAATCATCTATTTTCTGCAAAAGAACTTTATTGTACTGTACGTTTGAGATATATTTTACAATAAACATCAGTTTTGTCGGAGCACACTTCAGCCCAATTTTGTGTTCTGCTGGGAATAGATGACTGCCAGGATCAAGTGAGGCCCCCTGACAGGGGGCGAGGAACTAATATCAACACAGCCTTAGTTTAATGTCAGCATTGAGCATAATGAAAGGACAAAAAAGGAGTCTGGCCCAGGAGTTTAAAAGGACTATTCCGCAGTTTAGAAAAATACACCCAGATAGGTGTAGTCTTTGGCATTCCCAAGTGAAGAGCTTTTCTTAAGGCAAAAATCCTTTGAAATTAGTTACCAGGATAAGACATAGCCACATGGTAACTTCCTTTAGGAATAGGAGGTATGGTAAACAAATATTCTCCATCATCGGTAGTAGACGCGCCAACTTTAGGTACATGGTAGTAGATTTGCCAACTTTAGGTACATTTAAGTCGTCATTGGACAAGCATATGGACGTACATGGAATAGTGTAGGTTAGATGGGCTTCAGATCGGTATGACAGGTAGGCACAACATCGAGGGCCGAAGAGCCTGTACTGTGCTGTCATGTTCTATGTTCTATGTTCTATCCCTGTGTGGTCTGTCTGGCCAAATAAATGTTAGCCAGTTGAGTAAAAACAGATAATCATAAACACATTTGGTATGGACAGGTTTGCCTTTCTTTTCACTTCAAAAATGGCTTTATCTTGTCGAACTTTGATTAGAACATCCAGAGAGATTGCCTTCTGCCCCCTTTTGGTTTCTGTCACAGAAACTGCAGCAAGAAATGAGTTTGGAGATAAAGGGGATTTATCATGTAGTTTCACAATCCCACACTGGAGCTTCATGAGTGTTGAGGAATGAGGGTCAGGAATCTGTCAACTGGGCTAAACACTGCGTAATTTTCTTCACCCATCTGTCCCATGCAAATCCCATCTCACAATGAGAGGAATCATAATTGAACTTTTGCACCGAGTGAGTGAGCCTGCTGGGAAGATTAACCTCCTTTTCTGTAGACAACATGCATGAGGAAACAACAGATCTATTTCCCTCACTCCAACCACTTTCACCTTTTTACTCATACTCTACCCAATAAAGGCTGACAATAAGGAACTGCTGTGAGTAAGCTGAACAGCACTGGATGCAGTTAATCTACTTGCTGCATTTGGTCAGCACATTGTAAACCTCAAAATGTAGGTCTCTTTTTTTTTAAATGTATAAGTGGAAAGTGCTCCTTCTTAATCCTAAAATAGTAAGTCTGTACAGGCATCAAATTGAATGAATGATGTTTACAAATCTGATGGATTTACAAGTAGGTTCAAACAGCCAATGAGAGAAATTACAAAGTAGACATGACTGAGATAAAGTATTGATGTACTCATTACTGCTTTGTGATGGCACTTTTTGCATTATCCTTCAAACTCTATGCTCATGTTTATTTGCTTGTTTTGTAGTTGTGGAGTCCAATTAAAAAGACAAGATTTATGAAAAGACTACATATTTAACAGAGTCTCGAACCCTTGTGATTTCATTGTGACTCCAATATATGAAACACAAGGATAAAATAAACAAAAATGAATCTCTCTCTTAAGTGGAAAATTATCAGGCTTGTAATTTTTCTAGGGTGTGAGGCAAATTTCTCCCTGCTGACTCTGCACATGGCAAAAAATATCCAAAAGGAATAATCATTTAAAGAAAGGAATCTTAAGTCACATGAATTGATACATTCAAATGTGGTATTCATTTTATTTCCTAAAATAAAGATGAAATCTCCATTTGGAACCAATGGAAGCCTGACAAGGGATAATTTTTTAGGTAATATTTACAAAACACGATGACAGCAGGTGAATTCCTAATGCAGTAGAAGATAAGGATTCATGAATAGACTAAAGAGCAACAAGATTAAATCTAACAGAACTGGGATTCTTGTAACTAGTGGAGTGCCGCAGAGATCAGTGATGGAGCCACAGTTATTTACAATATATGTGAATGCCTTGGATGACGGAAGTGAATGTACAATAATCAACTTTGCAGATGAGGCAAAAATAGTTGGGAAGTCAAAGGGTAAGGATCTGCTAAGGGGTGTATCAGAGATAATGGGAACTGCAGATGCTGGAGAATCCAAGATAACAAAGTGTGGAGCTGGATGAACACAGCAGGCCAAGCAGCATCTTAGTTAGCTGAGCAAAGATTTAGCAGTCGAAATATAATGTGGGAAAATTAGAGGTTATGCATCTTGGCAAGAAGAATAGAAAAGTTGCATATCCTTTAAATGGAGGAAGATAGCAGAGAGATACATCTTCATCCAGGATAGTAGTCTTGTCTCTGTGGAGGTTTTCTTCAGCAGAAGCTTTCGGCCCAGTTTTTACAGTGGCCTGGCACGTCAATTTCATCGCAGCATGGCAGTCTCGCTATGGATTGATGGTCTTGTTCCGGCTGGGTATTTTGTCTCTTGTTCAGTTTCTTCTAAAACCAGGAGCCGTTAAATGGACTGTGATGAACTTTTGAACTTTTATCTAAAATTTACTTTTTATTATCCCTTACGAATTTACAATGTCTTCTGTCGTTAATACAGGCGCCATGGTAGGGCAGCTTATACACTTTCCATTGTATTTTTCTTGTAAAAGTCCACAAGGCAATAAATTATAAATTCTAATTCTAATTTCTAAATCTCACATAGCACACATAAACAAGAATAAATTAAGCATACATGAAAATAACATATTCAAGTGGTTTATTGCAATAAAAAATTGGCATTATAGAACAGAATAGGTTTTCAAAATTAAGTAACTTTATTACTCATTATATAATTGTAATTAATTATAATTATATCGTGACTTGTTATGTTTTTGCTCTGGTAGCTCAGCATGGTATGAAAATGAATTACATCTGTCATTGTATTGTGACTTGCAGAGATTGTGTTTCATTCCGTATTTTCCTTTGGAACTGTTTTCCGTTTTAATTAATACTGTGCTACTGCTGACTTGATAGTTGGCTCCCATCTTTATTGCTGCTGTGACTACTGCCCTTGCTTTGACTGTGAAGGATGTTGTCAAATCTCAAGGATTGCCCATGAGTCCTTGGGAATTTAGAGCGATAAAGATATTTAAGATTACTCTCCCAGATACTGTTTCAAACAAGCCAGGAGCATGAATCATAAGATCATTAAAAAATGAGTTTTCTTTTATTTGTCTGGAACATAGTTTTTACATAATAGGGAACTATTGGAGGTGAAACATAAAAGATTTTTTATTGAGCAAACACATCCAAACCACTCCTACCCAAAGTCTGGTTCCCTTGCTAACCCTCCCTACATATATCTAGATTGGCTCCTGGTCAAACACTGTCTTGATTTTAAAATTGTCATTTTTTTTTCCTAATACTTGGCTCTTCCCTCATTTCTATAATCTCTCCAATTCCACACTGTTAGAATCATAGAGTTATAGAGATTAACGGCATAGAAACAAGCCTTTCGGTCCATCTCGTTCATGCCGACCAGATATCCTAGGGTAATCTAGTCCCATTTGCCAGATTTTGGCCCATATCCTTCTAAACATTTCCATTTCATGTACCCACTCAGATGCCCTTTAAATGTTGTAATTATACCAGCCTCCATGATTTCCTCTAGCAACTCATTCCATGAATGTACCACCTTCTGCATGAAAATGTTTCCCCATTGATCCCTTTTATATCTTTTTCCTCACATCTTAAACCTTTGCCCTCTAGTTTTGGACTTCTCTACCCTGGGAAAAAGGCATCAGCTATCTATGCCCAATGTGATTTTATAAACTTCTATAATGTCACCCCTGAGTTTCCAGGGAAAATAGCCCCAGTCCTTTCAGTACTCCCTATTGCTCAGACCCTCCAAACCCGGTAACATTCTTGTAAATGTTCCTAAATTCTTTGAGTTTAATAGCATCCTTCTTATTCATTTGTGTTCCTCTAATTCTTGCCTCTTGTGCATTCCCAATTATAATTGATCAGCGCTCATGGCTGTGCCTTCACTTGCCAAGCATAATGCTATGGACTTCCCTCCAAACAGATCTCCATTCTTCTGCTTCAGTTTCCTCGTCTCAAACTCTCATTAAATCATGTCTCTCTAACTAAGCATTTGGTCACTCGATATAATGCTGCCTTTTATAGCTTGGTGTGTATTTTGTGTTATAAAACCCCTGTGAAGCACTTTGGGAAATTTCATTGCATTAAAGATGCTGTAATATTGCAGCAGGCAGTATGATGCAACTTTCAAGAATATGTCAAATCAGAGTAGGCAGTCTACCTTCGGAATATTGAAGTGTCAGTACAGGTAGGTTTCTAACTGAAATAACTCCAAAGACACTGGTATCACATCACCAATTCACCCTTTAATTGCTCTTATTCTTGGTCTTATCTGTCAACCAGGGCTCCCTGATTGAACCAAGTTAACAGCCCCAATCAGGGAAATCATATTCTGTGATGCCCACTCGGCTGACCTTGCTACAATGACTACACTAACCATTGGGCTTACTTCCTACTTTAGCTTTTGTACCTGTCCCTCCAGATAGTCAAGTACAGGTAGATCTCCTGTAATATGATAGTAGTGTTCTTACACGGGCATCTTTGCGGGCACACACAGTGTATCCTCGCACTATAGAAAAACACAGTATAGAAAACAGTGTTATAGGAAAATCATTATAGAAAGTCGCTATACCTGAACAACAGAAAGTTTGTGTTATCCAAATAGGATCCACTATTCATCAATCACATGCAATATAGCAGAGCTAACTATACTGCTCAATCATGCTCATATTAATGACTCATTATCCAAAGACTGTAAATGTCACACATAAAATAAAGAGAGATTGAAATTTGAAGCCACATTTCACAAGGCAGAGACTTCCTGTCACTGTTGAGGAATTTTATTTTCAGAAACAAATAAGATGATGCGATTGTAAATGAGCAAATCCTGACTTACCACACCACCTGCAGGAGGTGTCATTCATTCTACATTTAATACGTAACCAAACTGATCACTGTATGTTGAATTAATAACCTGGTTAATCTTCATCAGAATAGAATGCATTTATAATAATGCACAATTTTGCATTATTTTGTCAGCTTTTTGTCAGAATTATTCTTGTACTAACAGTTTATGAGACAAGGTAGTTGTTGGCTAAGCCAGCATTTGTCACCTATTCCTAATTGTCCAGAGAGGAGTTAAGAGTCAAACACATTGCTGTGGCTCTGGACTCACGTATAGTACAGACCAGGTAAGAATGGAAGTTTGCTTCCTTAAAGAATGTTGATGAACCAGGTAGATTTTTCCCAACAATCAGCTATCATTTCATGGAGTCCTATTTCCAGAATGTTATTGAATCCAAATTCCACCATCTGCCTTGGCAGGATTCGATCCTGGGTTCCCAGAATGTTACCCGGGTCTCTGGATTACCACTCCAGCAATAATACCACCAGGAAACCACCTCTCCATATTACTTTGTGTTACATTTATAAACTGTATTATAGGAAAGAAGCTTGACTTTTTGAACCCTAAATCTACATCTACATCTCTTTGGGGAAATCCAAATTACGGATGTGTTTTTCGGAGGGTTTGTTTCTGTGAAGCCTAAAATATTGTCTCACCCTATCTTATCAAAACCACCTCATTAGTTACCTACCCCACACCTTTGGAATATCTTAAGTACAATTTCTGCCCCATCTTCCTGCCATTTCCAGAACAAATTGTCACTCAGTAGATATCCCATAAGTCACCAGCACTCTTGCACCTGTGCCATCTTTAAAAGCCCATTGAGCATCCAGACAGGCTCTGTCTGTGCGGAACTACCTGATATTTGCCCTGGATTGGTCTAACCGCTTTTGAGGCAGTATCTTCTCTGGTACAGGCAGGAGCCTCTCTTTTCCTAGTCCCAGCATGGTAGCCATGACACAAATTTAAACATAGGACTGTGGATATTGGAGATCTGGAACAAAAACAGAAATTGCTGGTGAAACTCAGCAGATCTAGCAGCAATTGTGAGCTTTACCAGCATTATTTATTTTTGTACTAGATTATGCCAATCTGGCCTAAAGTTGGTACCCAGTTGAGTGCCATGAGGCTGTCTGTCATTAGGCCCATCAGCCCTTATGAGGACAGCATCCTGACTCCTACTGCACTGAGCAGGGCCAGGACAGGTATTAGAAACAACTCTTGACTCCCTAAGTGAAGGCTGTCCCAATGACTTGATTGAGAGCTGCCATCAATTATGACAACATCCCTGGCTTTGAACCTGCTCTGTACATCATGGCAAGACAATAATAGTATGAATCTGGCATCTTTAGGTGAACAGGCAAAGTGCAAAAAGGCAAGCCAATGCAGGGCAGGGTTGTTGCGAGTATCCAGCTAAGTTCACATTGACAGAATTCTATGACATCGAATGAACAATAGAGAGATGTAGCCTCTGAGAGAAAATTTTTCTCCTCATCTCAGCCTTAAACTAGCAGCCCTTTCTTCTGAGCCTATGCCTTCTGGTCCTAGATTCTCCAAAGAGGGGACAAATCCTCTCAGCATTTACCCTGTCAAGCCCCTTAAGAATCCTGTATGTTTCAATGCAATCACACCTCATTCTTCTGTTAAACTTTTGCTCAGAAGACAATCCCTCCATACCCATATCATCCGAGTGCACCTTCTTTGAATTGCCTCCAATGAGATGAAAACTTTCCCTAAAAAGGGAGATCAAAACTGCTCACTGAACTCCGGATGTGGCTTCACCAGTACCAAGTTGCACCAACACTTCCCTACTCTTACACTCCAACCCCCATGAAATAATTTCACTCTGTGCAGAGGTCTCAGGCAAGATTGGATGTTTCCACATGATGATGTTCTTTTAGCTCATTGCATATGCAGGCCTGAGCGAAACACCCAATTTTTGGCAGATAGACAGGATTTTCTGTCCTCTGGCAGGACCTTCTGGCCTCCAACCCCTGGATGCCAAACTTTAAAGAAAACTGGCCCGTAATTCACAGTCGATAACTCAGGGGTATCACTTAATCTCTGATCATCACCCCCATCCAGCACACAGATGTCAGAGATCAGGCCAAAGGTGATGCTACATTTTAGTGGCATCCTCCTAAAGGTTCTTTTGAAGGCTTTCCAAGATGGAAAGGAAGCTCTTTTCCCTAAAATTGGCAACAGGAGGGACTGATCCTGAAAAATAAATACACTTGGGCAGAGATGCCCACGGGCAATCCAAGACAAAGTAGCTCCTATGCCGCACCCCTGCATTGTACCAGGTTATGTCCCACTGTCTGCACAATGTTTCATGCCCCTATAAGTGTGACTTATTATTGGGAAAGTGTTCCATTGGCCCAAACAGACCCCTTCCAGCGATACTCTCATTCACTTAGCGAAACTAGTTGTCACTCTCGACAATTTTTCCTTTGATTCCTCCCACTTCCTATAAACCAAAGGAGTAGCCATGGACACCAGCATGGGCCCGAGCTATGCCTGTCTCTTTGTAGGATTTGTGGAACAGTCACTCTTCAACAGTTACACTGACACCAACCCTCACCTCTTCCTCAGCTACATTGATAACTGTTTCGTAGCTGCCTTGTGGTCCCGTGAGGAAATCAAATAGTTCATTAACTTCGCCAACACCTTCCACTGCGTCCTCAAATTCACCGGGACCATTTCTGACACCTCCCTCCCCTTCCTGAACCAGGCTGTCTCCATCTTTGGTAACTGATTCACCACTGACATCCATTTCAAACCCACTGACTCCTACAATTACCTCTACACCTCCTCTCACCCAACCTCCTGCAAAACTGCTATCCCATACTCACAATTCCTCCACCATATCTGCTCCCACAATGAGGCATTCTACTCCAGGATATGCCAGATATCCTCTTATTTTAGGGACTCCAGTTTCCCGTCCCCTGTTATTGAAGATACCTTCAACCACTTCTCTCCTATTTCCCACACTCTTGCCCTCAAACCCCTTTCCCCCAAAAACAGTTAGGATACATACCGTTACATACCATCCCACCAACCTCCAAATACAACACGTCATCCTCCGACATTTCTGCCACCTACAATCAGAACCCACTGCCAAAAAGATATTTCCCTCCCCAGCCCTGTCCACTTTCTGCAGGGAGAGTTCACTCCCGACTCACTTCTCAGCTTCACACGCCCCATCAACCATTCCATCACACGTGGCACCTTTCCCTGCAACTGCAGGAGGTGCTACACCTGCTCCTACAGCACCCCTCTCACCCCCGTCCAAGGTCCCAAACAATCCTTCCAAATCGGGCAGAGATGCACCTGTAGTTCGTCTAACCTCATCTTCATTGCTCCTGATATAGTTTCCTCTATATCGGGGAGACCAAATGCAGACTTGGGATCGGTTCAAGGAGCATTTACACTCTGCACACACCAACCAACCCAACCTTCTAGTTGCCATCCACTTTAACTCCCCCTCCCACTCCCCTGGCGACAATGTCAATCCTTGGCCTCCTCCACTGTCAGAGTGAGGCCAAAAGTAAACTGGAGGAATAACACCTGATATTTTGCTTTGGGAGCTTACAGCCCAACCGCCACATTGACTGAACATTGACTTCACCAGCTCCAAAATCTCTCCACCCCCAATCTGTCCATCTTCCGACTCACTTATCCACTCCACCCTCCCACTGACCAACCACAATAACCCCCTGCCTGCATCCACCTATCTCCATTTTACCGACCTTCCCCCAGTCCCACCCTCTTCCCTCTATTTATTGCTGGACTCCCCTCCCTCTCCTCAGTCCTGAAGAAGGGTTTATTCCCAAAATATTGACTTTCCTGCTCCTTGGATGCTGTCTGACCTGCTGTGTTTTTCCAGCTTCACATATCTTGACTTTAGCTTCCAGCATTTGCAGTCCTTACTGCCTCCTTTGGGAATGTCTCCACTGCAGAGGACTGTCACATCAAGGGATTGAGTTACAGGCATCCCCACCAGGTACCTCATGTGCAATGCATATCTGTCACTTAACTGCAGCTACCAATGTAGCACTATTGGTGCACACATTCTCACACATCTTCCATAGTTCACATTTAAAATATAATAGATGGTTTTAGATTCAGAACTCCACAGATATCTCAGGCACACAGATCATATAATGCTCCATTGGTTTTCAACAATTGTATTTTTTTGACATCACCCCATCTTTCATTCAGAACCATCTTTCATTCAGAACCATCTTTCATTCAGAAGTCCTCAGAACCTAACAAGCCCATATTGCATATGTTTTAAAAAGCAACGCACACATCTCTGGGGTTTCACTTCTACACCTTTATGTATGAGGGAGAAGTGCTCATATACCCAGATGCATGGCAATGCTATCACTTCTAAGTTACACAACATCCTAGCTTAGAAAATTATTGTTGCTCCTTTGTTGTCATTGCGACAAACTCCTTCCTAATATAATGATCTGTAATCTTACACTTCAAAGACACCAGTCATTCAAGAAGGCAACTCGCCATTACCTTAGGGATGGTCAATAAATGTTGGTCCAACCAGTAACACTGACATCTATGATTGAATAATATTAAACAACATTAACAGGCCCCAGCTGATTGAAGATACAGAGTCAGGCAGACGAATGTCTAGCAGAGATGCCTGAAATCACACACAATCTAGAGCAATGGGTAAAGGAATCTCCTATGTTTTATCTGATGCTGTGCACATATGGCTTCCCCTTGGATGGTGACCTAAGCAGGCAACATTGACAAGAAAATGTCTACTTCTGTTCAATTCAATTGAATATCAACCACCCTGTTCAAACACCTCCTAAGTTTAGCATATGAACTGCATGAGTAAGAATTTCACAAAAGATATCTCTCGGGTAGGAGATTCAATCCTGCCTACCTAGGGAACAGCAGTGAGATTCAGCAATTTAGAAAAATGTTACAGGTCAGTAGATGAAATGTGCGATCCTGTGTGTCCCTTCTTATTTCTCTTCAAAAACAACTTAAAATTAGCAGCAATATCATCATTATGGCTTCCAGATGTTGGCATAAATGAAACAGTGTGCACTCTCTCCTGATTAGTAGCACACTAGAGTCCTGACACTAAAGCTAACTACTGTAATTCTGCAGTTTATTATCAAAACACTCAAGATATGTTCCATGCTGCTTTCAGCCTATGCATGATGCAAGGCAGCAGAATGAATACCACTTGTAAGTTATTGCCTCCCTGTCCTCTTTATTATGAAAATGTCCATTTTGTTTTACCATTGCAGCTAATGGAGACAATATGTCATGCCAGTAACATGTGATATAAAATAAAATGTTAAGCTATGATATAGACATTGCTCTGGCCTACGTGTGCTACCTATTCCATGTGATGGATATTTTCATTCCTGCAGCACTTCACTGCCATACAAATGCACTTATTTTCAAATATATTTTCACAGTTCGTTTTAATGGTGCACTTTTATTGTGGAACTCTGCTGCCTTTTAATATGGACAAAGTTACTGAGTGTCATTATTATGCCCAAGCTGACAAATTATTGATTTCTGGTTGCCAAACAATATTGAACTGATTGCACAGTCCACCACAATGTAACTACATATGCATTGATTTAAAATGTGCAAATAAAATGGAATGTGAGAAAGATCACGAGAAGGCCTATCAATGTTTACCTTACTCAATAAAAGGTGCAAACTAGCTTGCTACCCTCTCTAACCTCCGATAATGCAATCTCTTAGACTTCTTAATTCCCATCATTAGCTAGCTGCATTAGAACTGATCAGGTAGATGATATTTGCAAACAAAAACAACACGACATAAAGAATAAGCAAAGCAAAGAAATATACAGCTCCAAAGATTTTATGGTTTCTGGATAGGTGGATAGTCTATGTACTGTAATGCAAATGTCTTAAGGCAGGTTGGAAACTAATTTTTTTCTGTCTGTCACTCATCGTGTTGTATTCTAAAATTTTAAGAGGGGAGGATTTCTCAAACTGTACCTCACCAGTAATATCTCCTGCTTGCACAGCAAGTCCAAGGAGTTATTCCACACAGTTATCATACTCTGCATAGAGCAGTTGTATCTCACTAACATATCCGTGTTCACTTTTTTACAATTAGAATTAGAATTTATTGTCATATATACTCAAGTATAGAAGTACAGCGAAAAGTGTATCATTCCTGGTGCCGTCTTAGGTGTAAAGGTACCTAGGTACAAAGTAGAGAAATAAAGAAACAAGTTAAAAGTTAGTATTACAGTCACCCTTATATAGTAGAAAAATAAAGAAATACAGTCAAAAGTTCAACAATCTTTCTTATGTACTTAGCAGTACTGATCTTGCACTCCCTACAAAAGCTCTATGTCCTCCACTTTGGCCAACACTCTGGAAGACTATGGGCTGTCTGCTGTGGACCCCATTGCAGATGTTGGGGGATTTCCCTCACTGCCATGTTGTCAGGGTCTTCCCGCATTGGGCTCTATCAAAGTCCCAATCCTGTCCCCTGGCCACTGCCAGGCACTGGACCTCGAGCCGATTGCCAAAGTCTCGATCCAGTACCCCAGCCGCTCTCATGCTTTGGACCCAAAGAAACTGTGATGCCATCACGACTGCTGACTCCTTGACTGAGCTCTCTCCATAAGGTAAGTTTGACTTCTCCCAAGCTTGCAACTGCCACAGATGCCGGGAGACCTGGGACTGCCTGCTCTCAATGCTGCCATAGATGCCAGAGACCTCTCTCGCTGCCATGTTAGGTTTGTTTTCCCTGTGATGGCTTAATCTCCCAAGAACTGGGCTCACTCTCCTCCACGCTGATATCCTCTACATTGCGCACACTTGCTGTTTGCAGAGGGTGAGGAGATTAAAGTAAGAAAAGAAAACAGTGAAAAAAGCAAAAAGAGCAAAAGTGAACAGAGCAGCTGAGCTCTTGGCAGGAGTCCTCAGGCTGTGCCGCTCCTCCACCACAATCTTGGATCTTCAGAGTTGGGACACATTTAAAACTATCAGTTAAAAGATCCTCGTTGTCTTAACTTTACAGTTTAAATTTGATGTTGTGCACTTTACAGAATCATAAAAATGAAGAAACATTGATGGATATATTGTTTGAAGTTTTGAGGGGTTGAATATTATTTAAATGGTGTTGAATATTATTTAAATGATGAAAGACTGCAGAATGCTGCAGAAAAGAGGTATTTAAGAGACCTTGTCCATGAATTACAAAAGGCTAGTATTCATGTTCAGCGGGTAATAGTGATAGTTAGCCTTTATTTTAAAGGGAAGAGAGTGTAAAAGTAGGGAGGTTTTCCTAAAGCTTTACAAAGTATTAGTCAGACCATAACTTGAATATTGTGAACAGCTTCGGGCCCCTTATTTGAGAAAAGGCATGCTGACCTTCAAGGCTGTCCAGAGAAAGCACATTAGGCTCATCCCAGGTTTGGAAGGATTGTCTTAGGGAAGAGAGATTGGGCTTGTGCTGATTGGAATTTAGAAGAATCAGAGACGTTATTATTGAAATATGTAAGATTCTTTGGGGACTTGACAGGGAAGATAGGGAAAGATTGTTTACCCTTGTGGGAAAGTCTAGGACCAGAGGGTGTAATCTCAGAATAAGGGGTCTCAGATTGAAGACAGAGATAAGGAGGAATTTCTTCTCTCAGAGGGTAGTGAACCTATGGAATTCTTTACTGCAGAGGGCTGATGTGATATGATCGTTAAATGTATTCAGTGCTGAGCGAGATATTTTTAGTTAGTAAGGGAACAAATGGTTATCGGAGAAAAACAGGGATGTCAGAGTTGATGTTTATGATATCAGCCACAAAATAATTGAATGGTGGAGCAGACTCGATGGGCTGAATGGTCTATTGTGCTCCTACGTCTTATGGTCTTTCAAATATGTCAGACAGGAGACAGAGAAGTTGTAAAATTACTATAGCTGTTGGGCTGACCTGGGTGATTACCAGTTGTGAAAATATGTCATTTTAATTTTCTTCTTGGGGTGCCAAAACTGACTCCTATCCTTTTTGCCCCATCAAATACCACCGAGTAAACACGTTGCTTCAGTGTCTTTTCAAACTTGATTCAAGGAAGTTTCATACCTTTTGACTGCACATCTGGCAGCATGTGAGTCACATGGTCTTACAATCTATTATATATCATCCACTGGTCCTTATCACCACATTCAGATGCTGTCTGAATGACTAGGGCATAAGGTAAAGATATTTAATATTTCCAAGGGACAAATAAAACATGGAAATGTGTTCAGCAAAAGAAATTCACAGCAATGTAAATAAGAATCACATTGCATGTATAGAAAGAGTGAGCTGTTCAAATATGTGGGACAATAATCTAATCCAGTTAAACTGCAAGACATAAATGTTCGCAGACATGATTGTCTTTTAACATGGGCTGTTTATTTCTAAACCTTACACATAACTATGCAATTGTACAGGTCAGCCCTTAAGTACCTCCATATGTGGCTCAGTTACTTCTGCTTCGGTGTTACAACATTGTAGGCTCAAGTCCCTCTTAAACTTCAAGCAGACCAATCTAGCTTGATGGTTCATGCAACTCTGTGGTAATTGCCAAAGGTGCCATTTTTCAGGTGAGACATTAATTCAAGATATGCTCTGCTGTCTCAGGCAGATGTAAACAAACTCCATGGCATTCTTTCGATGGAAAGCAATGGATTATTTAGCAGTGTCACAAATGATATTTATCCCTCAGACAACATCATTTAAACAGTTTTACTGGTCTTTAAGATTTTGGTCAATGTGGGAGTTGGATATGCACATTTTGGCTTTTGCATTTGCAACAATATAACAGTGTCGATGCTACTACTGATTTCAAAGGCTGTGAGATACTTAGGATGACAGAGGTCATAAATGATGCTGCAGAACTACAAGTATTTATTATAATATTTCATTATTTTTTCAAGGTAAAGAAATTTAATTCATGGCAGTCGATTTGGCACCTTCAGTAACTTAAAATCAAAGGTGTAGCTCAACCACTCATTAGCCCTGTAGGACCAGCTGATGTCATGTTTGAACAGGAATGTAAATGCATTCATGTAATACAGAAAAGGCTGTTTTTAATTGCAAATTTGGAATATTTGGTTGTGACATTCTAAGAGCAAAATTTGGCAGAAAGCCCTTGCTTAGTTCCTGCTCTGTCAAGTCGTAGAGTGTAGACGTTTCAGGTGCCTAAGAAACAGCAGTTGGCTGTTCAGATAGAGCCTTGGCTATACTGAGTGCTTCTCTTCAGCTGCCAAAATAACTGTGGCAATTTGACCTCGTGTTTGAGGACACATCTCCACATGCCCATACTCCTTCTCTGCAACTCATTGATTCCTCGCATCCCACAGCCAGTAAACTGCATTGGTGCAGTCCCAATTGGCTTTCACAATTTTCTGGCAGAATTTAAACAAGAATTGAACTCCAACTCAAGCCTCATCTGTCGTGCTGACTGCCTGCTTTTGGCCCCTTGAATATTTATGACTGAATTTCTTTCAGAGATCATACTTGAGATTCACTTCAACATTACTGAGCTGAAACCCCAATTTTTGTTCCAGATGGATGGGAAATATGTGCACAGCTCAATGTCATTCTGGTCATTCAAACTCCTTCGTTCCATTTTCATTCCTCTGGATTATGAGTTCAGCCAAAGCCGACAGGAATCATAGGAGCCAGTGTGAGAGAGAAAGTTACCAGGAAGGAGACCACCATCCATCAAAGGAATCATCTCTAAGATGACAAATAGTAAAGAGTTCTACTTGGTCCAATTGTAGCTGGAGAAAAGGACTATGTCAGGTTAAATACAGACGAGAGTAGATCCAAGGATTCCTGGCTCCACCACGATGAAACATAGGAAAATTTCAAAATGAGCACTTAGATTGGCTACTGCTAGTCTGGTGTCAATAGGCATCAGCTTCAGTTATTCTGTTTGGCATTTTGCACATCTTAGAGTTTAAACTATGTATAGTTAGGTAATTTATTGTCACTTGTGTTTATGAAAGTACAGTGAAAAGCATAGGTTGCCATAATCCAACACCAGTTTAAATATGGAAATGGTAAAAAAATACAATTAAGCCAAAGTTAACACAAAGTTTTTATTTTGTTCCCTCCACAGCTCATGGGCTCTGAAGTGGCCATGGGATAATCAAAGCTGCAACCAAGAAGGACTGGATCCACAACACCTCCAACTCTGCTGAAGCAGCCCCTCTGCTGCAAGGACCTCAGCCAGGAGCCACCATGAATTCTAGACAGTGAAATGAAGAGTTGAAGGATTAGCTTGTCTCTTGGTGTCTCAGGACATGTCAAAACGCTTCATAGCCCAAGTTAATTGAAGTGTAGTTACTGTCATTATGTAGGAAAACGCAACAAAGTTCATCAAATAACAATAATATAAATGTCTAATTGATCTGTTTTAATGGTGTTGATTGATGGATGACTGTTAACCTAAAGACTGGAAAAATTCTCCATTCTTCTCAAAACATACATGCACTGAGCAAGTAGATGGAGACTTTTGTTTAAATCAAATCTGGAGACATCCAGGGCACTGCAGGATAGCACTAAAATGCAGGAAGCATCAGGGGTGATTTTAGTAAAATTACTGAATATTGTTCTTTATCAATGTGAGCTCCAGACATTTGCTAAAGCACAAGTTTCCAAACTCTTACCATAATACTGTAATTTGAATTATAGTCTATATTATCAGGATTATATTTCGGCAGAACTTCAGTTTGACTACAATGCTAAAATTACCCCATGAAATGTGCAGTCTACTTACTGAATACAAAGTGCCTTAAAACCTGTACTGTGGAAGTAAATATGTCAAATTGACTTGCAAATCATACTGTAAGCAGAAATGAGAAAATTTATCAAGTTTCTGCACTGTTATCCTGTAAGACTTTTTTTTAAGTCAAGGGCTTAGAAAATATGTAAAGGGAGGCAATCAGCTGTTTGGGTGTGAGCATCTGACCTTCCTGTCTCAGAGAGTGGTTAGAATGTGGAACTGGCTACCATATGCAGTGATGATAGTGCGTTTAACGGTACGATTAAAGGAAGAAGAAAAAGACATTAATGCTGATAGACATAGAGAAAGTAGGGTGTGGGGAGGCTGTTTGGATCATAAATACCAGCACAGACCATTTTAGTCATATGGCCCTGTGTCTGTGCTGTAAATTCCATCTAATTCTACGAATTACAAGGGAAAGTTATGGGTACCAGGCTTTACAAGGGTAAAATTAAGCTTACAGATGTCCCTCACTGCATTTGCAATGGGATAATTTTGTAAATGTGTGCTCTCTGACATGGAATCATGGGCCTGAGAAACACATAGTGAGATGGACGATCATTAGAGATCACCTACTCTGTAATCCTGACTAGTAACAGCATACATGATACTTTATCTCCCTGATATACATTTGCGAACACTATACTCTTTTTGCAGTGCTTCAGAATTAATTATGTGTTGCACTGTCAAGAGCTAAACTAACACTGTCTCTTTGCTCATTACCAAATAAGCTGCTTCATGCTACAGCTGAACATGTACTGAACAAGGATAGCGAGCATGCCTTATCCTTCAACATGAGTGACAGCCGGACTCAGGACCCGAAAAGTAAACACATAATCACATAGTTTATTTAACACAATGATTAAAATATGTAGGTTCCATCACTGAAGTTTTATTCATGAGATGGAAATATTCAACAGCTGCGAAATGGAATCATAAATATTCATTGCCAGCAACCTTATAAAATTGAATCTCTTTTCAATCATCGCACAGGAATTGTGGAAAAATTGCCAGATGGTATTGTGACGGTAAAATTATTATCACCAACTTTAATTGTAAGCAATCAGTGAGGTTACAACTGCAGACTGAGACTTTAGGACATATTAAAGTTAAATCTACAGTTTCTGGAGCTTCCACACAAAAAATAACTATTCTATCTTTAATCACATACTATCTCAATTGCTCTCTTATTCACAGTGAGTCAAAGCAGGTCAATAACTAATTAATATTCAGTTGGGAATCACACTCTAGACTCAATATTGTCTCTTTTTCAGCCATTTGAGGTATAGCTATGACTCGTTATTAGCAGTTTTGCTTGAGCCCCACACTAAAAGTCAAGGTTAGCACTCCAATGAAATGCTGAGGGAGTACTAGGTGGCATCTTCTTTGTTGTATTTACCACCACTACCGGTATTTTGTGACAGGTAAGGGTTGCCTGGAGGAGTTCACTGTCACTAGTCCTCCATCTACTTTTGGTTTGTCTTGGCCATATCTGATGATTAGTGGGAGGGGATACACCATCACAGCATCAAAAGAAGAGGCACCATTCTTAAATAACAGGACAGTTTATTGCATGGTAGCAATAAGCACAACTGCATTTGGTCAGGCTAAATAATTAGGACCTTACAGAGCTGGTACAGATACTCCTCCGAAAGCTAGAGTAGAATTATTCTCTCAGTAGTTGGGGTGGAGCCAATGAGACAAGAACATTCATCGTTTCAGAACCATCACCTGATACCACAAGCTTATTGTTGTTTTAAGTGCTGTCGTTTTGATGAGATGTGAAACCAGTCCCTATCTGCTGCCTTAGGTAGATGTAAAACTCCTTTTACACGATTTTGAAGAAGGGAAGGGGAATTGTCCCTCAATGCAATGCCATCAGATTGTCGAGTTATTGTAATGTTGCTAAATTGTAGGACTTTGCTGTGGACAAGTTGATTGCTACATTTCCTAAGTTAGAGCTTTTAAAGTATTTTACTACAAGTAAAGTCTTTTGAGAAATCCTGAACTGTGAAAACTGCTATATGAATGGATGTTCTTTCTTTTATTAATTATATGAATAAAATAAATCAAAAATTCAGAAGTTAACCACAATTATGGCATGTTCACCCTCACATCTGATCATTCAATTTGTACCCTATACAAAGTCTCACCACTTCTCAGCTCTTATAGTCCAGTAGTAGTGCCCCTACCTGTAAACCAGAAGGCCCTGTGTAGCAGTGTCCTGGCTGCTAAAGCATAGGTAGATTGCAAACTTGGTCAAACACCAAGGGATGTTGAGTGTTTTGGCCAAGTAAAACTCTGAAATCAAGAAACCCACACAACAGACACAATGCAAACAAAGCAGCCAAGTGCTGATGACATTAGCATTATGTAAAAGGCAACAGTTATTCTGGGTCGGCACCCCCAACAACTTATCCAACTTAAACAAGGGACAGGTCAGACAGAAAAACAAGCGGGTCCTGTTACACAAAGAAATTGATAGCAGCATGCCATCTAAAGTGATTGACTCTAGTTTCAAACTATTAAGTATATCTCTCTGACTAGTTTGAAATTTCCAGAAAACCATCTAAAAATTATACAGCAGAGTTCATCTGCAAATCTTGCTCTTGGAACCGCTCTCAGAATCTCTGAAATCATCTGCGGTCTACCGAGGAGAACAGCATGGCAAAAGGCAGAGACCAGCTGACCATCCAGTAAGACAGAGGAAGAAGTAGTAGTAACTGCAGATGCTGGAGAATCTGAGATAACAAGGTATAGAGCTGGATGAACACAGCAGGCCAAGCAGCATCAGAGGAGCAGCAAGGCTGATCTTTCAGGCCTAGACCCTTCTTTAGAAATGAGTCTGAAGAAGGGTCTTGGCCTGAAAGTTCAGCCTTCCTGCTCCTCTGATGCTGCTTGGCCTGTTGTGTTCATCCAGCTCTACACCTTGTTGTATCAGAGAGAGAAAGAAAGCAGATTTGCAGACCCTAAGACAGAACCACAGAACGAGCGACTGCTTAAATTTACAGGACACTTGGGAAGGGTTGTAACCTTAAGAGGCCAAATGGGATTAGGGATAGTATGTTTAGTTTTGAACAGTATTGCAATTTTGTTCCTAATAACGTAGGAATGCTTTGCTTTTGTACCAGCTTTTATCCATATTGACTTGACAGCTTTGGTATTGTGGAACACCTGGGCAAAGTCATTCATAACACTCTGGTCAGAGTTGACTGCAACTTGTTAAAAGAGGGACTGGATAACACCCAATTCCAAGTTCTACCTGTTCCAGAAGTCTGTAATAATATCCCTGAACAGGTTGAATAAGAAAATATCTTTTTGGAACATTGTTCCTTCCTGGAAACTTGACAACTTCCACCTTCAAAGGAAAACATTTTCTATGCGTGCTCTTTCCAGATAAAACATCTCATAAGCAAACAGAAAAGTCGGCGATTTTCGATAAATAAAAACGATAAAGCTTTCCCACATTAATCCTACATAGATCTAGAGATCCCAAAGCATATTGAATTCCTCCTACAGCATTATTTTACAGTTTCTTTCTATGAAGGGATCTTTAACAAAAAATACTAAGGGTAAATTTATAGTTCTTATTGCGAGCTTAGGCCACTAGATTCAAATATTAGCATGTTATGCATAAGTTGGCTCTGATGTTTTGGAAGTTAACATTAGTAATTGGAAGAATGGGCTTTTGAGCTTATGATGTCATTTTATTGTTGAATTCAACCTCCTTTGAAGAGCTTGATGCATTTTATTAACTAAAAGAGATTTGCTCAACGTTGGCCAATCTTTGCTTGCACCGAGCAAGACTTCACACTGGGAATACAACAGGAGGAAAAGTTATTACTGAATTTCTCTTTTATGCATCCACAGAAGTTTTTGAAAGGAACATGATGTTGACTCATTTTTGCTTTAGTCTGCAAAGCCTCAGAACCTGCTAATACAGAAAGTCAGCATATTTGTAGCATGCAGATTTTGCTTTGGTAATTTTTTTTATTTAGCGCTGTAAGTTTATATCAACTAACTTAATAGGAATTGGACAGGCGCAGGAACATTCTAAGTTATTGAATTATATGAAACTTCACTCTGTGCCCACGGCTGTTGCATTAAGCAGGATTAATGACACTGGGTGGGTGTTTGACAGAGCACAGTGCTTACTGAAATTTACCTCTCTATGCCTTAGAACAACAACTTTTAACTACCAGGCTGATTCTGAAATGTAACAGCCTCAGATGACAGAAAGGCCTCACCCTAAAATGTAATTTAATTTTGTGGGAGGTCATTTTCTCATGTTCAGTGTGTTTACAATATACACAAATTAAAGAAAATGGCATTTTAATTGCATCTTTTGGTGCAGGTTCAGTGGATTCAAAACAAACCTTTTAACCCCAATGATTGGAGCTGCTTATGTTTTGTCTGCCAAGCAGCCATGGATCTTCCCTTGGACGTAATTTGTTCTTGTCTCAAGGTCTTTGTCATTCTAATTGTGCCTAACGTCAGATAAACCCTCAGTGTGATACAGTGAGTAATTTACAGTGCTTTTCATAATCTAGGGATGTCCCAAAGACTTTCCAAACTAATGAAGTTCTTGTGGAATGGAGTCACTGTTGTGGCCATGACCATGATGTCTGCTTTCAAGATGATAGGTTGATTAAAGATATTCACTAGGACTGTGGGCTATACAGCATTCCTTTAAAATCAGTGTGACAGGATATTTAATGGTTATCTGCCAGGGTTTTGCTTTATTTTCTTATCCAAAAGGCATCACTCTAACAATCCAGCACTCCAGCAGTGCTGCTCTATAGTGGCACTCGTATTTCCACACTTACGTTCTGAGAGTGAGGACCTAAAACTGTAACTTTTGAAACCAGCAGTAACAGTGCTACTCACTGAGCCACAGCGGAAGTAGAAGAACACTTTCCGCTTGGTAAATGGCACAATTGTAAAAGTATCCCATAGGAATTTTAGAACTTAAGCCAGGAAAGAAGCAATTAAGGTGGAAGCTCAAAACATAGGTGTGATTTAGATGTTAAAGAGATAAGGAAAAGATAGAAACCATAGCTTTTTGAGGGTGAATTCTGGGGGGCAATCTGCAAGCATCATAAAAATCTTGCAAATAGTTGTATTTCTGCGCTGTTTTGATAATTTTGTGCATTTCTTCCATAGAAGCCTAGCAATTTCTGAATGATTGATCAACTTTTCTGCCTGGTTCAATTGAGTCAATTACTTTTTTTCAAATCTGGTCATTTTTTCATCAGCTAATGAATCATTCAGATGAATCAAGAACCTGTGACATCTCAATACTGTGAAACATCTGTGGATACTGTTTGAAAGTGAAACTGCTTTGAAGAGTCTTAGTTGCCTTTGATTCAGAATTTACCATGCAGCTTTGCAAACACTTTTCAGCCAACAAACTCAATTCGATATGTGAGTTATACAGAAACAAGGAGCAGGATCTGCATGGTGCTTGAGTGGCGCAATTGTGGTGAGATACTTGAGAGAATGCTACAAAAATGGAAAAAGGGGATTCTCTACAACAAGGAGAAATCGTTTGATTTTCCCCTTACGGCTTCAACAACTAAATGAATAATTGATTATAACCCTATTTTAGTGCAGTAGCATTTCATTGTTAGCTAATCTCATCTCATTTCTGTACAATGTATGGGGTTCTTGTGGTGCAGTGAAATTGTCTGGCCTCGGAGGCATGGGTTCAACTCCAACCTAATACAAAGGCATCTCATAATACCTCTGAACAGGTTGATTAAAAATATTGACAACATAAGAAGTGAAATTGTGCTAATTTTTGACCTGTAAGTCTCCTCGGGTAGCCGCTGATTGTTGACATGCTCTTTTGGCTTCCATATTGGCCATCATCACTAACCAATATCCCAGGGCACACTCAATGGACAGCAACCAGCTCCACCCTTTGTATATAGAAAACACCCAACAGCAAAACAACATCATGTCATATGGCTCATCACAGAAAACCACAGAACATATCTCATTACTACACAAGGGAGCTCACTAGCACCTTACATGCCAATGGTCTTGCCAGATCACTACGCTTGCAGGGATACAAACCCATCTCAGCCATCTACACAGTATGCTTCTCAGAGCTCTCAGTTTTCTTAATGGTAACTCAACATCTCTGCCTTTCCTTTCAGCACAGACAGCAGGCAAGTCAACTTGGAATGGTTTAGGCAGGAGATTGGACATGTTGCACTATGGCAAGACTTACAGCAAGTGCCAGCAAGCCCAAAATAAGCACCAAAAATGCAGCCTCCTTTAAGGACCAAGCATAAGATATTTCTGATCAAACTGTTCGCTCATGTTATGACACACCTCTGGAGCAGGAGGAACTTGATTCTGGGCCTCCCGGTGCAGAGTTGGGGACATTACCACTACATCGCAAATGCCCCTAAGGGCCAAGCAGAATTTCTTCAGATTTCATTGAAACCAGGCAATGCTTTCTGAATTTTGTTTTTCAGGCAATTTTGTTTGGAGCTCTTGGGGTGCAGTGGTAATGTTTCAACCTCTGGTCCAAAAGGCCTGGGTCCAAGTCTTACATGTTGTAGAGGTGTGTAATAAACTGTATGAATAGGTTGATTAAAAATACCGACAACCAGAGCAGAGTTATTGTGGATCTTACGGTAGAGTATCTATCTTTGAGGCAGAAGGCTTGTGTTCAAATCCCACCTCTCCCCTAAGGGACAGGGAAAAGAAAGTCATCTTGGCACATCCAGTCATGAATGGTGGGCAGGCAATTAAACAACTCACTGAAGGAGGAAGCTCCCCAGTAACCTTAATTTCAATGATGGAAGAGCCCAGCACACCAATGCAAAAGATAAGACAGAAGCATTTGTAGCAATTTTCACCTAGTAATACCAAGCGGTGACTTAACTTGGCAACCTTGGTGGTCCCTAGCATCACAGATACTAGTTTTGAGCCAATTTAATTCACTCCACAAGAAACCAAGAAATAGTAAAAACAAAGCCTATGGGCCCTGGCAAAATTCTGGCAATATTATTAAAGACTTGTGCTCCAGAATTTACTGTTCTGATACCCAAGCACTTCCAGAACACTTACAACATTGACATCTACCCAATAATGTGGAAACTTGTCCAAGTATGTCCTGTACAGAAAAAAGACAAGCTAAATCCATACCAGTCAATTACTGCTCCATCAGTCTACTGTCAATCATCAGTAAAGTGATGAAATCATCATCAATAGTACTATCAAGCAGCACCTGCTCAGCAATTATCTGTTTGTGTTCTATCAGGGCCACCTAGCTCTTGACCTCATTACAGCCTTGGTTCAAACATGAACAAAAGAACTGAATTCCAGAGGTGAGGTGAGAATGATAACCCTTGACATCGAGGCTGCAGTCGACCGAATTTTATCTCATGGTACTCCAGAGAGCCCAGCCTCTCCGACTCTATCTGCCAACAATCACCAACTCTGTGGAATTTCCAACTAAAGATGTTAAGACTGTATTGGAAGTCCTCAGGATCATTCATCCAATTCTTCAAGGTCAACATAATCCACTACAGGGCTGGCTTCATCCTGTTCTGAGGAAGGGTCACCCGGCCCAAAACGTTAACTCTTAATTTCCTGCTGCCAGAACTGCTGAGCTTTTCCAGCAACTTCTGTTTTTTGTTCTGACCAGCCCAGCTGAGGCTGTAATAACGTCAACCAGATGCAGTGAGAGATCATGGAAAAGTAAACAGCTTTGAGGACACATTTGGTGGCATGGCTAACACTTCATTGTGAACAGAACCCCACTACTGTAAATCAATGTCAATCCTTACCTGTCTGTGTGACTATCACTTTAGCTGTAGGACTGGGTGAAGTGACAACCAGGTCAGAGCCAAGCAGCCCTTTTATACATTCCAATGAGGTTAGAAGTTATAATTGTATTGCTTGTTTCTAACAAGCATGCTAGATTGCTACAGATTTCAAACACCCTTAAACCTTTACATTCATAACAATAGCAAGAACATAACATTTAAATGCTGCTGTAAACTCGATGGCCGCGTGGAGAGGATGGCCACTCATACTTTCAGAAAACAAGTGCTCCAGCAGATGACAGTTATGGTATTCCAGGATGCCCTCAGTCTGAACCTGTAGTGAACTTCAGTTACCTGAAGGAATTGACAGCAAAGTTGATACACACTCTATCTTTGTCACAGTACCCACCTCCCACCAAAGCTAATGATCATTCACACTATTGCTTGCAGCATCTCCCTTTACTAGGTCTCACCCACCCTAAACCTGCGTGGGCTCTGTGCTGGCCACTCACTCACTCTGATATCTCCTCACCGGCACCAAAAGTAACCCACCAACATTCAGCTCCAACAATGCATGCCTCACTCTCTTTCCATAAAAAAAGCCCATACTAAGGCTGAAATACTCAAGGTAGATGGTGTGCTACCCACCACTTAGCTCTTTACCCTTTACACGGAGAGTATCTTAGCTCTGACCATCCCAACAAAGGCCTGGTTTGGTATTGGAGGTTGTCCTTGAGTAGCTGTACTGGAACCCCCCTGAGAAACACACTTGATTTGACTAATGACTGCCATAATATGAGTTGGTATCCCTTGCTGAGGGTCTGAAATGCAAAGTAGTTAGTCAAGGCAATGCAAGGGACATAGTGAGCATTCAGTCAGGTTTAGAATGTGCTCTGAGAGTAAGCAAAGAGGCCAGAAATGTAGCCTTTCCATGAGCTGGTTGCATTTCCCTGAGCGAACAGTGTCCTTGCAGCAGTAGATGTAACACAATGACAGATGCTGGTGCAGCCTGAGGTGCAATTCAGAAGCATCCTGTGATTGGATCCAAGATGTGTCACGAGGCTCCTTAGAGGGTGGCACACGTCAGATGCCAATATTGGTGGGCTGTGGGATGCATATGGGCAGTGCTCAGGACGCTGTTGGTTTCCCGTGTCCAACATGGAGGTCATTCAGAGCAATTGGAGAGCTGAACCTGTCAGATACATGCTCTAGTTTCCATGTCGCGTTTTCCCAATGTCAAGTTTGCCTGGTTAGGTGGAAGGCTGAATATTACTGAGGCGAGACAGGCTGTAAGCAAGGCATTTAACAAGCAACACTGACAGTCAATTGCCATCTTGCCATTGCCTAATTCAGCTGCACTACTTATTAAAAGAATAAAAGATGGCATGAATTCCTCCCAGCGTCAAATGGCCTTCACTGTAATTGTCGCACTTTCTGCAACACGTGTTGACGCAGCCCATGTCACACAGACCCCTATTAGATTCTGCCTGTGGAAACTGAGAGATAACTAGGCACCCACACGCACTGTTCATTTGCAGTTTCTCAGGACCGATGCTTCCCCCCAACTACATGCATGTACAGTCACCCAGAAATTATCACAACAGCCACATCAAGTTTAATTCCTTTAAGATACTGTGTGCAGTGGCCACACAAAAAAAGAGCAGAAGGTACTGCATACTTAAATGAATAGGCTGTAAGCAACAAATAAAAGGACATTGCACCCAAGTTATGAGAAGCTTTGGAACTGTCAAATTTAACACATGGTGAGAAAGATGCAAGAAGGACTGACAAGTTTATTTTTAGATTTATTTTTACAGTTAAACTGCATTTTTTAAACAGAGTTATCTATTAATAAAAAGCAGGTGGATTTTGTGAAACAACATCTCAGGGCAGCTCTGGTGCTGCATACCAGTTAGTGATCAAACTGCTTTAAAGAGCTGAGGACAAAGGCAGACAACATAAAATCCTTCCGTAATTCATGAGCTACTTCAGTATGACATTGTTCATTGTAACAACTTTGTTTGACAACTTCTGTATTGATGATCACATTTAAAGTTCTCAGAACTATCAAGGCACGTAAAAACTTCCTGCAACATGAACATTACACAGCATTAATATAAATTAACAGAAAATGATTTTTAAAAAAGCATAGCTCTGTATCGGTTCAATGTCGACTTTAACAAAACTACAACAAAAAAGTCAGGATAACAAAGTTGTACAATTTTGGTGATCTGCTGACAGTCTAAGTGGCATGTGGAAACAAATCTGGATGGCTTGAAGCCAGTCATCCCTATGGTTTGATGAAATGATTAAAAAGACTTTGAAAATACCGTCAAGATGTTCTTATGTAAAACAGCTGACAAATCTCTTTCAATTTTCTTTTTTGGAAAATCTGGATTGACTTTTGCCAATGGGTTGAAGGAGAAATTGTTGTTTGTTTAAATTTGTTGGGGGTTATATTGGCTCTACTATAAAAAATAAGCAAGCCATGAGAATGTCAGTGCACCATTAATTTCTGTATGCTCATTAACCTCTGCAGAAAATAAACATCAGTTGGCACTTCTCTTGATTTCCTTGATTGCTGTATGCAGCTATCACTCCCCACTTTGGCCATTGGCAAGCCATCAGTGAACGTCTTCATACAGTGGGTGTCTAATGCTACTTTACACAACCTATACATCAAGAATGGAGGCACACTGTGATCACTGCAAGTGGTGTTGGCAAGTGAATTATTTTGAAAATATTTGTCAAAAAGGTGCAAACTGGAACCAGCCATATGAATACTGTGGCTGCAAGAGGATGTCGTAAAGTAACAGGTGGGCAATATGTATCCTGACTAACCTTGACCAGTTTGCAGTAACCCTTTTTAACTCAGGCATTTAACAAGGTGAGACAGACAAAGGATGACTAAACTAAAGAGAAAGTCTAACACAATTTTGTTGAACAATTTATCAAGGGAAAATAATATTTATCAGATTCTACTGTTGTGCTTTAATTAAACTCTATCAGACTCTATTAATCTCCTCACAGGATACTTCAATGAACAGTCTTAATTCTCGAAGTAAACCATCTCAAATCTATACTAGCTATCTATTTTTGATGTGCTTCCGAGAATTCCTACTGCTGTAGTTGAACTGGTTGTCTGAAGGGACTGTAATACCAGTTCGATAGGGTTGGGACAGGCTGTTCCTCATTCTTTGTGGGTTGCCTGATATTTCTGAATCTGCAGTGGTCAATTTGGGCTTCCCTCTCATCTGGGGCTGGCGTTGGTCTTCAGGTTGGCGTTGGTCTTCAGGTTGTCTCACTGAGGTGCTCTTCTGGGCCTGGTCAGTCTGATGGTGCTCACTATCAGGCACAATGACCTGGTGATGCAGTACACCCCAGTTGCCTGTTGAAGGCACTCTCTGGAGACGTCGTTGAAGAAGGTGCAGAAAGCAGAGTGAGCTGGGCTCCAAAATGCCCTTTTTTAATCCCCCTCTTCATACAGCCCTCAATGATTCAGTGGCTTCTGTCCAGTACTAGCATCTAGCATGGAATGATGAGGTGACTAATTCCAATGTTTGTAGGTTGCAGAGCATGATTTTGAATTTTTAACTATCAGGTGTTGTCCTTGTCATACAATGCCTCTGGCCTGCGACTAACCTCGGTTCCAACAAGTCTGCGTACTATTCCTCCAACAAAGGAGCTTCACTCAAGGCCTAAACAATGGTTCATTCTAAAATAAACAGGCCGTTAGCAGCAGACCAGGTCCATCTGGTTTCAACAAGAAGTTGATTGACTGCAAGGCCTGGCTGCGTATTTACTGGCTGTTCAGGCTCTGCGGTCTGTAAATTGCAGATCCGGCTAGGTTGAGCTTTTATCCGTGCTCATGAATAAAATGTCAATATTTCTGTAACAATCCTGGAAGGCATGGGTCATTTGACCACAGCAGATCAGAACCGAGGAATCTTGCAGTGAGTAACTCATTTCCTAATGCCTGTCCACCATCTACAGGACAAAAGTCAGGGGCTAATTGCTAATGGCCAAGAAATGAAGTCTGTCCAGTTTATGCCTATGTTCGGTGATTGCATTATACTAACAGAATGAGCCATTAAAAATCCAGGGGATTAAAATATTGATGAGGATTTCAGCCTGACGGTGAGTTGTGGGTGGGATAGGTGGTTCTTGTGAGGTTAGGAAATCCAGTAGGATTTCCGGCTTCTACATGGAACTTTTATTTTTTTTCTCTCTCTCTGTGAAAGTTCTGCCCACTGATTAATTCACAGACTGCAGGTCTTTTAAGTGCAAGACTTGCTTCACAGGGACAAAATCTATAAGAGCATTGATGGAATGAGAGTGTTTGAAATCCTGCTGGAAATAGGTTAGGCAAAGAACATGTGGCTATGAGGTTAGTCAAAGTTCAGGGGTGCAAGTTGCATTTGGAGTTTTGATGTAGTCCAGGAGAGCCTTTTCAAAAAAAAAGGGCATAGCTGTCTGGCCAGGAGTTATTGCCTATCCCTACTTACCCCGGTGGTGGTGAACTGCTTTCTTGACCCACTATTGTTCATTTGCTATGGGTAAACTCATATTACCATTAGGGAGGAAATTCCAGAATTTGACCCAGTGACAGTGAAGGAAAAGCGATATATTTCCAAGTCAGGATGGTGAGTGGCTTGGAGGACAGATTGTAGATGGTGGCGCTTCTTGCATCTACTGCCCTTGTCCCTCTGGATTGAAGAGGTCATATGTTTGGAAGGTACTATCTAAGGATCTTTGGTGAATTTCTGTGGTGCATCTTGTATATGGCACACACGGTTGCAACTAAGTGTCGATGATGGAGGGAATGGATGCTTGAGGATATGGATGCTTTGTCCTGAATTGTGTAAATCTTTTTGAGTGTTCTTGGGGCTGAACCCAACCAGGCAAGTGAAGAATATTCTATCACACTCCTGACTGGTTTCTTTTCAATAGCAGACAAGCTTTGGTGAGTAAGGAAGTGAGTTACTCGCTGCTGTATTCCAAGCTTCTGTCTTGTTCCTGTAGCTATCCTATTTATACGGCAAGTGCAGTTGAGTTTCTGATCAATGATAACCCTCAGGATGTTGATAATGGTGAATTCAGTGATGGTAACACCATTGAATGTCAAGGGGCAGTGGATAGATTGTCTCTAATTGGAGCTGGTCATTGCCTGACATTTGTGTGGTCTGATCATGGTAAGGGAGTTCCAATGATATTCTGGGAATCAATTGTGAGGGCACCATGTCTGATGGTGGTGAAACAAATGGAAGTTGTGGCAAGTATCTGCGGATGGCTTGGAGCAGCAACATAAAGATGGTTATCCTACAGAGTGGAGCTCCCCAACCAGGAGAATGTGAGACAGCCTACTTTTAAAGGCACCATTTCTAGCTTCTAAGCTTCCAAGACAACAAGGTGTAGAGCTGGATGAACACAGCAGGCCAAGCAGCATCAGAGGAGCAGAAAGGCTGATGTTTCAGGCCTACACCCTTCTTCTAGCTTCCTTTTTGTTTGTGTTGAGCTGTGAGTATCCGGAAGAGAACCGTTCGGTGTCAGATGCTGCTTTCCAAGGATATCTGTGGCCCAACTCAGGTGTCCAATAACCTTCATGCATCTGTTGCCTAAATGCAAATTCTTCATGATTGACAGGCAGTTTTACAGCCCTGTCTCCATCTCCAGTTCTTCATCACCAATAGAACTTGGCAAATTGACAGTGACAGGAACCCCTGAGTGTTAGATAAAAAGGTGTGGAGCTGGATGAACACAGCAGGCCAAGCAGCATCAGAGGAGCAGGAAAGTTGACGTTTCAGGCCTAGACCTTTCTGCTGAAGGGTTTCGGCCCGAAATGTCAGCTTTCCTCCTCCTTGAATGCTGCTTGGCCTGCTGTGTTCATCCCGCTCTACACCTTGTTATCTCAGATTCTCCAGCATCTGCAGTTCCTACTAGCCCTGAGTGTGATATTTTTTAACTTTAAAGTGCTAACGTAATGGGTTGGTTGTCAGATTTTGGCAACATGTCAAACCATACTGGCTAAGATACCGCACCACTTCGATTTTCTTCTCCCTTGCGGTTGGTGAGATACATAATCTTCCTTTGCCTGTTCTGCCATCAAAGCTTTTTGGAGCACAAACTATCTGGGACCTCTCCCTGACCCTGCTGCTAGGGAGTGACTCAAACAGGAACAAGGATCTCCTCATGGAATTACTCAAGGGTTCATTGGAAGGTATGAGCTCTTCACCAAGCCATGGTTATGACTCATGGGGAGATCAGTATTATTGCTCACACTGACTTTCCTTTCTAATGGTGACTAACAGTGGTGTGAAATAGTTAGGTTTTCACACTGAAGCCAGAACTTATGCAGTATAAGTCAATACAGTGTAGAGCTGCAGGAACAAAACAGGTTAAGCAGCATCAGAAGAGCAGGAGAGTCGATGTTTTGGGTTGGGGACCCTTCATCAGAACTGCTTGTGCAGTATAAATCAGGCTCAAAGCTTAAACTGATTTGTAATCGAAAAGCAGATTGAGGTCCTCCCTTTCAGAGTCTCACTGTGTTCTCAGTTGGGTCTTCATTCTCAGCTGAGACTTTACTTACAGGATCATTAGTCATTTTGTAAAAATCTCCTCCAAAATTGTTCAAAAGCAGGAACTTATATCTCAACCTTACAGTGGATGTTAAAGCAGCCGTGAATGTTAGGCCTTCACAAAAAAAAATATTTTTAAGGGCATTGTTCTGCATCCCTTGTTGAGAGGGAGCAAAGTCTCTTGCTTTAAAAGAGCCCTCTGCAGATTTTTACCAATATGTTGATCTGTTCTTGGCATCAGGCATGATAGCACGCCTGGGCATAGTTGCTTGCTCCATGCATCTGAAAGAATCATCATTGGCAGGAACACATTTATCATCATGTCAGGAAATCATGTCTCTCAGTGGAATAGATTTGGTATAAATATAATGCCACACTGAATAACAAAACAAGGGAACTAAGGACTGGAAATTACTTGGAGCAATATCTAGACACACCATTTCAGGGATGCTGTTTATTGCTGAACTCATCCAGCTTTAAGGAACATGTAATTTGTCCCTGCATGAGACAGTCTCTCAGATTATACCAGTTAACCCTCATAATAATGCATTTATTAGTTCCAATTGCCATCTAAATGCAAATTGCTCAATACTCTAATAATTTTGCTTTGCAAACATTATTTCCTTGTTATGGTGACTAAAAGTGGCACTGCAATTAATTTTTCCACTCACAGTGAATCACCAGCAGAAACAGTCAATTGGTGCTCTAAATGGGCTGGAGGTTTGTGGATTGGTTCTGCATCATCCTCTGACACTTATGCCATCTACAATTCGACCCCACCACCCAAGACATTTTTCCATCTGCACCCTTGTCTTCCTTCCGGACAGACCACTCTATCCGCGACTCCCTTGTCCGCTCCACACTCCCCTCCAACCCCACCACACCCGTCACCTTTCCCTGCAACCGCAGGAAATGCTACACTTGCCCCCACACCTCCTCCCTCACCCCCATCCCAGGCCCCAAGATGACTTTCCATATTAAGCAGAGGTTCACCTGCACATCTGCCAATGTGGTATACTGCATCCATTGTACCCGATGTGGCTTCCTCTACATTGGGGAAACCAAGCGGAGGCTTGGGGACCACTTTGCAGAACACCTCCGCTCGGTTCGCAACAAACAACTGCACCTCCCAGTCGTGAACCATTTTAACTCCCCCTCCCATTCCTCAGATGACATGTCCATCATGGGTCTCCTGCAGTGCCACAATGATGCCACCCGAAGGTTGCAAGAACAGCAACTCATATTCCGCTTGGGAACCCTGCAGCCCAATGGTATCAATGTGGACTTCACCAGCTTCAAAATCTCCCCTTCCCCCATTGCATCCCATAAGACCATTAGACCATAAGACATAGGAGTGGAAGTAAGGCCATTTGGCCCATCAAGTTCACTCTGCCATTTAAATCATGGCTGATGGGCATTTCAACTCCACTTCCCTGCACTCTCTCCATAGCCCTTGATTCCTTCTGAGATCAAGAATTTGTTGATCTTTGCCTTAAAGGCATCCAACGTCCCGGCCTCCACTGCACTTCGTGGCAATGAATTCAACAAGCCCACCACTCTCTGGCTGAAGAAATGTCGTCTCATTTCAGTTTTAAATTTACCCCCTCTAATTTTAAGGCTGTGCCCACGGGTCCTAGTCTCCTCACCTAACAGAAACAACTTCCTAGCGTCCGCCCCTTCTAAACCATACATTATCTTGTAAGTTTCTATTAGATCATCCCTCAACCTTCTAAACTCTCATGAGTACAATCCCAGGATCCTTCACTGTTCATCATACGTTAAACCTACCATTCCAGGGATGATCCTTGTGAATCTATGCTGGACACGCTCCAGGGCTAGTATGTCCTTCCTGAGGTGTGGGGCCCAAAATTGGACACGGTATTGTAAATGGGGCCTAACTAGAGCTTTATAAAGCCTCAGAATCACATCGCTGCTTTTATATTCCAACCCCAAAACCAGCCCAGTTCTTCCCCTCCCCCCACTGCATCACAAAACCAGCCCAGCCTGTCTCCTCTTCCCTAACCTGTTCTTCCGCTCACTCATCCCTTCCTCCCATCTCAAGCCGCACCTCCGTTTCCTACCTACCACCTCATCCCGCCTCCTTCACCTGTCCGTCTTCCCTGGACTGACCCATCCCCTCCCTACCTCCTCACCTATACTCTCCTCTCTACCTATCTTCTTTACTCTCCATCTTCGGTCTGCCTCCCCCTCTCTCCCTATTTATTCCAGTTCCCTCTCCCCATCCCCCTCTCTGATGAAGGGTCTAGGCCTGAAAACGTCAGCTTTTGTCCTCCTGAGATGCTGCTTGGCCTGCTGTGTTCATCCAGCTCCACACTTTGTTATCTTACAATAGAGAGCAGTTGTGAGGTTAAGTATCGTATGGTCAGCTCCTTTTGAACCAAGCATTATTTCCCTGCCAGATCGCAGGCAGGCATATGAAGACAAGGATAAGCATTTTATGTTCAAGAAATGTGGGCAGTGTAGCTAGGGTAAGTCTCTGAGGAAGGGATAGTCTGGAAACAGACTTTGATTGGGCATAGGATCAGCTGAGCAGGGGTTTGGACAGCTCAAATTTCTGAAGGGAAGCAACGTCTGCAAAGGATTGGGGGAAATTGGTGAAGGAAGCAACAAAAGAAGTGGGAAAGGGCTGAAAGGTGGACTCAACGCTCACAGTGAAGACAGCCATGAGATTGTTTCACTTGGCAGAAGAGGTGAATGTGGAGGATCAGAGTTGAGGTCAACAACACTCTGAGATATCTGAGCTGCTCTCAATCTGGTTTGTTGAGCATTCTTGGTTTTATTCATTTGCCATTTGGTGGCCAAGTCTTCAGCTCATAAGTTCTGGAAATCTCTCCCTAAAACACTTTGTCTCTCTGTCTTACATTTCTTGTTTAAAACACTCCTTAAAAACCAAAATCCCTGACCAAGATTTTGATCACTTTTCCTAATATCTCCATCAGTTGTTCAGTGTTGTGTTTTGTTTTATAATGCTCAGTGAAGAAGCTTGAGACATTTTACTTTTGTTTAGGTGTGATATAAATACAAGTTGCTGTTGTTCTTGTTCAGGATTCTTCTGCTTTTTAAAATACAAAGTTAAGCCAGCAGCAATCAGGAATAGTGAGAAATCATACTCATTAGAAGGCAAACCAAAAATGGGAAATAATCTGACAGAACTATCTTATACAGGGAAGCAAAATGCAACAAATAGAACTAACACAAAAACACCCTCCAACTTTAACCTTTCATTTTCAAGGAAATGTGTTTCGAGGCAGAGTCCAATGACTTTTGGTGCATCAATCCTCTACGTGTAGGGAAGGCTAGTTATTGTGGGTGGAATCTCAAGAAATAGTCACTTTCACATTATGGAGCCCTCCTTAAACACAGCTGTCATGAAAATCAGATGTATGCAGGGTAACTTTTTCCTTCAACCTAAACTCACTGCAGTGGATGTCCTCCACCAAGGCAGGACCATTGAGATTACATGCTTTAAAAATATTGAATGAAACAGCAGACTTGTCTTGTTATGGGCTGCAATTGGAAACTGCAACTGCACTCTCCTGCAACCATACTGAATAATTCATTTAAAATTGCCAAAAACAGTTATGTCCACTGCTGCTTTTGAAAGTAACCACCCAAACAGATGATTTCCCCTCATGAGATAACAAAGTGTGGAGCTGGATGAACACAGCAGGCCAAGCAGCATCTTGTGAGTGCTCCTAAGATGCAGCTCGGCCTGCTGTTCATCCAGCTCCACACTTTGTTATGTCGGATTCTCCAGCGTCTGCACTTCCCATTATCTCTGATTTCCCCTCATGGGATTGTTTAGGGCCAAAGGGCATTGTCTCAGAATAAAAGGGTGCAAATTTAAGACTGAGATGAGGAAGACTACCTTCTCTCAGAGGGTTGAGAGCTTTTGGACCTCGTTGCCACAGAGAGCTGTAAGGGCAGAGTCCTTGCATATGTTTAAAGCTGGGGTATGTAGACTTTTGATCAGTAGGGCATCAAGTTATTGGGAAAGGGCAGGAAAGTGGACATGAGGATTGTCAGGTCAGCCTTGATCCGAAACAAACTATGCTTGCTTCTTCCTCAAATGGTCTTATGGTATTCAAAAACATTTACATTTCATCACTACCTAAATTGTGTCTTTGACAATGTCCAGTTGCTGCATCAACCTACACCAAGTTTCCTCAGCAACAGCAATATTAACTAAAGAAGACTTGATCTCACCAATTGTCAGATTTTCCAAAAATGTCAGGAGTTTCTCATGGCAAGAGTGGAGGGTGCCATAATTCATGGCAGTGATGAGGAGAATCTGTTGGGAACAGAAGGTAGCTTATGCACCGACACATATATGGAAGGGTGTGGCACAGTGACAATGCCTTTAGACTAGAACCCAGAACCTCAGTTTATCGTCGTGACTTTGGGTCCCATTACGGCAGTTGATAAAATTTGAATGAGGTGAAATTCTGGAATCAACAGCTAGTCTAATGGTGACAATTTAATCACTGTTAATTGTCATATAAAAAATTGCACCCAGTACATTAATGTTCGTTAAAGAGGGAAATCCATCATCCTGATCTGGTCTGGTAACTCCAGATCCAAGGCAGTGTGGCTATTTATTAACTGCCTCTGAGCAATTAAGGATGGACAATAAATGCTAGTCCAACCAGTGATGCCCACATCCCATTACTGATTCAAAAGAAGATTGATAGTGGCTGCCAAAATTGCACCTGATACCTTGATTTAACTTAATGGCAACTTTCCTCTCAAATTTGCATAATCTCAAATTTTAATGCTTTTCATGAACCAATGCAACCGGGCAGCATTTTAGAATTTAATTTTCTATTTCTTGATATTCCTTAATAGATTTGAGTGTTTTGCAGAGATTTCAAAGAGCGTGCGGAAAAGGTTGATGACAATGCTTGGAGAATGAATAATTTCAGTGGAATAGAGTTGGGAAAGTGAGGTGTTTTCCAAGAACAGAGAAGATTGGGAAGAACTTTGCTCGAAGTGTTCTAAGTCATGAGGAATCCAAATAGAGTGAACAGAGAGCAGGTGTTCTTGTTGACGGAGAGGTTGAGAAGCAAAAGTAACAGATTGGGGTGGTGAGCAGAAGAAGCAAAAGTGTCATGGAGGAAAATGTTGTTTACACAGTGAGGGTTAGGACCTCAAATTACCGCCTGAAAGTGTAGTGCAGGGAGATATAATCACAACTTTCAAAAGGGTATCAGCTAATTATCTCAAGCATAAATATTTGCGCGGCTACAAGGATATAGCGAGAGAGTGCAACTGGATAATTGCGATTGCACAAGGGCATCAATGAACCAAATGGTCTCCTTCTATGCTTTACCCATTCTGTACCTCTAAGGTGCTAAGAATGGACTTGCTTGAGTTTTCTTAATACTGCTAAGAATCAGCTCATTGTGAAAAGGAGGCCCATTTTCTTTGGCATGTATAACCCACTAGCTCTTAGAATCTGAGTTTCATCAAATAAGAAATACTTTAAAACAGCTATCCAGAACCGTTTTCCACATCTGTTGGTGTACTATATTCAATTTCTAATTGAATGAAATATTTTTTGATGCTTGCAAGCATTAAAAAGTGTCTATTAATGTACTCATGCCTAATGTAAAGCTAATTTTCAAAGCCCCTTTGCAGACCTACAAACAGGTGTAATTAATGAAATCTTGCCATGCTGATTAATTCAAGCTGGGGGCATGACCAGTTTTGAGGCAGGGCTGACTGCTACCGTAATATTTTCAAAACCTACAGGAGAGTGCGGGAATCCATTTTGGGCTGAAATGTAATTTGTAGTTGGAATTCCTTGATGCGATTCACTCGTTTAACTGGTTTTCGATGACAGTTGTTCTGGAATAAGTGCCTGCATAACTGAGTGGAAACACTACACCCCTACACTTACCATAAACATGAGAAATAGTGGTCTTTTAAGAATGTTGTTGGATAATAGGTTATTAATACATAATGTGCTTGCTTCAATGTCATTTGTCTGCTATTTTATTGGAGGTCAACCCACTTACATGATGCACACCCCACTAAAATAATAGACAAAGGAATTTGCAATGAATCGAATAAACATTTCTATGCTGGCATTCTAATTTCAAACTCTGTATGTTTCCATGCATATCAGCTTTCAATATTCATTTAATGAGCCTGGTTTCTGTTTGGACTCATTTCCTTCATACTTTTGATCATGAAGGAAATTTTGGTTTTCAGCTAATAATGAAAGAAAAGTCTGTTAACACTCCATTTTACTCGCCACTTATATCCTCTGCTCTATTGAAGTTTATCCAGAAAATGTAGCTTTCTAAGTATTTTCCAAAACAGACCAACTCCATAATGGTTGTAAGTGTTCTCCAGGGAAACTCTGTGAGACCTAAATGCTCCTTTCTAAACTACAGACCTTGCATTGTTAGCAATAGCATTCTCATCATGAAGCCTTTTAAAGGAAATGTCGCTTAAACTTTTCAGCAGCTCAAACAAAATTCTGCTGCAGTAAATTCTGATTGCCCCCTATAGAGATATCAGATGATTTTTTCCCCCCTTTTCTCAGAGTAGAATGGTGTAAGAAACATACACTTTGCCAACTAAGTGAACAGCATTCTCAGCATTAGACTCATTCTCATGCTTCTTCCTTTTTTACATCTCTCATTTTCCTTGCTGTGCTACTGAGCCAGAATCCTTGCATTCATTGGTGAGGCTTAAAATCCCAAGTGCAGCCCTTATGACTGAAGTTTCACTTTGCTCCAGTCTTGGATAAAATCTAGACCTTCCAATGAGGTAATTGAGGTATATCACTTCCAGTGATGAATGTCATGTAGGACATAGCAGTGCAGCAAGATCAAAGGAGATGTGAGTGAGCTATTTCCACTGATGGAGATTGTTGATTCCTGGTGGTGTATCTCAGGAAATCAGCTGTGCTGTTTGTTCTTTTTGGCTTGTTACTGGAAACATTGGTCCCAAAGACCCTACTATGGGCAATTATATGATGATGACAACAAAATACATCTTACAGTGGAAATAACAGATGAACACTAAAGACTGATAAATACAATGCATCTGATCAGGAGTAGGTTATGTTTCTGAACTTGTAGCATCTTCAATTATATTTTATCTAATCTCCAGTTTAATTCCGTCTCCTCACCCTGAATCCATAACTCTTGAGAATCTAAATTAATAACTAAATCCCTTGTTTCATAGATTTTTTAGTTGATTTTGTATTTCCGCTATCCTTTGTGTGTTAGAACACATCCTGACATCATAGCAGAATGGTTTACCTCTAATTTTGTTCCAAACTCAGCCATCAGATAAAATAGTTTCATTTTATTAACTATATCAACTTCTTAAGTCTTCTTAAAAAATTTACATTACCTGAATGTTCTACACTTAAGGGAATATATGCAACCTATGTCTATAACTTTATCTTTTTAACCTGGATCTCATTCTGGTGCATTGACCCTGCACCTCCAAGATCAATATGTCCTTCCTGAAGTGCAATGCCCAGAATTGAATGCAATCATTCAAATGGCATCGAATCGCTTTTTTAATAATGGCATAAATTCTACAGTTCCACACTGTCTTCCAGAATACTACACATAGCAATGTAGTTAAAAGTGGATTCAAATATGTCATGAAAAACAATTAAAAACTACTGAAAACATTGAAAGAAACAATCATTTGCATTTAAAAAGAAATGCAGAATCAGAAGAAACCGAAATGGGACTGGTGAGCATTCTTTTCAGGAACTTATAAATATCTTGAAATGTCTTTTGTAATTTGGAATATGACAAGTTTAATTAATTGAGAAGAATCTCTTAGCATCTTCTGCATCAATTCAGACCTCAAGTTAAATCTGACACATAACCAGGTCAGTACTTCATGCTCATCAAAATTGTTACTGCCACACATGGCAGGAGTGAAAGGGCTCAAAATAAAAACTTTTTAGCATGAGAACATAGCACTGAAAACATACTAAAATGAAGAAACTTTCACTTTTAGGAAGACCATAGTGGAAAATAACTTGCACTTAGAAAGTGCTTGCCTTATCCATAGCGTTTTGTGGTCAAAAAAGTTTAGAAATAAAATAATGTTGTAACATGAACAATTACAATAATCAATTTGTATATAGCAAGACCCATAGGCAGTTCACAAGATAAGTGATTGGTTGTTCTCGTGGTGCCATAGGTAATCTCCAAGCCTGAAGCTCTTGGTTCATGTTCCACTCCAGGCCTTTATGGACAGTGGGATGTGTGGTTATAATGTGGTCAAGCAGGTTGATTATAAATCTACAATTCCTTTCAGTACACCTATGGTAGGCATTAAGAGTTGCAACATTTCCTTATCAGCCAGGACTTTCTGGTAGCTGCTGAGGAACAGCTTCCCTTCATTAAAATAGTTCAAACACAAGTTATTCTCAGTTGGATGCATCTTTCTTCCTTTGAGAGACATAGGATGTTAAATGGCCAATTAATATGCTTTTGAAATGTTGTTCTAAGCCAGATTGTTAGTTATTACAGCTGGAGAACTCATCAAAGTGTGAATCCAATACGATAGAGATAGCAAAAGGACTATTATTTCCCAATTGGTTTATTCGACAGTAGGATCGTCACACACGCCAAACAAGGCTGTGTATGTGCTGGAGCAATGCTAACAGTAGAAACACTTGAAGCTGGGAGTTCCTGCTTCGTCATCTAAATTGGCATTTCACATGTTTGGTTACAGTTGAAGCCTCTTGAAGGACAAGCCCCAGTTAAGAAGCAAAGGCTACACAGACAGCTAAACTAAGTACACCACATAGAACATACAGAGCTAGAGCACAGGAGGATACTCAGCCAAAACAGTGTAGGAGATAGGAAAAGGAGAAGTGAGGAATTATAGACAGCAAAATGGATGCAAAAGAGAGAGAAGGATAGGAAAGGGAAACAGGAGGGGAGTAGAAAAGAATTGGAGAAAATTGAAGAAGATCTAAATCTGGCAAAAAGATGGTAGTTGGATATGTATGAAAACTGCTGTCAGCTGTGATCATACTGGAGATACCCAAAATACTCTCGGTGGACTGGATTTCGCGGTGCCCTGTAGACAGGTTTGAAGATGGGTCAGGGGTATGTCGACTACAGCAGGTGACAATTCAATTGCCAAAACATTTGTCGAGATATGTTTGAATGTTGTTGGAGAGGTAGGGCAGGCAATAGGCAGCGCTACTGCCCCTGGGCTCATTAAGTGGCTAATTAATGCCTGTTAAACAGCCCCATCCTACCATTGCCAGAGTTCTATTGTTCAGTGTTTAATTGCATGTGTTTACTGACACTCCTTTGCCCAGTGGGCGATTAGTTCAGTCTGGGCGTAGTCACATACAGAAAGAAACTAAATTGAGACTAAGGGCTGTTAACATTAGGTATGTAAAGCAGTGCGTATAGATTCTGTTATTCACATAGAAGCTGTTGGTTAATATTTGCATATTTTGAGGCATTTCCTCAACACTACTTCCTTCCTAATTAGATTATCACGAAAACCCCTCCACCCCCAGTAGTTCAACACTACTCAGAGCCTCTTGAATGCAGCCTCTGCCTCCCCTCAGTAGGACAGGTTTGTAGGCCGTGAACCTACCTAGATTCCTTGGCATGGCAAGACTGCCTGTACCCCAACACTGGGCACTGCCCCTGATGGCATTGCTGAGAATTACAGGGCTGGTGACTGCCTGATTGGCTTGTAGTTGTCTGAGATGAGGTTTCCTACTCAATACGAGATCTTGTGTTTTAATGCCATTAATGCCACTCCCAGCATTAAACTACTGCATGGCAGGAATTGGAAATGCTAATGTGCCCCCCCCCACCTAATTTTTTTAAGCCAGGTGCAGGCACCTCAAAAAATCAAGCCCGTGTGTGAATGAGGAAAGCCAACAACAGCTTGGCAACAAAATAGTGGATTGTGATGCGAATAGGTTTCTTCCAGAGGCCACAGCATTATATGATTCAGGGATATGGTTGAACCACTTTGTAAGTTCGAACAAGCCTATATTCTGGAACAAACACAGAAGTTGCTGGGAAAGCTCAGCAGGTCTGGCAACACCTGTAAAGTAAAATCAGAGTTAACATTTCAGGTCCGGTGACTTTTCCTCAGATATTTAATCTGGACTTGTTCATTAAAGTAGTGTCACAAGGCAAGAAACAGCCATGACTGATGCTTGAGCATTTCAAGTTGTGGCACAGAGATGCGTGGGAGAAGTTGCGCTCTGTGGAGCTTGTTTGTTGGGTTCTGTAAAATATCTTATGGTGCCTTCAACATACACACTCCCAACAACAAACAGAGAGGGTGCCATCTTTGTAATAGCCATAGGCAGCAATGCAAAGTCAGCAAATTCTGCCGTCGATGAGCCCTATTCTGGTTAGCTGCCAGTGGTGCCATTTGTAAGATCCTTCTCTTAACCTCTCAGAGCTGACTATTAATTAAGTGGTGAAAAACCGCAGAAAGATGCAGCACAGGGGCATATAATGGTTCCTGCACATGAATCACAAAAAGCTAACGCCCAAGTTCCCTGGGTAATTGCTGTGTGTTAGGAAGGCAAATGGAATGTCAGCCTTTATTTAAAAGGGAATGGTGTTTAAAACTATACGAGGAACTGGTCAGACCACAGCTGGAATAGTAAACAGTTTCGGGCCCTTTATCTAAAAAAATCTGACATTGGAGGTAATCCATTGGAGGTAGCATTCAGTACATTGATCCCGTGTATGAAGGGATTGTCTTGTGAGATTGAGTTGGTTTGACCGATGGTCATTTGAGTTTAGATGAATTAAAAATTATCTTGTAGAGGGGACATGACTGGGTAAATATAGAGATTATTTCCCCCTGTGTGAGAGTCTATAACCAAAGGACATAACCTTGGAGTAATGAGTTGCCGTTTAAGTCAGAAATGAGCAGGATTTTTATAATATCTCAAAGGGTAGCCAGTCTGTGGAATTCTTTACCACAAGTGGCTGTAAAACGTGGGTTGGTAAGATATCCATTACTGAGCCAGACAGATTTCTAAGCAGTAAGAGAATCAAGAGTTATGGGAATCATGCAGAAAAGTGGACAGGAAGATAAATAAGTTAGCCATGATCTCATTGAATCGTGAGTGGTTTCAATGGGCTGAACAGCCTACTTCCGTCCCCTTATCTTATGGTCTTATGGTCTGAACACAAAGCTAAATGATATGACAGATCCCTCTGCTAGCACTATTTAAAGGATCATCAACTATTTGAAGATTAGCTGGTGAATTATTTCCACAGCCATTGCAATGGACGAAGTTCCCATTTATTAGTAATTAAGAGCAGAACCTGTCTAAGTATTGAAGATAGGATTCCTGTTCCAGTTGGATTTTCTCAAACACTTTTAGGAATACCTCATCAGTTTGAACACACTGTGACCTACCTTTCTGGAATTTTAAATACCAGTGAAGCAGAACAGCACAATTTGCAAAGACATAAAATTTTCTAGCTAGAGCTCTGGTAAAACAAGAAAATAATGTTCAACATATGCAAAACTTAATACAGGAAATTAGATAATGATATAGTTTACACAGGTAATTAGAGTATGGTGTACAATTTTTGACATTGAATTATGCAAAGAAAATAAAATTTTGCATAAACTCTCAAGATGTGATTAAGGAGTAAGAATTTCAGTTCAAAAGAGGGAAAATGTTTCAGTAAAATTGGGAAGTTGGAGCAATGTCTCTGTGATTATGTACTGGATGGGCTTAGATGAATTGATATTTTATGGTGCATTACTTTATGCTTATGTGGAGCTTAACATGATAGGAACTAGTAATAAAATAAGGCAGATTAGTGACAAACCCCAAATACAAACTTCAAAAATGTTTTTTAAAAACCATTATAAAAATTAAAGAAGATTAGAAAAAAAATTCTGAAGAAGGGTCTAGGCCCGAAACATCAGCTTTCCTGTTCCTCTGATGTTGCTTGGTCTGCTGTGTTCATCCAGCTCTACACCTTGTTATCTCAGATTCTCCAGCATTTGCAGTTCCTACTATACATTTAAAAAAATGGTTGTTTTGTATAGAAGATGATTAGCCGTTCTCAGCTTTAAATTATTTTTCAAACAATCCATGAACTATTTTGAATAAAATTAGATAATTAATTTAAAATAGTCACGTTATAGGATTTTGAGAAAGAACAGGAGAGATGGGTATTGACAATATTGTAAAAGTATCAAAAGAGGCTTAATGAGCTAAATATGGGATAACACAGTGCAGAGATGGAGAAACACAGCAGGCCAGACAGTATCAGAGGAGCAAGAAAACTGATGTCCATACTGTGTTATCTCTGACTCCAGCATCTGCAGTTCTTACTATCTCTCTTGATGAGCTAACTGGCTTGTTTACATTGCAATGTCAGTGAAAATGTGAACTGGCTCCCTTCTGTCCAACATCCTCCATTGCTTAGACCAAAGATTTAAACTATTTTTGCATGAAGTTACTCCCCTTTCCAATTAAAAGTGAGGTTAACTATTTTTGCTGTGAACAACAAGAAGCCAATCAATTAGGCTCTCTTGAGTCAAAGGGAAGCAAGAATTATTAGGTGTTAAACCTGAGAAAACTAATAAAAACATAACGTTAAATATTCCGCCTTCTTGCAGTCATTTCAGCATCCATATGCACATACACATGTATGCACACAACACAGACAATGGGGACAATCCATTTTTGCAGTTACACTAGCCCCTAATCAGATTTGCCCTGTGATCCTTTGACATTGATTAAAGAGGAGGTGTTCCAATCCTATTTTTTGAATAATGCAATTTCAATTTAAGTCTTTGTTCCAGCAAGACCTATAATTGAGAAGTATCGTTCCCAGGCATATTGGAAGTTTCATTCTGTGCTCTACATTCCAGATGACGAATTGCAATATCAACGTAATTATCTCTTGGAAAGCTTTCTCAGGGTGTGAATCTCAGTTATGTTACTTCGAAATTCCTTTGTAAATTCCTGTGAACTGGCTATTTTTGGATCAGATGACTGTGCTGACCATTTTTAAATGTTCCATCTAATCTTTAACTGCTTTTCTCGCAAATCAAACTCTAACGCTTTTAACATGGTTAACAAGATTTTATATTTTATATCATCCTTATTGTACGTGTGTCAAAGGAATTCATCTTTAAAGGATCCATGAACTGCGTGTATACAATGTTGTGACACTACTTGATAGATAATTCGCCATTAGTTTATTGTAATGCCTGCTTCATAAATTGTAATATGTGTAATGTTTTAAATAAATTAACCAATGGAGTTCATAAATCCCTGACAAACAATTAATTATTAAACCATTATCATTGACATGACATGGTGAACAGTGATAGAAAACATTGTCCTGATGACACCTATCATAATTGAGGCGTCAGCAAGCAAACTAATGTACAGGTAAAACATGCTCAATCTTATTACAGCATCCTAAAGTGCAGGAGAAAACCTTTTATGTCTTTGTAACGACATTGCAGTGTCACACATTACTGATAGGAGATAAATCCCTATCAAGAGACCAACTTATTGCACATGAGAAATGATGTGGAGCTAAGCAACTAATCAGCATGCATTGGAAAGATAATAAGCAAAGGAAGGTCAAAAGCCTATTGTCAAAATAGCCACAAATTTCTCCACTTTGTATTAGGACACTGCAGATCTCCTAGCAGAATTTAAAATGTTTAAACAGTATTTCAACTTATGATTTCCAGATTGTGTTACATCTGAAACTGAAATTCATCATATTGAGATTTATTTAGTAATTGAGAAAGGAGGTCTACACAGACTTAACACATCAAGATTAAAAGCTGAAGAGATAGATAGCAAATCTCACAGAATGAACTGTACTATCCAAGAACATTTTCTTGAAACAAGGAATGCGGCTATGCCTTTTTGGGTATTCAGTTGCAGAACCAATTAAACAAGCTGCAAATATACTCGTAGCAATTGGTAACAATTGAATTCACATAGTTAATTCTTTGAGCTTATCTGAAGAGGGTTTCTCCAAAGATATCAAAAGTTCTGGAAGACAGCTTCATGTAGAGGGGAAAAAAATAACAAGATTGTGGGAACTTAATGATACAACCAACAAATAGATGCAATGGATTGTCAATCCCTTGCATTGATACCCTAATAATGTAAGGTTCCAATGGCAGTTCAGTATGCAAATCAGAATATCCTACCTGGGAAACACAGTAGACCAGCAGTGGCAAATCTACCTGCATCAACACCGAGACAATCCATAAGATTGTCAAAGTCCTCATAGTGGCAAAAAGGGCTGTAATGCTCACACTGCGTCAATCTAAGATTTATAACAATTGCAACCGGACATATTCAGTGCTAAAGGAAGTTTCAAAGGTGATGCCATATTGTACCTCAGAGAAAATGCAATTTCTCAAACAAGCCTCTTTAAAAGTGCAGCATTTAAAGTTAAGAAAAACTTATGTGCAAGCTAGACGAAATGGAGTGCGATGTCCACATCATGAGGATCACCGCATAGCCTGGTGTCATTGAATGATGTACTTGTTAAAAATGAATGATGCACTCAGCGCTTATTTAGATCTGAAACACCTAAACTTCTCCCTAAAGAGGTGCCCATTTAACGTTTCAATATCAGAGGAGTTGTATCCCAAGTTCACAGGAGCTAAATTCTTCTCCAAGCTAAACATGCCTATTAGTTGGTAAACTTAGCAGGGGAATCTTTGGAAATCAGATCAATTTTCTTGGCACTTTAATTTCCAGTTGTGGATCTATCCTGAGCAAGGCAAAGTCAAAAACGTTAAGACACATACATACTGCACAAGGCAAAGAAAACATACAGAGATCCCTTAAATTCTTGAATATCCATTGGGATGGAGGGGAAATCCTGCAGCTGGATTGGCATTGGCCACAATTGTAGCCTGTCATGGTCAAAGCCTCTTCAATAGAATGTGCAATTTCCAGTGGCCTATTAACCTGGTTGAAATAGTGGTCTCTTCACATAGTGGGTGCCCAACCCACCAGTGACAAAATGCCAGGGAGGTCAGAAAATTAGGCTCTCAGTCATCCTGATTGATCTCCTAACTCCTCTTCCTAACTCACCTCCCCTGACCCCACCTAAGGAACCTTGCCCAGTGGCAGGAATGTATCTTTGACCTATTCTGATACGCTTCCCTGACTATTATTTTGGCCCGTCCACTTCCAACCCACCTAAATTAGACCAGGAAAACCCAGGCCACGGACTTATTTCTGACAAGAAATTTTCAGTTGGAGAATTACAAATGCCACGTTAGTGATAATGCTCTGTGGTTTCACCCGTGAAAAATTGATTAACTCTGTGAGTTAGTTTATTTAAAACAGTCAAACACACTACAGGTTATGGAACAGACATCACAGCAAACCAACTGATTTTTGTATGTGCAGCATGTAGACCCAGAGCAGATTAATTCTCAGACAGAGCCGCAGCATTGTTTCCACACAGACAATGGAATCCTGAAAGACAAATTCTCTTAAAGCTACAGTACACATGAAACATTCTCCACTTTTCCAAAGAAAGTTTTACTGTCTGCAATAACAAGTGAGCCTGTGAGTATGTATTGTGTATAGATAACTTGCTGATATGTCCAGATCTCATGATGGCATTTGGCTGAAGGTGCCATTGGTTACGACAGAGTGACATAGTCTCTCATTCTGTTTATGAGTTTGCTATCAAATGCTTCTTTCATGGACTCCAATTGCTATTTCAGAATTTGCTTATCCTGATGCATTACAGCCAAGTTTTGTTCCAGATGAGCTACTGATTGATCTCATTTCCTTGCGGCCCAAATTTTCCTGGCCTTTACAGTTTTGTTCCTTGTCAAGGGCTTCCAGCTAAATTTGAAGCCTTCGGTTTTAGACCCTGGATTCTTCCAGTTCTATGAAAATTTTAGCTTCTGATGGTTGAGGTTAACTTTCTTTTCCTTTCTAACCTGCTGTAATAATTCTCTAGTCTTTCCAACATTTTGCTTTTTCTCTTCTTGGTTCCTTTGAAGCCTTGGTTTCTTCAACTTGCTGCTTCAGTGCTTGTTTATTTTCCTCTATGTACTGCTTCAGTTCTTTCTCGAGTCCTTTACTACTAACTCATATTTGCAAGGACTGTCTCATGAGGGATTTACATTTCCTGGTTAGATCTATACACATCTCCACTTGTTTCGCAGGTTCATCATTTTCCCCAGTATTGCACTGAGCTCTAAGCGATGCTTCTGTAGCTGTTCCTGACTTATTTTACATGCACATGCTTCAGATCTTACTGTAATCCAGCAATATTTTCATTAGGTTGATGATACACAACTTTATAGCACATTTTGCTTCCTTTCTTTTGTGCCCAGGTCTTCACTGGTCTTTGAGAGTTGAGTGGAAATGTCCCTAAATATGTTGCCATCTTGGAATGCGAGCCTACCTCGCTCTTGTTAATTTTTTCACTGATGTGAGGGCAAGTGAGGATGGCCACATGTTTTGGTATTCTTGCTGTCTCTGACCTGCTCACCTTTCCTGAATGGAGGTACCAAGAATCCTGAGATGCCAGGCCTTTAGGTCTGCCTGCACAACTTAGTGATATGGTGAGCTCAGAGATGAGTGTTAATGAGGTTGCTTCTGGAACAATTGCTGAGTCAGTTTTGCTGCCATTCAACATGTTTTGAAATCTTCATATCATCCCAACATTGGGGTCCAAAAACCCAGGGTAAGATGCAGCTGCCCGCAGCCAATGAAATATATTCCTTTCAACAGTCTATTTGCATCACGCATTAAGTTGGCAGGTCACGTAAGATAAGTAGGATAGTTGGGTATTGTTTTTGCCTACTGCAGACTCAGCAGGCTGAAGGGCCTTTCCCTGTGCTATAGACCTTTATGACTTCATGACTGTTTCATCTCAGTTGAAAGGAAAATGACTGATTGCTTGAATCATATTTACAATGTGGGTTAACTAGAAAATGATTGTTGGCCAGTTGTCTCGACATGTACCACTAGCAGTGGGAGAACGAGAGTACATGCATCCAAATCATCTTATAACATGGGCCAATTAATTGAGAATGTTATCTGTTTAGCACTATCACAGTGAACCAAAATGTCTTGAGGGAACGATACATGTAAAGGAAATGTTTCCCAACTTACAATCAGAAGAAACAAAAGAGAATTCATTAAATCTGTAGAAAGTGGAATAGCAACTTGTTGTCAGGTGACTTTTGATGTTGTTTGAACAATAATTATTGCACAAGAAGAGTGTGTGTTGGTGAAACTGGTTACAGGGAAAATGAATTTTTTCTTGTCACTTTTAATCCCTCGGGTAGATTAACAAAACAACACCAGGCTTAATGATCCCATTGTTGAAATGTGACAGAGTGACATTTATCTACAAGAAATTTATAGCAAGATTCATGTTGAGAAAACCCAATGATTCTTTTGGACCAGCTTGGAGATATAATTATCGAAATTTCAAATGAAAACTTTGCCTCAAACATCGTCTTTATTATATGACAATTTTTATAATTTCTGGCTGAATGATGAAGTTGATAGCTTGGAGCCTCCATCAACTTAATCCAACATGTTTTGAAAAATAGAGCAGAAATCAACAAATCAAAATGCAGGTAGTATTAAAACCTGAAAGAACTGCAGATGCTGTAAATCAGAAACGAAAATAGAAAATACAGGAATAGCTCAACAGGTCTGGCAACATCTGTGGAGAGAAATCAGAGTTAATGTTTCAGGTCAGTGACCCTTCCTCAGAACTTTTCCAGCAATTTCTGTTTTTGGAGGTGGTTTTATGTAACCGAGAGAGGGGGCTGTTGTGTTACCGTGGCTGTGTCTTTATTACTGGGCCAGGAAGGCCTGGATTCAAGTCCGGCCTGCCCCATAGATTTGCCATATGTGAGAGGTTGATTTAAAAAATAGCTATAAACAGAAGAGTTGTTGGGAAGAGTAAGAAACTGATTATTCAGGCTAGGGACTGAGTCATCGACGAAAGAAATTTGTGTTTTTAGGCCTCAATCAAAGCATCAGAAAGATAATTCTGTGGACAAACAGCAACATGCTAAGAAAATGAAAATGGCATACCCAGAATATTACTTGAAATTAAGTTGTGTGGATAGAACAAACAATAAAATGCAAATTTAGCCTATTTTCACAAAAATATAGTCCGTATGGCAAAATGAATTTATAGCTAAAAGAAGCAAAAACTTTGGAATTCTTTAATAATTTGATATTACATTAAATGGAATTTAATATGCTTATTGGTGGATGAATTAAAATAGGCTGAATAGTCTTTCTCATTTTAAGAACTATACGAATGCCTTTACACACCAATATTTGTGCCAAGTGAGCTTATTGCATGAATACTAGTATTCTTGGACTGAACTATACTACCTGCATAAGACTTTACATGTGAGTAAAGGACAGTACGTGCAGGTATTTTTTCCCTTCATGGAAATTGAAATTGTGATATTGTCAATTCACATTAGGGAGTGATAATAGACCGCTACTGTTATCTAACATAAGCAAATATTTAAATGATCAAATGGCATAGATCAGCAAAATGTTAAAGAATAATTCTTTTCTCAAAGCTGCCTGATTCTAAATGTTGCCTGAAGGAGTTTAACAACCCATGCTTGGAATGTAGGACAATTCTATAACCATCTGTGGCACAAACGTCCTTACTGAACTCACAGCCAGAGATGGATGCAGTTTTCGTACTACAATTTGCACAATTAAGATTTTTTTTCAGACAGCTCAGTTGTGAGGACTGTCAGAAACTGTAACACAATAAAGAGATGAGAGCTTGATCTGGCACCAATGAAAGTTTGTTCAATGAATGCACAAATATACAAACATAAATAAAAGATACAAATTACAAGCAGAATTAGGACATTCAGCCTGTGAAGCCTGTTCTACCATTAAAAGGTCATGTCCGATCTGACTATAACCTCAAATCCATATTCCCCTTTAACAATGTTCCTCCTCCTTGCTTCACAAGATCAATCTACCTCTACCTCGAAATGATTCAAGGAATCTGCTTTCGCAACTCTTTCGGGAAACAGTTCCAAAGATTCAGACTGTCAGTGGAAAAAATAGATTGTCTAATCGCTGTTTTAAATCAGCAACCCCTTACTGTTGAATAGTGACTGTTAGTTCTAGGTTCTCCTTTTGAAGAAACATCTGTCCACATCTAGTCCTGTAAAGATCCCTCAAGGCCTATATATTTTAGTCAAGTCACTTTGTCCTCTTCCAAACTTCAATGGATACAAGTCTAGCCTGTTCCAACCTTTCCTCCTAAGACAACTCACTTCAGGTGTTAGAATAGTAAACCTTCTCTGAACTCCTTCCCATGCATTTACATTCTTCCTTATTTGCGAAAACCAAAACAATGCACAGTACTCCAGATGTGGTGTAACCTGTGCTCTCTACCACTGCAACATAACTTCCTTATTTTCATATTCAAATCCCCTCATGACAAATGGTAACATGCTATTAGTTTTCCTAATTAGTTGCTTTACCTGCATATTAACCTGTTGTGATTCTTGCATGAGGGATTGTCACAGCCAAAGTGATGCGTTCCTTTTCATTGTCACCCACTTTTTTCTCTCACTTACTTCAGACTCCCTTTCAATTATGTTCATTTTCTTCCCCTCTCCTACTGATTATTATTTAATTGCCTTCCCCTTTCCTCTCTCTGCAGAACCATCACTCTTTACTATTCATTCTTCACTCGTCACTATTACTGACATGATTCTAGCCACTGCATGTTTTGGATCTGTTTTTATGAATTCACACCTACTGTATTAAGTGTTTAGGAACCAAATTTGATACAGCATTTGGCTTTCTGACCTAAAATCTTTTTATGTGTTCTATTGTTGAATTTTATCCAGTAATCTTGCCCTGAAATGCCTCTGATCATATGATGACATCAAAGACATTATATAAATACAAGTTACTTTTCAACTGCTGGAATTAGATAGGACCAGCTGCAAGGGAAAGGTGTCATATATTGTGTTGACTTTCGGCAGGAAACATGGGTACATATACCAGATCAGAGAAATGCTAACTATATTCATTAACTTGTATCTGTATGGTTCCTTAAACATTTGGAGAAAACTCAGAAATAAGTAATTATAAATAGGCGATATTAGGAAGGATGATCAAAGATTTTGCCAAAAAGATTAGTTTCATTGAATCAAAAAGAAAGAGCAGGGTTAGGAATATCCTTTGGAATTCCAAAGAATAGGATGTTGGGAGCTAAATTTCAGGTGTCCATTGATGGGGAAAGAGTGACAAGGAATATAAAAAGATTAGAAACGGAGAGTACAGATGAGTTGTATGGCAGGGGGAAATAATGAGAAAGGGCATGATGAATTTAAACATTTGAGCAATTTCTAGGATGGAACTTAATGCCCTTCCCCATGGTGAGTTTGGTGCTAGGGCATATTTAGTTGGGCAGTAGCACAGCCAGCAAAGGCCCCAACATCAAGCCACCTGCACTCTGATCCTGAAGTTGAATTCTGCCAAGGCCATTCTACTGCTCACCTCATTACAGCCTTGGCCCAAACTTGGGGAAATGAGCTGCACTCAAGAGGCGAGATAAGAGTGACTGCTGTTGACATCAGAGCAGTAACTGCCTGAATGTATCAAGGAGGCCCAGCAAAACTGGAGTCAGTGGCAATCAGGGTGAAAGCTCTCCATTCATTAGAATCATCCTTGCAGCAAGGAAGATGGTCTTCTGGACTGGAGGCGACTGGAGGTTCTTCATCTCAGTCCCAGAATTTCATGGCAGGAGTTTCACAGGTCAATTCCCTAGGCCTAAGCATCTTCAGTTGCTTCACCAATGACTTTTTCTCCATCATAGTGTTGGAAGCGGGTACGTTCATTACTGATTGTGCAATGTCCAGCACCATCCAAGACTCCTCAGACATTGTAACAGCCTATTTCCATAGGTAGCAATACCTGGACAATGTTCAATCTTGGGTTCATAAGCAGCAAGTGGTTTTTCTGTCTCATCTCCTGCCAGACAATGGCCATCTCCAACAAGTGGGAATCTAATTATCTTCCCTTGACATTCTAAGGTAGCGCCATCACTGAAATAGCCACATTCAACTTCTGAGGGTAACCATTGATCAGAAGCCAAATTGGATTAAATACAGTGACTACAAGAGCAGGTCAGAGTCTAGGAACACTGCCGTGGCTATCTAACCTCTTTACTCCCAAGCACTGCCCAGAATCTACAAGGCATTATTCAGGAGTATGATTTAATACTCTCCACTTACCTGGATGCGTACAGATCCAAAAACACTTAAGAAGCTTGACATAATCCAGGCAAAAGCAATGACTTGATTAGTACCCCAGGTAACACCTTCAACATTCATTACCCACTTTGTTACACGGCAAAATCATAGTGCGCCATCCATAACATTGCTACTCCAGTTGTTTTCTATTTTGACCTCAAATCTAAGATTGAGAATTGTCACAATCCCACAGTGAGACTGCAGAGAGTCAAGTAGGGTGTGTCTGAGATATGGGACCAGGGTTCATTTTTTATCATTTGATTCAAAGCTTCATGACGGCTATTGCTGCCTGAGAGCTCAGGACGCCCAGATTTTAGCTCACCACTCTGTTTGTGGGCCTGACTCCCATTTTGAAAAGCCCTGATCTACAAAATGCACTGCAGAAACGTACCAAAATAAATTTGGCAGCTCCTTCTAAACCCACAAAATCCACCACCTTGAAGGACAAGGGGAGGAGATACATGAAAACATCACCACCTGCAAGATCCCCCCCCAAGCAATTGACCATCTGAATTGGAAATATGTCATCATTCTTTCACTGTTCTTGATCAAAATCCTAGACCCTACTCCCTAATAGTACTGTTAACCTACCCACAATGGACTGCAGTGGCTCACTAAGACATCTCACTGCCACCTTATCAAAGGCAATTAGGGATCAGTAATGAATACTGATGTTGCCAGAGATGCCCACAGCCAATGAAAGTTTTTTAAAATTAAAATTCCTCACCCACTGCATGTGCTGCCAGGCCACCTCCTCCAACCTCCCTCACAATCCCTGTCCTTCAAACTCCCTCCCATAATTACTAACTTTTAACCTGGGATCAAGGGGCAAAGTAGGGATGTATATGTACGAGTGTGTGTGTGTTTGTGTGTGTGTGTGTGTGTGTGTGTGTGTGTGTGTGTGTGTGTGTGAGACAGAGGGAGAGATACTGGCAGCAATTACCACCAGTCATGTTGGCACTGCCATCCAATTGAGCTGCTGGCCTCTGATTTGTTGACAGCTCATAGCAAGCTGGAATTTCTGCCCCAGGATGTTCACTGCTAGCCTGTCAAATGGCTGAGTGCTGGATACTCCTTAAAGTGGTAACTTGAGGTTCTCCAGAGTGCAGGAGAAGCACCCACCCCCTCCATTAAGTACATGCCCAAGGATTATAACTTAAAGCCAGAGCCTTGCAATTCTGAGGTAGGAGTTTTATTAGCTGAGCCATGACTGTCACAATAAAGGATAAGAATTTAAAACTGAAGGTACTGAGGTGACAGGGTTTAACGTACTCCGATGCAAAAAGGAGTGATAGGTGTGATTAGTCTGAAGTAGAATATTGAGTTTTTGATGGGCTGAACTTTATGGGGATTGGAGAATGGGAGTCTCGCAAGGAAGCCGAGTAATTGTCATATCTGGATAAAATTAATGGATAAGGGTTTCAGCAGCAAGTGGGCCAAGGTAGGGAGGGTGAGGAAAGGCAATTAGAAAATTGCAAAGTAAGTGTTCTCTGGGATGAGCTTGTGGCAATTTTCATACAAGAACAGTTTCACGATCATTACCACCTCCGCCCTCTGGAACGAACCAAACAGACTTGATAACAAGGAATGGACACATGTTACAATCAAAATGGTCCTTATTAGATATGGTTCTGTAGTGTAGAATAAGACAGCTGAACACGTCAATGCAAGCCTAACCACAAACAGGTCTTGCAAGGTTTCACTAGTTTCTAACAACCTTCATCCTCATAGTTTTGTAAAGTTGTATTTCACAGAAAGTTCACAGTTATTACAAAACAACATGATTGAGACTTCAGGATTAATAGGATCAAGTAAAAGATCGCTGCATCTTTACAGCACCCATGTCGGTTTTAAAAATAATCAGTTCCATCTGTGGCATATTAGTAATAATTTTAATGTCACTACATTACACTGGCCTTAAGCAAAAAGAAGTCAAGATGCTGAGAGGGAAAAGTATTCCTTTTGTTACTAGGAGGGTATACATAATTAAAATTCCAACTTTCTTAGCATAAGCTGTATGTTCACAATAATGCCTCCATCAGTGCTGTTAGTCACCTTTTAGAGGATTATACATGCTTTTAAGGAAAATCACATAGGAAGGCAAGCATCTAAAAATCTCGGAGGTATTGTTTGCATGTTTGGTAAAGCCTGCTGATTCAGGCTCGGAAGTGAGTTATTCTGGGTCAGGCCCATCAGAGAGAAAAGGCGAACAACATTAAACTGATTCAAACATTGCAGCCTACAATTTCGTGTGCAATCATGCAAACTTATTGTACAGGTAATTTCTTGTGCAAACCCAGCCACTGATTGAAATCTGTGCACTGGTGTTTTCCAGCTCGCTTTCAGAGTTAGACTTCCCATGGCAATGCAGTATATGTGAGTTCCCTCTAATCTAACTCAAAATGAGACGACATTGTCACCTAAAATTTTAGTCACAACCGACAGTACTATCTTGTGTGCAAATTAGCGATTTTATTCCTAACGCCTCCTCACTGAGACCGAAATTTTATTTCATTAATTGCATTTTGAGGCATCAAAACTATTCACATTCACCATCAACTTGAGTTTGTATTTCTAGGTTGTTTTTCTTTTCTTATCTGACAGGTTACTGCAACTGTGAGTTAATAATATTGCAATAAGCGAAACTGTGATCTGGGTCAACAGAGATATCTCCTTAAATAATTAGTTTGAAGGATTGTGAAATTAATACTCTGGCAACTGAGCAGAAACAATATATTATGCGGGGTGAATTAGAATCAAATCAGATAAATAAAGCAAAATAAAAAAGAAAAAGAAAGAAAAACTTGATAACAAAGGGTGAAGAAATATTGAAGGGTGTTTTTATATTTTAAACATCGACAGATACATTCAGTATCTAAAGATTCTGGAAAGTTAATTTAGTGTGTCTGGGAAAGTTGTCTAACAGTGCTTAACTTATCACATTGTTATAAAAGTTCTTAGAAAAATAAAACATTTCAAACTATGCTGAGGTTAGTTTGTATTTACAATACAAAAAGAACAAAAACTCCTCAGATAGCATCTTCCAATCCCCCCACAAACACTTCCATCTAGAAGGACAAGGGCAGCAGATACATGGTGACACCACCATCTGTAAGCTTCCCTTCAGGACGTTCACCATTATGACTTAGAAATATATCACAGTTTCTTCAGTGTTATTGTGTCAAAATACTGGAATTTCTTCCCTAAAGGCATTATTGATGCACATGGGCTGCAGTGGTTCAAGAAGACAGCTCTCTATCACTTTATCAAGGGCAACTTGGGCCAGGCAATAAATGCTGGCCTAGTCAGAGATGCCCAGATCCAATGAGTGAATTTTAAAAAGGCATCAGTCAACCGGGAACCAAAGGATTGATTGCTTTATTTGTGAAGCTAACAGTGGAGCAACATATCTTGGACAGTAATTTCTGCATATTCGTGGGTATTCCTGCAGATTTGACTTTCATGAGGATCCTGTGGCATTTTCACATAAATAAAAGCAAACCTAAATAATTTCACATCAAATAGTGGGTGAACAATAGTCACAAAACTGCTATAATATATTTTTAACGATGGTTATATATCTTCAGGCATTTTTCACATGCTTAAGGGAAGGATACATGGTGTGAACTCTAATCTTTCCTCAGACATCCAGTTGTTAATTTCTGCTTGGTTATGTTGATTTTTATCTTCCATTTCCAATGAGATTGATAGTAAAGTTAGACTTCAATAGCCATTGGCTAAATGGTTGAGAATTTTGTCTAAAGGCTTTGCCATGATATGTTCTGAGTATTTGTTTTGAAGTAATTTTAAAATATTCTTATTTGTTTTGATTGATTTTACTTCCTTACCATTGTTTTCAAAGTAGTGATATGTATTTGCCTAATTTTTAATTTTATAGAATTAATGAAACCTCCCTTTCAGTATTTTCTTCTAAATTGCAGAGCTGAAAACTTTGATCTAACTCAATAGTGACATTCACCACATTTAGATTTGACATTTTATGTTGAGTTAGATCAACAAACATCTACTTTGTTCACAAAATATAATGAGAAACAAAGGCATTTTGCCAGGTAACATTTTTCTTCATCTCTATATCCATGCTGTCTGTTATTTTCTTAGTGTTACATAGAGTTTCAGAATGGATTGCACTGTTTGTTATTGATGCTGAGCTGATGGATCTGTGGAGGGACTCATCATTTTAGTTGCTTTGTAATAAAAGTACAATTCATTCTCAATCCTATGTATACACTACAGTGATGCCAGCCAATGATCAAGTGCCAAACTCCAAAGTCAAGCATTTGTAACTGATGACATTTAATGTGTAAAATGTACAGAGTACTGAAACTATACTATAATTTGCACATAGTTCAGGGCATGCACTATTGAGTTTGCAGCAACCCTATCATTCTGTTATTTTGTCAACTGATAAATTTGTTACTGTTGATGAAACTTATTATTGCTCAGAAACCTTACTGAGACAATAAAGTTTTACCACTATTGTGTATGTGAATGTGAATGTGAATGCATAGACTGTTCCTTGGTGAGCTGAAGATGCAGATTACCATGTGGTACTATGATATTGTGGCTATAACAGAGATCTGAATCAAAGAATGGCAAAGCTGAATGTTAAATACAGATAGATATAAAGGGTTCAGGGCAGGATGCAATGGAAGAGAGTTGACAGTATTGAATAAGGACAGCAGTGCTTTGCTGTGCAGAGGGATTTGCCGGTGAAATGGGGAGGGTCAAAGACAGAACCAATTTGGTTACTACTGAGGAACAGAAAAGATGCAATTACATCATTCAGTGTAATCTTTAGGCCACGAACTGGTGAAGTGAATGAAATGGAACAAATTTGCAAGAATATTACAGAGGTGACAAATTATAGAGTATAAACATGGCTTTCATTATCCAAGCACAGGCTAGCATGGTCATTGTTAGTGAAAGGCAAGATTTCCTGGGGTGTGTTCAGGAGAATTTGCTCCAACAGTATATTTTCAATCCAACATGAAAGGAGCAGCACCAGATGTGGGTTTTGAAACTGGAGTGAGGGAGGTAAATCAACTGACAGTGGAGAACATTTTGTGGGCAGTAATCATGTATGATAAGTTTAGGCTGACTGTGTAAAAAGATAGTGAACAATCCAAAATAATAATAACTAACCAGAGGAAATCCAACTTCAACGGGGGTAAGAACCGATCTGGATCGAACAAACTGGAGCCAAATATTGGCAGGAAAAACAATAGCTGTATAAAGAGCCAACTTCAATGAACAGACATTTCAGTCACGGTTGAGATATATTCCCCCAAAAGTGAAAGCTGTGTCAAAGATGGTGTCATGTGTGGCAACACTGTATACTTTTCACTGTGCTCTTATACCCCATACTCAAGTTCATGTGACAGTAAAACCTGAATCTAAATCTAAAGAACTCAAGGACTCCCTAAAGAATGAGAAAATTATGATAAAGAAGCAAAACTGTGGGTATGAGCTATCCGGTGAAAAATTCAATTCAGAATCAGGCTAAATAAAAATGTTCAGGGCAGTGGTGAAAAAGCTGAGTATGAGAAAAGACTGCAAACCAGCATTAAAAGAATCCCAAAATCTTTTATGTGTGTGTAAATAGGAACAGTGACAAAAGCAGAATTAGACCTGTTTAGGGACCAGCAAGGAAATTTATACACGGAGGTATCGAAGCTTGGCAGGTCTGGGAGCACCTGTGAGGAGGAAGCAAGAGTTAATGTTTCAGGTCCAGTGACCTTTCTTCTGAACGAGTTGCTGATTTTCTCAGCAATTTCTGTTTTTGTTTCAGATTTCCAACATTTGCAGTTCTTCATTCTTGTTTTACTGTTTAACTGACTGCAACATCTCTTCCAGGTAAGCCCAACTTGAAGAAATTCTGTTCCTCTCTCCAACAGCATTTCTGTTCTAATCTTTCTTCCTGTTCACCATCATTACTTTTGTCGTCACTCCTAGTGTTTGACAAAGTATTTGTTAAAACACGCTTCCACAGCCACATCACATTCCTCAGTGACTGCCTCCGGCTCAGAATTACCCCACATGGATTCCAACTCAAGTTTCATCTTTTATGTTTCGAATCCACCCAAGATCACAGTATCTCCAAGATGTTCTTGCCACATCCTGAGATTCACACCCAGTGCCACGTGCCACTATATGTGCACTCTCGACCTTTCTCGCCATCAGCACCTCATCTCATGCTGGCTCAGAGCTCCCTGCCCCCCAGTTTTACTCAATTCTCTGGCTCACCCTGATATTCTAACAAGAAATATTTTCTTTTAAATTCAGGCATTAACGATTGCAACCTGCACCAACTCAGAAATGCACACATGCCTCTTTAATCACCCTTCCCTCTCCTTCCCTCTGACTCCATCCTTTCGTCTGACCTCCCCCATCATCTATTTATTATTCCTTCTGACCTTCCGCTCTCTGCTGTTGAATACTCTGTACTCAGCAAAGATCGTAATTTTAATCCCCTGTGCCCCCACCTCAATGAATTTCAGGCACAACATGACATTGAACTCTTCTTCTAACACCTTTGCCTCTGTTTCCATGTCTTTGAGCAACAGTCTTCTCCCTGTTCCACAAACACCTTTACTTGTCTTCAACACACTTCCACCTATACACCACCTTCTAGGCTCTTACCTACACTTGTTAATTGAGAACCATCGATGTGACATCGTCCGCCTTAATTTCCCTGGCCACCTCACCCATTTAAACCTGTCTCCCTCTGGACCGACTGCACTCCGTGCTGTCAGATCCAACCCTGACATTGTTGTGAAGCCTGCTGACAAGGGTGATCCTGTTGTTATCCGGCAGACTGATATCTATATTGTGGAGGCTGAATGCCAGCTCCATGACACCTATGCCTGTGATCCTCTGGACCATGTCCCCATCATCGAACATCAAGCTATTGTATCCACCACATAAGACCATAGGAAATGGGAGGAGAACTAGGCTAATTGATCAATTGAGCCTGCTCACCATTTGACCATGGCTAACATGTTTCTTAACCTATTCTCCTGCCTTTTCTGCATAACCCTTGATCTCCCTATTAATCAAGAACCTATCTATTTCTGTCTTAAATAGAGTTAATAACTTGGCCTCCACTTCCTTCTGTAGAAATGAATTCCACAAATGAATCACCCTCTGGCTGAAGAAGTTGCTCTTCATCTCAGTTCTAAAGGGTCATGTCTTCACTCTAAGGCTGTGCCCTCATCTCCTAGTCTCTCTTACTAATGGAAACATCTTCTTCATGCCCACTCTATCCATACTCCTCTGTATTCTGTAAGTGTCAATGAGATCCCCTCTCTTCCTTCTGGACTTCATAGAGTACAGACTCAGATTCCTCAACTGATCCTTATATGATAAGCCCTTCATTCCTGGGATAATTCTTGTAAGCCTCCTCTGGAGCCAATCCAATGCTGACACATTCTTCCTTAGATATGGGACCCAAAAGTGCACACAATGTTCCAAATGTGGTCAAAGCAGACCCTTACACTGCCTCAGCTGTATATTCTGCTGTTGTATTCCAGCCCTCTCAAAATGAGAGCTAACGTTGTATTCATAACAGCCAGCTGAACCTGCATGCTGACCTTAAGAGAATCCGGAAGTAGAACTCCCAAGTTCTCTTGTGTTTCAGATTTCCCTGTTTAGAAAGTAGTCTGCAACTCTATTCTTCCTACCAAAGTGCATCACCGAACATTTTCTTACATTGCATTCAGTCTGTCACTTCTCTGTATATTGTCCTTGCCTGTCCAAGTCCTTCTGCAGCCTCCCCTTTGCCTTAACACTGTCTGTCCCTCCATCCATCTTTGCATCATCTGCAAATGTAGCAGAAATCTGTTCTTTGGTCCAGATCGTTAACATGGATAGTTATGCTCCCAACATGGACTCCTGTAGAACTCTGCTAGTTACCAGCTGTCATGCTGAAAACAACTCTTTAATGCCTACTGTCTGCCTTCTGCCAGTGAGCCAATCCTCAGCCCATGACAATATCTTTCCTTATCACCATGGACTCTTGTCTTATTTATCAGCCTCCTGTGCAGCACCTCATCAAGGCCCTTCTGGAAATCTATATAGATCACATCCACAGGCTCTCCTTCATCTAACTTACTCATTATCTCCTCAAAGAGTTCTAATAGATTTGTTAGAAATGACATCTACTTGACAAAACCTTGATGATTCAGTCCTATTTTACTATGCACTTCCATGTACTCCGCTATGTTATCCTTAATAATGGACTCTAAAGTCTTACTAATGACTGAAGTCAGGCTGACTGGCCTACAGTTTCCAGTCTTCTAGTCCCTCCATTCTTAAACAGTCACTAATCTCATTTTATCTGTTGATCCCCCCGCCTCCACAGTCTCTGAGCTCATTGCCCCCAAACATATACAATCCACTTCTACCTTATTTCCAGTTCGGAAGAAGGATTACTGGAACTAAAACATTGACTCTGCCTTCTTTCTACAGATGCTGCGAGACCTGCTGAGTTTTTCCAGCAATTTCTACTTCTTTTTGAAGTTTTATGTAAGCGCTTTGTTTTGTTTTTGATGTAACCCGTGCCATGCTAAAAGAGGAGGTCATTCAAACATAAGAAAGGCTCAAAGTTGATAAGCAGAAACTGTTGAAAAACTGTCTATACTTAACATAGTGGTTAAACCATGTTTCTCTGGGATATAAAGGAAGTTTGGAGTGGAGTTCCTCAGTATTCAATTTTGGGATCCTTGCTTTTCCTGATCTATGTTAATGATCTTGACCTTGGAACGTAGCGCACAATTTTAAAATTTGCACGTGATCCAAACTTGGAAATGTTGCAAACTGTGAGGAGGATAGAGTAAAACTTCAAAAGGACGTAATTCTAGGCCCAAAGCATCAGCCTTCCTGCTCCTCTGATGCTGCTTGGCCTGCTGTGTTTAACTAGCTCCACACCTTGTTATCGTAGATATACTGGTGGAATGGATGGACAGATATCAGATGAAAACTGAAAGAACTGTGGATACTGGAAATCAGAAACAAAAATAGAAAGTGCTGGAAAAGCTCAGCAGGTCTGGCAGTATCTGTGGAGGGAAATTAGGGTTAGCATTTTAGATCCAGTAAAATGTTAACTCTGATTCCTCTCTACAGATGCTATCAGACCTGCTGAGCTTTTCCATCAATTTCTGTTTTTGTTTCAGATATTAGATGAAGTTTAATATGGAAAAAAGTGAAGCAATTTACTTTTGTAGAAAGGATCTGGAGAGGCAATATAACAGGGCACAACCCTAAAGGGTACGCATGAGCAGGGGGAGCTGGCTACATCTATACATAAGTCACGAACAATTGACAAGGCATGGTGAAAGATTGGCTATTAAAGCATGCAGTATCTAAGGCTTTATTAATAGGGGTACACAGTACAAGAGCAAGTCAGTAATACATAATTAGCTTCAGATGAATCATTATCAGCAGTTCTGGGCGCAGCACCTGAGGAAGGATGTGAAAGCATTGCAGAGTATACACTCGCGATTTACATGAATGGTTCCAGGAATGAACAACTTCAGTTATAATGACAGATTGAAGAACTTGGGACTGTTTCCATTGCTGAAGAAAATCTAATATAAATCTTCAAAATCATGAGGGGTCTAGACATACTAGATAGAATGAGGGGCATAAATTTACAGTAATTGCTAAAAGAAGCTAAGGAGATGAGAAAAAGCTATTTTGCCAGATACAGGCTACAATGCATTGCCTGACACTTCTGTGGAATCAGATTTAACTGAAGCTTTCAAAACAGAATGTGCAGAGTTACAGGGAAAAGGAAGAATAATGACACTAAGTGAAATGCTCATTTGGAGAGGGATGATTGAACTCCTTCTGCTTTATAATAATTCAATGATTTGATATTCGGCTGCTCAAACTAATGGTAAGTTCTCAGATCAGAATGAGTATCAAGGTCTACTACTGCAGCATCTATCTACTGCCATTGTACAACTCACAGGGAAAGACATTTGACTTCACTACACCTGTTTCTCAGGCTAATAATGGGGCCATGGAGGTCATTTGCTGGGGGCAAGCTTCTAAGTCTGAACAGTATCATATTGGGCTCTGGATACCTGCCACTGGCAGTTGGTATTTGGTGTAACATTGCCATGAATGCTGCTTTTTAAAAAGTCACCCAGATTTGACATGTAATAACACATGTCTGTGGCCATTGTATCCTGAGGCGGGACTTGAACCTGAATCTTCTGGCCCAGAGGTAGGGACATCTTTGACGCTTTACCGCGGTAGGTGAGCCTTTAACGAACATTCTGAGCCAAAGGTAACTACTTTACAGCATGCTAGAAAATCAAATGTTCCATTGTGTAGAGAATGTAAGGAGCTATCTAATTATCAGTGGTAGAGGATAGACTAGTAGGAAGTCTTAACTGCAACAGACGCTTATTTAATAAAGTTTGCTTTATTGTAAAAAAACAAATAATTATAAATAATATTAAGTAGCTAGGCATAGTGCATGTTATGCCTGTTTCCATTGGAACATCATGCAAAACTGTCCCTCCACCCGAAGATTGTGAGACATTATCAGATGGGGCAGGGCTAAAGCAACCTCAATATTAACTCCTTCAGAATCATTACCCTATACAACGAACAGCATATTAAATATACCTGATGCTATATTTGTTTTAGCATGGTAAACATAACCTTGGCAGATGCTTTGGACAGCAATTTAGAAACGTGTCAACTTGAAAAGATATGATGTTACATCTACTGCACTCGCAATCACTTGGACCACATCTAATCTAGCCAGCGGCCATTCAATGGTCCATTGGAGCTTTCTATTAAAATAGTTTAAAAATATTTACAGTTATGTGGACTTCCTTAACACTAATGCAGGCTAAAGGCAACCAATACTCATATTATCCCTGTCCTCTCATCTCAGGGCCTACCTTGAGAAAATTGAAGTGGATTAGCGTGCATTTTGCCCTCGAAACATGATAAGAACTGCCATCTGTACTGAAATATTAAAATTAGGCCTGATGACCAATTTTACCTGGTCTTTTTGTCGATTCCGACTGCACCCAGTTCCTCAAGATATGGCACGATATACGGCTCGTGCCAATGACTGTACACAACAACGTGATGTCATGTCAAACATCCCTAAAAACCCACCGGTTGTTAAGCAAATGAAAATAAAACCTGGGATAACTGAATCATTCATGGCCAATTATTTAAATAGCTTACTGATCGCTGAGGATGTGCAGGAACTGTGTGCTTCATTAAAGAATTGTTTCAAATTGGGTCCAGATTTTTAACATGCCTACCAACTGTATCTTAGCCACATCACTACTTAATTGGTCACAGATTAACTGCACTTGGAAGTAATTTCAATTTAAGACAGATGCCAGTAATAGACAAAAGTATGGATTTGTTTTGTCAAATTAAATAGCAATTATCTTTGGTCAATGCTAAAACATAATGAGGGTAAATGATGTAAATGTGTTTGGCAAACCACAGTGTATTTTTGTTCATATTTTTCCTTCCATTGATTATGAACAATGTTCTAGTTGCTCTTACTCCTAATCTCCTCATTGTTAACCTGTGCCTTTGTTTTGAATCTATTAGGGTTGTTAAATGTTTACAATGTATAAGTAATGGCAACTCTGATCACAAGTTACAAATTAGAGTGTTGCATTGACCTTCACTTATGCAGGGTGAGACCATGTCTGGAGTGCTGTGTACAACACTGGTGGCCGCTCTTACAGAAGAATGTTGAATGTTCTGGAAGCAGATCAGAGAACATTTTGTGAGGCTACTATCTGGAATGAGCAGATTGCCTTTTGAAGAAAGGCCAAAAAGGTTAGGCTTGTATCTCTGGAGTTTAGAAGAGTCAGAGATGATCTGGATGAAACATAAAAGATCCTGGCCTTGACCAGAGAAGTAACTCCATGAAGGCTGGTATCGCATCACCTTTATTTACACATGTACTGTGCATGCCACTGTCCCAGCTAGCTCAGAACTGGCTCCTAGCATGAACAGAAACTGTGACACTCCTTTTTTTGTTAATTGGTCAGCCAAAGCTCTCTGATTGGGCCAGATTAACAGCTCCAATCAGGGACCTCATATTTTATGAGGTTCAGCTGGCTGACTTCATTACAGTCACTAAATACCCACTTCTCCAAGTCCACAAACAGGCTGGTCCTTTTTCTTGGAGCGACTTCTGGGGCATTTTAGCAAGTCAAATTAAATTCTATTCTAAATTAATTTGTGTGCCGCATCTAAATGACATTATTGATAACGCGACTGTTGGAGGACTGCACTACTGAACTACCAACATGAACAATTACTACATTCCATCGTTTCTAGTTGTTCATAGAACGTGGGTGTCACTGTCTTGGTCAGCACTTATTGCTCTTGAGAAGGTATTGGTGAGCTGCCTTCTTAGACCAAAGATTGTAAGATGTCAGTGCAAAAGTAGGCCATTTGGCCCATCAAAATTGTCTCCAAAATTCAATGAGATCATGGCTGATCAGATAATCTTCAATTCTGGTTTTAGCCCCATATCTCTTTATTCCTTTAATAACTAGCAGTCTATATCAGCCTTGAAGATATTTGACAACCTAGCCTTGAGAGCCCACTGCAATAAAGAAATCCACAGATTCACCACCCTCTAGCAGAAATCAAATCTTCCTCATTTTTCTTTGAAGCAGGTGACTCTTTATTCTGACTTCACATTCTATGGTTCCAGACTCTCCCACAAGGGGAATCAGCCTTTCTCTATCTATCCTGTGTAATCCCCTAAGAATCTGATTTGTTTTAATGAGTTTCCTTTTATTCTTTTAAACTCCTTTGAGTACAAGCCCAACCTACTCAATTTCTCCTCATACAACAGTCCCTCTAAAGCTGGGATCATTGAGGTTGGTTGGCTCGCTGAGCTGGTTCGTTGTTCCGCAGACGTTTCATTACCCTGCTGGGTAACATCATCAGTGCAGTCTCCGATGAGGTGCTGTTTTGTTTTCCTGTCTGTTATATAAACTCTGGTGTCTGTTGAGCTGGATTACCTTTCTTTTGGTTTTCCTTCGTACTGGAGTGTATATGGTGTCTAGCTCTATGTGTCTATTGATGGCATTCTTAATGGAGTACTAGTTATGTGCCATATGTTTGCAGGTAGTATTGTGGTATTCTTGTCCTTTTTCATTCCTTCTAGGGCTTTCCTTCCAGATGTGTTGACAGTGTTGATTTCACTTTTTCTGGTCAGTGTCAGGATCACTGTCTGTCTTATGGCTTGTTGTGTTTCTTCATTGATGCTATTGGCCTTCAGTGTGACTTCCAGTGTGGCTAAGAATTCTGTTTTGTTGGTGTAGTTGAGTCTGTGAATGATAATAGCTTTCTCCGTGTCTGTCAGTTTCCTGTCTGAAAGGTTTCTTATCCAGGTGTCTGCTCTGTTGTTGTTGTTTTGGTGGGTTAGTTTGTCTAGTTTTTTCCTGAAGGGTCTTTCTTTTCCTAGCTCTTGTAATCTGTTGACTGATGTTGATGGCTCATTCTAGGTCAGTTGTTCAGTCTTGGTTGGTAGCTTTCAGGAATAGAGTTTTTTGGTGCATAATTTCTTTGTCATATCTGTGGAGCCTGTTGTGTGCATTGCTGATCATTATCTTTACCATCCTGCGGCTGTTGTGTTCTGATGTATTACCAGCTTGTGGGTTGTTGATGGGGGGCTTGTTTTCACACTGCATGGTGATACCTGGTTCCTGAGTCATCCACGTGGGAAGTAGAGTTGTTCGCAGGTAACGCCCTGTCATTTGGTGTAGTTCTCCCATTTTCATGCCAATTTGAGCTACAAATCTAATCTAAAATTTTAAAGCTGAGATCAGCCCAGTGAGCTTTCTCTGGACTACCTACAATGCATATTTCCTTAGATAAATGGATCAAAACTGTTCACAGTATTCTAGCTGTGGTCTGACAAGAGCCTTGTAAAAAATTAGCAAGACCTCCTGATTTTTAGACTTCATTCCCTTTGGAATAAAGGACAACATTCCATTTGCCTTCCCTTTTATTCACTGAACTATGTGATTTTTCTTTGTTATTTATGTATGAGGACCCCCAAAGTCCTTTGTGCATTCACTTCTATCATCCAAGGAATCAATATATAAGTAATTGTGGCCCCTGCAGTGATCCTTGTGGTGTTCTACTAGTTACAAATTACCATTCTGAAAATGCCCAGTTTACCCTCACTGTCTGTGTTCTAATAGTTAATCAATCCTCTGCCCATGCCAAGATACTACAGCCAAATCCATGGGCTCTTGTCTTATTAAGTAACCTTATTTGTGGGGCCTTTTTGAATGCCTTTTGGAAATTGAAATATAATGCATGTACTGGCTCCCCTTTGTCTGTCCTTTTTGTTACCTCCTCAATGAACTCTAATAAATTTGTCAGGCCATGATTTTCCCTTCATAAAGTTGAGTTGATTCTGCTTGATTGTATGACATATTTCTAAATGTTATGTTATTGCATCCATTGAAACAGATTCTAATATTTTCCTAATGACAGATGTCTAGCTATAGGTGAACTCACCATATTCCTACTGGACAATAGGCTGCTGTCTCTATCTCAAAGACAGTCAGCTGGTGTTGGTATAGATTGAGGATCACTATGCCTCAAATGAAGGGAAGGTTGAGAAGGAGAGCCCTTCAATGGTATTTTCAGCTGGTGTGGGAATTGAACCCATGCTGTTGGCATCACTCTGCATTGCAAACTAGCCATCCCAGCAACTGAGCTTGCCCATGATTCATTCCTTTCTTTTATATGCCCTCATTGCTTTCTGATTTATTCACCGTCTTACAGAACAAACACTATTAGGGGGACTGTATACCACTGCTACCAGTGCCTTCGTTTCTATATTATTTCTTACCTCCACCCATATAGATTCTACATTTTCTGATCCAAGAACGTTTCTTACTGATGTATTAACTGAACTGCTCAGTTCTTTAGGTTATGGGGCATGCTCAGTGCTCTTAAGGAATAAGTTCCAGGATTTTGACCCCCTTAGAGAGACAGAACAGAGAAATCAAGCTGTTCAGGTATATACTAAAGAAGAGGAGTCACTATTAGAGAGGGTGGTGAAGAAAGCATTTGACACACTTGCCTTCATTGATCAGAACACTGAGTACAGGAGTTGCATTGTTGGATTATAACTGTACAAGGCATTGGCAGGCCACATTTGGAGTACTGCATATAATTCTGGTTGCTGTGCTGTAGGAAAGGTGTGACTAAACTGGAAAAGGTGTGAAAGAGGTTAATAGTACGTTACAAGACTGGAAGTTTGGAGTAAGGAGAGGGTGGAAAGGCTGGGACATTTTTCCCCTGGAGTGTAGAAGGCTGAGGGGTGACCTAATAGCAGTTTATAATATCATGAGGGGCATAGGCAAGGTGAAAAGCCAAGGTCTTTTCGCTCAGGTAGGGGAATCCAAAGCCTGAGGGCATAGGTTTAAGGTGAGGGGGGAAAGATTTAAAAGGGTCCTGAGGATCACATTTTCACACAGAGGGTGGTGCATATATGGAATGACCTGCCAGTGGAAGTGGTGGAGGTGAGGACAATTCCAACATTTAAAAGACATTTGGACAGGTATGTAAATAGAAAACATTTGGAGAGAGGAGAGCCAAATGCAGGCAAATGAGGCTGGTTCAGTTTATGAAATCTGGTCAGCATAGACAAGCTGGGCTGAAGGGCTTGTTCCCATGCTGTATGACTCTATGACTCTTATTCCATTTTAGAATTCAGTGTTGTTCATCAAATTTTTATCATGGTTGCAATCAAATCAAATATTTCCAAATAAATGCAAATTCATTGATCCATGTTCCTGGACAGAAGCAAGTTTGCATGGAATGTGAACTAGTTATGGAGGCCAAGATCAACAAATTAATATTATATATATATATATATATATTTAGACACAGAATAAATCATTTCTATTTTATAACATTAGCTAATAACATCAAACTAAAATTTCACCAATCACCTCAATGATGTCTGTTTGATTTTAACACTGCCAATGACAGGGGGTACAAACCCTGCTCCAGAAAGTGATGATATAATTAGCTTCATGTTTAAGTGCAGGCCTGAGGAGTACTGCATTGACACCATTTTCCTGATGGGATATGAAATTGATATCCTGCCTGTTCATTCGGTTCGAATTCAAATTAAAGCACGGGAGTATCAGGGCAACCATTTAGCATTGTGTTCACATCTTTCAACCAATATCACTGAGTCAGATTAACTACTGCTGAACCGCAGGAGCAGGCTCCTGCCTCTGAGCCAGAAGCTTGGGCTCAAATTTAGGGCTTGATAAACGAAGAATGTGCACCAATAGTCTGGTCAAACAGATTGATTAGAAACCTGTAAATCCTTCCAATAGACTTACAAAGGATGATAAAAGTGTGAGAATCTCCTGGCTAGTCACATTTGGTGGCCATTGAGTAGTGATGCCCTCAAAAACACTGTTAATAACAAGCAGGTGACCTAATCCAGGAAAATATGTCAGTGGAAACAGATATAAATGCATACTTTGTCTGAGAGATAGTAGGAACTGCCAATGCTGGAGGGTGACATAACAAGGTGCAGAGCTGGATGAACACAGCAGGCCAGGCAGCATCAGAGGAGCAGGAAAGTCAACGTTTCAGTACTGGACCCTTCTTCAGAAACATACTTTGTCTGCCTGATGTGCTAATAGACACAGGAAAGTCTCTTTGTCTACGTTATAAGTGTGTGACTATAGCTTTATGTGATCTTCTGTGTATATATTGGTTTTTCCATTTATTTAGGAAACTGCAATTTGTGCAATTTTTTGTTAAGAAAAATATTCATCAGCTGTGAAGTTTTGCAATGGCCCAAGGAAATTAAGTTGCAGCACATGCACATTCATTCTTTCAATTCACCTGAGCATTCAGGCATACACATATGATACGGCAACGCCTATAAACAAGGAATACACATGCAATACAGAACACCAACAGCGAAAAAACCAACAACACTATTTAAGCAGGGGCTTTAACAGAATCAAATATCCCTGGGCATTTCAAAGAACAGAACATAGAACATTACTTAGCAGTACAGGCCATTCGGCCCTCGATGGTGTTACAGGTCAGTGCAACAATCTGAAGCCCATCTAACCTATACTATTCCTACACTATACTTACACTATACTATAAGGGAGAATTATGTAATAAAATTTGACATCAGTCATGTAAGAAGGTATTAATGTAGATGATCAAATATTTGGACAAATAGGTTGGTTTCAAAAGGTGACTTAAAATTGGTAGGGGATTTAGAGAGGCTCAGAAGATTGGGAAAGAAACTCAGAGCTTAGGCTACAGGCAGCTGCAGATGTGGTCACCAATGGGGGAAGAAGTTAAACTTAGGAATGAGCAAGAGGTCAAAATTGGGCAGTCAAATGGGCTGCCTCACAACACAAGGGACCCAGGGTCAATTTCAGCATTGGGTAACTGTGTGGTGTTCAATACCGTGTCTGCATGGTATTCTGCATGATGCTCTGGTTTCTTCCCGCAATCCACAGGATTGCCCATTCTAAATTGTCCCATAGTGTTCAGAAACGTGCAGGCTAGGTGGATCAGCTGTGGTAAATTTGGGGTTATGGGAATGGGGTGGAGGGTGTGGGTCTGGGTAGGAGGTTCTTTGGAGGGTTACTACAGATCCAATTGGCTAAATAGCCTCTTTCTGCACAGTAGTGGTTTTATGATTGTAAATTGGAATGACACCGATAATGTTGGAGGAAAATTAAGAGATAGGAAGGGGAGATGTTTTGGAGGGAATCGGAAACAGGGAAAAGCATCTAAAAATAAAGTGTTCAAAAAGGAGCCAAAGAAGATCAGCAAGCACCAGAGGCGATAGGTGAGTGAGGAACAAGAACATAAGCAGCAGAGTTAGGTGACTTCAAATCCATAGAGTGTGGAAGGTGGGAAGCCAGCCAGGAGAGTGTTAGAGTGATAGAATACCTGAATCTACAGTGCAGAGATGAGCACTTTAATAGGCAATGAGCTGAGAATGGTGGGAGTCGGATCATTTTATGGACTTGGAAATAAGCAGACTTTGTGATGACATGGATATGTGTTGGTTGATTTACATCAGGATCAAATAAACAGCAGGGCTGCAAACAATCTGGTTCAACCTCATGTGGTTGACAGGGAGGAGGATGGAGTTGGTAGCTAAACACTGGGAGGGGTATAAAACAGTGGTTTCATTGTGGCCAATTGTGAGTTGGAGAAGGTTTCTGCTTTTCTAGTACTCGGTGTGGGCAAGCAATTTGATAATTTAGAAGCAGTTATTTTACAGATACAATATAGCCATAATGATACATTATGTACAATGTCCTTCTTTGGCTTTCTGTGAAACAAAACAAAAACTTAATATATTTTCATTTCGAGATAATTTTGTGGGACTCAGCTTTAATTTTGAGTCTGTGTTATTGGGAACATGAGACACACAACATGTTACTGGTCATCGGAATAGCTGACTTTTATTAAAATGAATAGACTATAACCATGTTCAATGAAGAAATTCATCGATATCCATTAAACATAAATTTCAAACACAACTGTGTTTAGAGCAAAACACTGATCTGAAATGTTCCCCTTTCATTGATATCTCTTTGTTTCAGTGAGATTAATTACAAATGATGTTCTAACACAAGAAACAAAGTTAAGATTGTAAAATAGCACAGAAGGTGTAACTCAGTTTACAGGACAGTTTCATGATTATTGAAAAGAACAGCTCCCAAATACAAATATTTTTGTTCGTGGGAAACTGTAATCCTCCCACAGTCCAAAGATGTGCAGGTTAGGTGGATCGGCCATGCTAAATTACCCGTAGTGTTCGGGGTGTGTGGGTTATAGGGGGATGGGTCTGGGTGGGAAGCTCCAAGGGGCGGTGTGGACTTGTTGGACCAAAGGGCCTGTTTCCACACTGTAGGGAATCTAATCTAATAAGCAAAGTCTTCAGGCCTCAGGTGTTCCACATATGACTCATGCAGGAACATCTCTGTCCTCTTTGGACCCATTTTTCTAATTCTCCATGAGACCACTAGATGGAGCACAGAGTGGCAATGTAGCCGTTTTGAGGGTGGGCAGGATAAAGTGGCAGGGCTGGTCATTCCCCACAGAGCTGCACCTCCTGTTAACCAATCAGAGCGAAACATCGACAGCTGCCAAGGAAAGCTTTGTGAACCTGATGGCTTTGCCCTTCTGGCTATAGGAGGTAGTGTGCATGTTGTCGAAAGACAGCAGTGTGAATCTAAAATAGCAACCAGGACGGCTGAAGCAGTAATTAAAAAATATCTTTCGCTTTACATCTGATCATGACCTATATTTTTAAATACTTATGGAATTTATTAAAATTAATTCACTGTGAAAAGTACAGGTAGGAAAATATAATTTAAAGAAAACTCCAAATGCACTGGCTGGATGGAATATTTGGTGCTAAGGAATCCATAGGGTAAGCATATTATTTTGATCGTGCCAGCTTTCCAACCCTGGCCAGCAGGAGCACATTATGAAATTGCTCATTCATGACTTGCCAATGTTTTCATCCATTAGTGAAAAATGGTTGTGGGTGCTTGATCTCTTGGTGGAGAAAGGGCTACGTCAGGAGCACGGCAACAGAAGAATCTTGTTGGACATTTCTTCAGCTTATGAAAAAGATGCATTGAGCAACTATTGTCTTTTTTAATGTCAAATGGTTTAACACTGGGTTATTATGGGGTAAAGGCGATTTTTTTTCTTGTTACTAAAGGATAGTGAGGCATTTAAGAGGGCATTGGGTGATTGCTTACATAGAATCAATGTGCAAAGTTGCAGACAAATTACAAGAGATTGACACTGAGTTAAAATGCTCAGAGAGACAGCGTAGACATGATGGACCAAGTGGCCTTGTTCTGCACTGTTGCAATTCGAAGATTCTGTGATAAGTGAAGAGTTTGGTCACAACTTGTTAATCTCAGGAATTCAGAAACACATTGAACAAAATGACATTCTTATTCAATCAGTCCTGATGTTACGGCACAACTATCCAAGCAATCCTAGTGTTTGTTCTTCTGTGTGTAGAGTAAGGAAACATTCAAAACAACCAATCATTACCAAAAATGTTTCAAAAGCTGTTCAAACAATTTGCTTTTACAAGAATACACACACGGACAAAATATGGGCCTGGTGTCTGAGGGATACCAGTTGCCTGTCTTGGTGCAACCCATTGACAATGCCAACCAATCCTACTGTCAGTCATTGATAGGTTTTACTTGTTTGTAATGCAGAGATAAATTGAATAAAAATATATAGATTTTCAGAAAATATTCAATAAAGGTGGAATGGATGAGGGTCAGAGAAAATTTTTGCAAATAGGTAGTTTTGGGCTAATAGTATATAGGCAGTCATATGTCCCAAGCATTTGTGGAAGCGGTTTGAACATGGATATGAGAGGAATGCTATCAAAGTTTACTAGTAATCATGGGGACAATGCAGATCGCAGGAAGAAAAAACCTGTATAAATATTGCATCTTCTCTACCTTCAGACCTCAACTTCTAAAGTTTCTTTTGAAATGTGTCTGTTATTATCTAGGTAAATACAGCAGTAAATTTGCATACGTAAGAAGTCCAACAGAGATGAATGGCTATTTAATTTGTGCTTTCGATGGTGTTTGTCATAGAATGAGTAGTCAGGAACACAGGATAATGTATCACTTTTGTCAAACAGTATAATGGAATCTTTCATATCTAACTTGGCAAATGAAACTTTGGTTGAACATCTTGATCAATGGATAGCACCTACAGTGCGACTCTGAGGTATTGGCCTAAATTATGCACTTATGTCCCATAATGGGATTTAAAACCATAATTCATTTGACTGAAAGTCCAATGGGCCACTGCCAAGCAAAGCTGTAAGTTTAGGAAATGAGGAATAAAGTAAAAAGTTTTACGAGGACACAAGCAGGAGTGAGCAAAATAAACAATACATCTGATTAAATTGAGAAAAATGAGAGATAGAATTTCTGGAAAAATAAAACTGTCAGAAGAAATATACCTGAATTCATTTCAGTAAGGGTCCTAAAAGAATGGAATATTGGACAGATTTAGTGAGACAAATATGATGAATGTTTCAAAGCTGCATTGCTTGCAATGCAAGAAAAAGCACAGTGAGAAATATTGGAATTATGCCAGTAATCAAAGGCCATAGCTATGGTCATAGACTTAACAATTTAATGTTTCTTCACTGAAACAGAGAAGGTTAATGGTGATTTTTTACAAGTTTTGAAAACTATACAAAGTTTAAAGAAGATTTTAAATGAGTGATTTTTCTCCAGGAATTTGTGACTCAGTAACAAAGTGATATTGGCTTGAAATGATCACAGAGAAGCAGAGGTTAGGAGATATCTTTTTTACCCAGTGATTTTATAGATGGATCAAACGTGACTTATCCAGAATAGAAGTGATTTGAATGTACAACAGGCAGGACTTCATCTGGAGCAGGTTGGACTGATTTAAATAATCTGAATGCAAATATTCTAGCATTTGAACAGAGCTGTAAAGCTACAGTGATCTCTTTTGAAGGACATTGTAGGGGGTGTTGAAAATGGTACTGTTGGATGATTGACATCACATAATGTTTGAAAATTAGCTACAGTAGATGAATGAGGATGGTAGAGGACAGGTGAGGATGGCAGACAATAAGAGGAGATCTCCTGGGAGAAGTGGCTACATGACAGGCAGCAGTAGCAGGAATATGATCCAAGGTCAGGTCAGAAGAGATTTATCACTGTGCATATCCGGTCTGCTCATGCAGAGAAGGAACAGAATTGTACTTTATCTTCTGCTGAAAGCCAATAGTGCTACCTTCACATTGAGATATCAGTCTTGGGTATCTCTGGCCTGCACATGCACTGTCCCTGAGGCTGCTTGGTTCTTATCACTAAATAAGACTCTTCAACTCCTTGTGGGCTATAATCCTCTTTAGTTACGTCTGTACATAGTAGATTATCAAATATAGCTCTCTAGTTTAAAGTTTTTTTTGAGAAGATTTGTAGGTTGGGTTGTGGATGAGATTCTAGACTTGCTCGCTGAGCCAGTGTGTTTAGTTGCAGACATTTTGTCACCCTGCTCGGTAACACCGTCAGTGTGCCTCTGGTGAAATGTCGGTGTTTTGTCCCGCTTGTTATTTATATGCCTCGGCTTGCTGGGGTGGTCAGCATCACTTCCGGTTCTGTTTTGTAGTGGTTTGTGTATCGGGTCCAGTTCAAGGTGTTTGTTGATGGAGTTCTGTTTGGAATGCCAGGCCACCAGGAATTCCATGGTATGTCTCTCTTTGGCTTGTGCTATTATGGATGTGTTGTTCCAGTCGAATTTGTGTCCTTCTTTGTCCATGTGCATTGAGACCAGTGAGAACCGGTCGTGTCTCTTGGTGGATAATTGGTGTTCATGTATCCTTATTGTTAATTTTCTTCCAGTTTGGCCTATGTAATGTTTCTCTTAGTCCTTGCATGGTACCTTGTATATTATATGTTAGTTTTATGTTTGTGGTTATGGGGTCCTTTATGTTTGTCAGTAGCTGTTGCAGGGTGGTTGTTGGTTTGTGGACTACCCTGATACTTAGGAGTCTGGGTAGTCTTGTGGTCATCTCTGATATGTCCCTTGTTTGAATAATGACTGAAAAGAAAACCGGAAGTGATGCCAACCACGTCAGTAAACCAAGGCATATAAATAACAAGCGGGGCAGAACACTGACGTTTCACCAGAGGCTCACTGACGGTGTTACCTAGCAGAGTGACAAAACGTCTGCAACTAAACACTCCAGCTCAGCGAGCAAGTGAAGCGAGGGGCAGCATGATAGCTCAATGGTTAGCACTGCTGCCTCACAGCACCAGGGACCCGGGTTTGGTTCCAGCCTCGGGCAACTGTCTGTGTGGAGTTTGCACATTCTTGCCGTGTCTATGTGGCTTTCCTCCAAGTGCTCCAGTTTCCTCTCACGGTCCAAAGAGGTAAACACTAGGTGGATTGGCCATGCTAAATTGCCCATAGTGTCTGGGGATGGGTGGGATACACTGAGGGTCAGTATGGACTTGTTGGGCCTACTGTAGAGATTCTATGATCTCTCTAGTGTAGTGTCTAAGACCTCTCTCTTCACATGCTCATTTCAAGTTGCTGTCTTCTCTCTTACTGATATCAGAGCAGTGTGATCATTTCATCATCATAATTTATATGAATCTCAATATAGCACATCTATCTATCACCTCACCTCAACCTTTCGCTCTATTCGATCATTGTTATTCTAATAGTCAATCATTAGTATCATTATTAACATCATTAGTACCATTATCACTGCTATCATTATTATTAACATCTTTCTCACACCTCCAACCAAAGTATCAATACCTAGATCAGCACCATCTGGAATTCCAACTGAATATGGTTCACTTGTTCAACACTAGGGAGGAATAGTGGTAGCACGCATAATGTAGTATATGTATGGCTGTGCTATATTCTACATTTGGTCTCACTTCTTAGCTCAATTTAGACCAACTGCACCCTGTTCCTCTGATATCGTTCAGGCTTCCTGACGATGTAAGATTTAAGTTGTTTTGTTTATCTGATGACTGTGGCTTTTAACTTCTTGTCTCATAGCCAGACTTCCTGCCCTGGCTTCAAGGATGATCAAACTTTTGTCCTGCATCTAGACTTGTATGAAAAACAGAAGTTGCTAGAAAAGCTCAGCAGGTCTGGCAGCATCTGTGAAAAGAAGGGTCACCTGACTCAAAATGTTAACTCTGATTTTCTTCTTCACAAATGCTGCCAGGCCTACTGAGCTTTTCCAGCAGCTTCTGCTTCTGTTCCTGATTTACAGCATCCGCAGTTCTTTTGGTCTTTATTTAGACTTGAAGCAACTCTGATTCCTTTTTCTGTAGCCATTCTCAATCGTTTCTCTTTCATGTCATCTTGAGAGGTTATGTTTGGCTTGAGGTTATGTTCAAAACCTGATACATCTGTTTTTAACCACTCCCCACCCCAATAACCATCCCCCTGATGTCTGGCTGAAATACAGTGATGTTGTTCTGTGACTGAGTAGAGCTAGTTCCTTGCCTGGATTCTTATGCATGAATGGCTTGACTGCTGTTTCTGTCTCTCCATTTGACTGATGATGGAATGGGTAAATTGTCATTTGATTCAACACCTCCCTCCAACAGGAAATTCCTGGAATCCTTGTTCATGAACTGGGGAATCATTCAATACTATAATACAATATGGTTTATTTTGGGAAACCATGTATTTGAAAGATTATTTTCAATGCTCTAATAACTGAGTTCACCATAGTTGAATGATACCTTGTCATTTGGTGGTGTAGACATTGACTTGTAGATACATGTTTGACATGATGAAATGTTATTCTGTATATCTTTCAAAATGTCTAACCAGGACATTGATGGCTGTGCTCTTGCTCAGTGCTTTGGGATACCTGAATGTGCCCCCAGAGTGTTTTCAGATTTCTCTTCTCAAAGACTTCTGTATAGTCATTCTAAGGTCATACAAAAATGAATCTTCCACGTGTGTCAGATGTTGCTTCTAATTGTGGTATCTTTTCATCCTTTGGTCTGCTGGGCAACACTTCAAACATCCTTGCATCCAATTTTGTCTGCCAGAGGAAGTAGTGGATGCAGGTACAATTAAAATGTCCAAAAGACATTTGGATAAGTAAATGAATAGGAAAGGTTTGGAGGGATATGCATTTGACCTATATTCCTCTAAACTCTTCCTATTCATGAGCTTATCCAAATGTCTTTTAAATGCTGTAACTGAACCTGCATCTCCCACTTTCTCTGGCAGTACATTCCACACACAAATATACACAGGCAGACAGGACTAGTTTAATTTGGAAACGTAGCCAGTGAGGATGGTTGGACCAAAGGGTTTGTTTCTATGCTGTATGACTCTATGTCCTTGATTTTGATCCTGTCAAAGTTTTCAGCTCCAAAATCTTTTTTGTGCTTTCCGTTATTGCTGGCAAAGACTAAGGCAAATTAAGACTATTTCTTCTACAAAATAAGATTCTCATTTTCTGCTCAATCTACTACTGCTCTCAACAGTGTATTGACTTTATCGCTTCTCTATATTTGTACCACATCAGCCTAAGCCTGAATCTTTGTGTGCATGGAGTCATTTTTGAGATTTTTTTTAATCCTAAGCATGTTTCCAAGGGCTTATGATCTATTTGCACCTGGCATTTCAGCCCCACCAAGTAATCTGTTCATTTTTCACATTCCCATGCATCTATGTACACTTCCTTCGATTGTACACCTCTGTTCAGTCAATGTCAAAGCTCTTGATGTTAAATAGACTGGTCTGTGCGTTCTCTCGATGCTGGGTCTCTCCAGAACACCATCAGCTAACAAATCGAAATAAATAATACAGAATATAAAACATGGACAGAAGTAGGAAACCGGAGCACCTGGAGGAAACCCAGACAGACATGGGGAGAATGTGCAAACTCTACACAGACAGCTGCCCGAGGAGTGGAAATGGTTTGCGACTGGGAGGTGCAGTTGTTTGTTGCGAGCTGAGCGGAGGTGTTCTGCAAAGCGGTCTCCAAGCCTCCGAGATAATGGGAACTGCAGATGCTGGAGATTCCAAGATAATAAAATGTGAGGCTGGATGAACACAGCAGGCCAAGCAGCATCTCAGGAGCACAAAAGCTGACGTTTCGGGCCTAGACCCTTCATCAGAGAGGGGGATGGGGAGAGGGAACTGGAATAAATAGGGAGAGAGGGGGAGGCGGACCGAAGATGGAGAGTAAAGAAGATAGGTGGAGAGAGTGTAGGTGGGGAGGTAGGGAGGGGATAGGTCAGTCCAGGGAAGACGGACAGGTCAAGGAGGTGGGATGAGGTTAGTAGGTAGCTGGGGGTGCGGCTTGGGGTGGGAGGAAGGGATGGGTGAGAGGAAGAACCGGTTAGGGAGGCAGAGACAGGTTGGACTGGTTTTGGGATGCAGTGGGTGGGGGGGAAGAGCTGGGCTGGTTGTGTGGTGCAGTGGGGGGAGGGGGTGAACTGGGCTGGTTTAGGGATGCAGTGGGGGAAGGGGAGATTTTGAAACTGGTGAAGTCCACATTGATACCATATGGCTGCAGGGTTCCCAGGCGGAATATGAGTTGCTGTTCCTGCAACCTTCGGGTGGCATCATTGTGGCAGTGCAGGAGGCCCATGATGGACATGTCATCTAGAGAATGGGAGGGGGAGTGGAAATGATTTGCGACTGGGAGGTGCAGTTGTTTGTTGCGAACTGAGCGGAGGTGTTCTGCAAAGCGGTTGATGACATGTCCATCATGGGCCTCCTGCACTGCCACAATGATGCCACCCGAAGGTTGCAGGAACAGCAACTCATATTCCGCCTGGGAACCCTGCAGCCATATGGTATCAATGTGGACTTCACCAGTTTCAAAATCTCCCCTTCCCCTACTGCATCCCTAAACCAGCCCAGTGCATCCCCTCCCCCCACTGCACCACACAACCAGCCCAGCTCTTCCCCCCCACCCACTGCATCCCAAAACCAGTCCAACCTGTCTCTGCCTCCCTAACCGGTTCTTCCTCTCACCCATCCCTTCCTCCCACCCCAAGCCGCACCCCCAGCTACCTACTAACCTCATCCCACCTCCTTGACCTGTCCGTCTTCCCTGGACTGACCTATCCCCTCCCTACCTCCCCACCTACACCCTCTCCACCTATCTTCTTTACTCTCCATCTTCGGTCCGCCTCCCCCTCTCTCCCTATTTATTCCAGTTCCCTCCCCCCATCCCCCTCTCTGATGAAGGGTCTAGGCCCGAAACGTCAGCTTTTGTGCTCCTGAGATGCTGCTTGGCCTGCTGTGTTCATCCAGCCTCACATTTTATTATCTTGGGGTCTCCAAGCCTCCGCTTGGTTTCCCCAATGTAGAGGTGTGGAGTTCAACTGAATAGAAGTGTGGAAATGTCTTCAGATGATTTTAAAATGTTCTACCAATGGAGAAAACGGTAGAGCACATTTCACATAATTGGAAGTGTATCCCTGCACGATAATTAAGAGTAAATGTTTCATCTTTCCCCACAGCTTTTATATATTTAGTCTGGATACCTGGTGAGATAGTAGTTTGTTTATTGTCTGTTTGTTTACTCAGGAGGGTTTATGGGCTTTCTTTGCTGCAATCCAGTTGCCTAATCATTTTGCAGTGTTTGAAATTGTTTACACTGTTGTTTTGAAGTTTGTTAGTTTACTCTAGGAGTTTTACACAGAGACTCCAAACTTTAAAGTCAGGTTTGGTGTTTTGTTTGCAATGTCAATAATAGTTAATGGGGCTGAAAGGGGTGAGCGAATGAGGCAGAGTGAGTGAGGACAAGAAAACTAAGGAGGTTGAGGGTGAAGGGATGAAAATGATAAAGTGAATCAGGATATAAGTGGATGAAAGTGAGGAGAGGAGGGGTTTACATGTAAGGTGCTGAGGGTGTGTTATGTAAGGTTGAGGGCATGAGGGATTGAAGGTGGGAATCAGGGCAGAGTGGTGAGTGTTGTATGTGGGTATATTAATTTCACAAACATTTAACTGTAATTAATGAACTGCAATTAATACGAATGAGGTTATAATTTCTGGAAACAGACGTGGGCCTTTTAACTTGCCTATTTGGACTTAGCCCACCTCCACTTTTGAGCTTGGACCATAGGAAGAGCCTACAGTAATCTCAAGACAGTGGTGGGATCTTGACTGCAGGATAAGTCTTGTCTACAATTTCCACTTCTGACATGACACTTGGGCCCCTAGTCTTTGTGGGCCAAGGTTTTATATGTAAATTGATGGAACCAAAAGATAACAGGGATGAAATGTTTGTTTTATTTCCCCTTTCAGCGAGGATTGTATACATCGCATTCCTGCAGAGGCAAACCATTTTCAAATGTTAGACAAAGCAGAAGATGACACCCACAGAGCAGGGATTGAGTAACAGTCAGACCTACACCATCATGGGCACCCTGCAACTGATGACCACATTCTTATCTACAATGGAGACAAAGCATCACATATTATACAGCCTTCTCCATTCAATTGAAACTTGAAGTGCTAAAATTCAGGTGGGCTCTATAACATGTTCTCTATCAAATTAGCAGCCAGATAGTGAAGACAGGAATTTCCCACACTGTCATCCAAAAAGCTGTAATCTTTGTTTGGAGCTAAAACTAGCCAGGCATAAATTTTGATTTTAATTCATAGTGCCTCAACACTCACCTCCGCCTCCACCCTACACACACTGTCCCTATACTCCTTGAATTTCTCCACCTAACTCATCAACTCCCTTTGGTTATATAGAGTTGCAGTTTATTGAACTGCATGAGCTGTAAAGGGTTCCTGATCTGTGTCGTTTGCTAGACAAATCTACATTCCCTGACTCATAAGCATTGCGGAAAACTGCTGAGACTTCACATGCAAATCATACAATTGGTCATATTAATTATTGTTGCTTTCTATAATTTTTATTCAAAGGCATTAACTACCAAAGTCATGTATTTTAACGAGTATGGTCACGTAATGTCATTGTTCATCATCGCTGAAATGAGCATTTGTTCATTTCCTTCAACCCAACTGTAGTCTGAAGCCACTCTTCATTCCTTAATTGCTTTGAACATGAATGGAATTGCACTTTGATTATGAAAGAGTATGTTCATGATTCAAGAATTTCCGCCCTCACATGAAGTTGCAGTGTGTGAATATCTGTTTCGTAAAATAGATCCTCACAATCAGCTTCTTTTCATTTGAGCTCAATCGCCATAATTTTCAGATCAGATTATTTTGGATTCTCGAGAATAGTACTTACGAACTGAAGCTCAGAATTTTCTACACAACTACTGCTCTTGTCTTTTCTGCGTAATCACTAACAGCAGAATTGGTGCAGGACCAATTATGGCCTATGACATAATGGAAGAACAGATGGACTAGACTGCAGAAAGAGAATGTCAAGGCATAGGAGGCTCATCTCTGTGTATACCAGTATTACTATGGCTGGCACTGCTATCTGATGCTCTCACCAAACAGCAGTGTTTGATGAGACTGAGGCTCAAGATAGAAGCCATCACTGAGTTGTGTTACTTGGTGCGGAAAGATCTATAACCAAGGTCACACGAATAACAGCAATGTTTCTGCCAGTCAACGTAACAAGTGGACTGGAATTCTAAAATGAGAACAAGAAAAGCTATAAAAAACGCAACAGGTCAGGCAGCATCCATAGAGAGAAAAAGAATTATCTGTTTCTTTATGCCGATGCTGCTTTTACCTGGTTTTACAGAATTGTTTTATTCTTATGTCGGATTTACAGCACCTACTGTATCTTCCTGTTGCACTGGATTGCTATGTGATTGTCAATCTTGCAGGTGCTCTGCCAGTGGCACTTGGAAAGAATAAACTACTGCCCAGCAAACTGTTGCTTTTGTGACTGAGGATAGATCAAAGCACAAACAAATCAAATACAATTTCACTGCTATAATAAAACAAAGATCTCCAGGCCCTGGATATCTGAAACAAACCAGGAATTGCTTGAGAAACTCAGCAGGTCTTGCTGTATTTGTAGAGAGAGAAACAGAGTTAATGTTTTGAGTTAATGTTTCTGTTGTCAGAACATTCTAATGTTGGGTTACTGGACTCAAAATATTAACTGCGTTTTTTTCCCTTTGACAGATACTTTCTGTTTTTGTTTCAGAATTTCACCTTTGCACTCCAAAAGAAGCATTTTGTGAACAATTCTATATCACTGATTATCAATACATCAATGTAGGTAAAAAAATACAATCTCCAAAAGCACATGTTTATTTTTGAACTTTATCCCTCCATAGAGAAAGGAGTATAAGCCACTATGCCCACTTGAAGTAGGTTGTCATCATTTTTTGCGGGATGTGGGCATCACTGTCTGGGCAGCATTTATTGCCCATCCCTAGGTGCCGTTGAGAAGGTGGTGATGAGCTGCGTTCTGGAACTGCTGCAGTCTATCTGCTGTGTGTTGATCTACCGTGGCATTAGAGAGGGAATTCCAGGATTTTTACCCAGTGACAGTGAAGGAACGGCAATATATTCCAAGTCAGGATGGTGAGTGACTTGGAGGGGAATTTAAAGGTGCTGGTGTTCCCATATATCTGCTGCCCTTGTCCTTCTAGATGGAAGTGGTTGTGGGTTTGGAAGGTGTTGTCTGAGGATCTTTGGTGAACTTCTGCAGTGTATCTCGTACATAATAAACACTGCTGCTACTGACCGTTGGTGGTGGATGGACTGAAAACTTATGGATGTAATGCCAATCAAGCAGGCTGCTTTGACCTGGATGGTGTCAAGCTTCTTCGGTGTTGCTGGGGCTGCACCCATCCAGGCAAGTGGAAAGCATTCCACCACACTCCTGACTTTTGCCTTATAGATGGTGGACAGGCTTTGGGGAGTCAGGAGCGAGTTACTCATCACAGTATTCCTAGTCTCTGACCTGTTGTTGTAGCCACTGCATTTATGTGATGAATCCAGTTGGGTTTCTGATCAATAACCCTCAGGATGTTGGTAGTGGGAGATTCAGTGATGGTAAGGTCATTGAATATCAAGGGGCAGTGGATAGTTTGTCTCTTATTGGTGATGGCCATGGCCTGGCATTTGTGTCTTGTGAATGTTACTTACCACTTATTAGCCCGAGCCTGGATATTGTCCAGATTTTGTTGCATCCGCAACAACACGGACTGATTCAGTATCTAAGGAGTCACAAATGGCACTGAACATTGTGTAATCATTGGTGAATATCCCCTCTTCGAACCTCAGGATGGAGGCCAGGTCATTGAGGAAGCAGCTAAAGATGGTTGGGCTGAGGACACTACCCTAAAGAACTCCTGCAAGAGGTATCATGGCACTGGGATGACTGACCTCCAGCTACCATGACTATCTTCCAATGTGCCAGGTATGACTCTAAACAATGGGCTGTGTTCCCCGTTTGCCATTGATTTCGGTTTTGTGAGGGCTCCTTGATGCCACACTCTGTCGAATGCAGCCTTGATGTCAAGGGCTGTCACTCTCACCTCACCTCTGGAATTCAACTCTTTTGTCCGTGTTTGAACCAACATCTGTGATGAGGTCAGGAGCTGAATGGCCCTGGCAGAACCCAAATTGTGTGTCACTGAGCAGGTTATCTCTGAGTGCATGCTGCTTGATGGAACTGTTGATGATCTCTTCCATCACTTTACTGAAGATCGAGAGGAGGCTGATGGGGTGGTAATTGGCCAGGTTGGGTTTGTCTTGCTTTTTATGTATAGGGCATACTTGGCAATTTTCCACATTGTCACGTAGATACCAGTATTATAACTGTACTAGAAATGCTTGGCGATCATAGTGGCAAATTCTGGAACACAAGTCTTCAGTACAATTGTCAGACTGTGGCCAGGGCCCATACCCTTTGCAGTATCCAGTGCCTGTGACTGTTTCTTATATCACGTGGAATGAATTGAATTGGCTGAGACTGGTATCTGTAATGCTGGGAACCACTGGAGGAGGCCAAGATGGATCATCCACTCGCCACTGCTGGCTGAAGATTGCTGCAAAAGCTTCAGCCTTACCTTTTGCACTGATGTGCTGGGCTCTTCCATCATTGAGGACAGGGATATTTGTGAAGCTGCCTCCTCCAGTGACTTGTTTAACTGTCCACTACCATTCACGGCTATGTGGCAGGACTGCAGAGCTTAGATCTGATCTGTTGGTTGTGGGATCGCTTAGCTCTGTCTATCACTTGCTGCTTTCGCTGTCTGGTGTGCAAGTCTCTGTTTGGTGACTTCACCAGGTTGATACCTCATCTTCAGGCATGCCTGGTACTGCTCCTGCCAATGCCCTCCTGCACTCTCCATTGAACCAGGGTTGATCCCCTGGCTTGATGATAGTGGTTGAGTGGGCATATGAGGCTATAGATTGTGCTGGAGTACAATTTTGCTGCTGTTGATGGCCCACAGCACCTCATGGATACCCAGTCTTGAGTTGCTAGGTCTGTGTGAAGTCTGTCCCAATTAGCATGGTGATAGTGCCACACAACATGATGGAAGTTATTCTCAATGTGAAGGTGGGACTCCATCTCCACAAGGACTGTTTCCCATTGATACTCTAACTGATAATATCATGGACATCTGCAGCTGGTAGATTAGTAAGGATGAAGTCAAGTATATTTATCCCTCTTGTTTGTCCCCTCACCACCTGCCACAGACCCAGCCTAGCACCTGTGTCCTTCAGGACCTGACCATCTTGATCAGTAGTACTGCTGCTGAGCCACTCTTGGTGGTGGACATTGAAATCCCCCACCCAGAGTTCTCAGTGTTTTCTCTAAGTGTTGTTTAACATGTAGGAGTACTAATTCATCAGCTGAAGGAGGACAGTGTGTGGTAATCAACAGGAAGTTCCCATGCCCATGCTTTACATTAAGCCATAAAACCTCATGGAGTCAATTGTGAGGATTCCCTGTGCAGCTTCCTCCCAACTGTCTATCACAGTGCTGCCACCTCTGCTGGACCGGACATGTCCAGGGATGGGAATGGTGGTGTCTGGGGCATTGTTTGAAGAGTATGATTCTGTCAGGCTGTTGCTTGACCAGTCTGTGAGACAGGTCTCCCAATTTTGGCACTAACCCCCAGATGTTACTGAGGAGGACTTTGCAGGGTCAACATGGCTCTTTCTGTTGTTGTCTTTTCCAGTACCTGGGTCAATGCCAGATGATCTTTCTGCTTTCATTTTTCTGATGCTTTGTAGCAATTGGTACTTACATTTTCTATTGGAAATAAGCAGATAGTGGTGATAATGAAGGATGTGCTGCAGCCTAAAGAACTATTTGTGAAGAGGAATAACTTGTAGGAGTTGAAGAAGGGGAAATTTATCTAGTCCAGAAGGCTAGTACTTTACAAGCCTGAATGATTTGAATAGCAATAAAACTCCTAAAAAAAAAGCAAGCCTACTATCAAATAAAGGCTGGTACACCATTACTTTTCTTCTGACAACCTTAAAAGAGATCTACATAGTGTGGAGAAACCCAATGACCAAATGAACATGCTGTCATCTCTAATACAATCCACGTCACTTAACAATGCTTTTGACATTGTAATGGCACCTATGTCTACAGGAGACTGTGAGCTCATGGGTATAGCTGTTATTGGAGGATTTGGAGTCAAAATTGAAAGAAGAAATCATGTTTATTGCCAGCTCATTCAGAAACAATTCCAGGTGACCACAATGGAGAGTTCTGAACCTTCAGAGATGACCAAGTTTTGTGATATGGTGGCTTCCTGGAGTAACACAGGAAATGGGGATTTGTTCTCTGGTACACGCCCATCAGAATAAATCACATATGCAAATATTTGTATAAATGGCAGTCAACCTAAGAATTATACAACAATCTACTATTGTTACTTTGTTCATTGAGGGTCACACTACGTGATAGGGCACATTTATAACAAAAACTCCATTGCAAAGAAAGGCATAAATACTTAATGTGAGCTACCAGTGCAACCGGAGCATGTTGAAATATGGACAGCCAATGTGCAGGAATGAACCTGTAATGAACATCTAGAAGTTAAGCTATACTAGGGTGAAAATGCAAAATGTGTGAATCATGCATGTTTAAACTACACAACTTGGCAAACTGAATTCAGGTCATTCTTTTTTTTTCCTTTCAATATGGAATATATAAGGTATCAGTTCTCAAAAAGTCAAACAAAATATATAAATGTTCATTTTGAGAGTCTCCACTGCTGGCTAAGGGGAATGTTTGACAGGAGCATAGCTCATACGCACCCAACTTCCAATTTTCTAGTCATTAAAATTAATCACCAGAAGATGAAGTTTGCTGTAACCTCAGTATCTTAAAGGGCTCTGGAAATCTTCTTACATAGGACTCACAAGAATCTAAAAGAGGTGGCAAATAGCAACTCTGCATGTGTAAGTATGAATGGAAGGTAATAATAAAGATCATTTCTGTTTAGTTACAAGACCCTGGCATATATTGCCTGATATTTTATTGCTGGATTGTTAATCCAGAGACCCAGATAATGTTCTGGGCCGCGAGTTTGAATTCTGCCACAGCAGATGGTGGAATTTGAATTCAATAAATATCTGGAATTAACGATCTAATGATGACCATGAATTGATTGTCGATTGTCTGAAGAAAACCATCTGGTTCACTGATGTCCTTTAGGGAAGGAAGCAGTCATCCTTACCTGGTCTGGTCCGCATGTGACTGTAGGCCCACAGCACTGTGATTGACTCTTAATGATGCTCTGAGCAATTAGAGATGGGCAATAAATGCTGCCTGGCCAGTGATGCCCTCATCCCATGAATGAATAAAGCAAAAAAATATATATTTCTCTCTGCCTGAGTCCTCAGCTGATATCACATGGTGAAGACCTCCTGGTGCACTTAAAGGGGAGCTTCAATCAATGGAAGCGAATTGCTGCTGGCTGTGTGTATTGATACTGGCTGCAATTAGAAGTTGCTCTTCTCTGAATACCCTTCTCAATACCCAACTAATTTTCATGGTATCAGCTGGCATTGTTGTGTTATATCTCACATTTAGTTTGTTGGTATTCCTTTAAGAGGCATGCCTATGAGATCCTCATTGTACCACACACATGATCTGAGAGTATAAAGGTCTCAAACTCCATCATAACTTGGAACACTTTGAAGCATGATATTCTGATGAAAGCATTCTGCTCTTTGTAACTAAATAGCCTTATGCTAGCCCAGGTACATTTGTGTCTGTGAATCTAATGTTTCCAACAGTGACCTGCAATAAATATTCTGTTGGATTCTTCAATACCACATTACCCATACCTTAGTTTATTGTATTGTGAGGAACAATGTAAGCATTGCCACATCAGGTAAATATACCCTGTGGGGACAAAAGTACACTTCAGACACGGTCACCAAGTTACTGATGTTGTGACCATGGATTTATTTTATTTCCCAACCAACGTCTACCTTCACAACAACTGTTCTCTTCTGAGTTCCTGCTTTCAATCACCCAATAACTGCCATATATCCTGCCACAGCAGCCATAGGGAAAACATCAGCAAGGATACATCATCATTTAAATGCAGTTGCAATATCTAAACTGGTGACTGAGATGCTTCATAGATTTGGGATCTACATGTGGTAAGTCAATGGACATTACATAACTGCAACTGGGAGAGGGAAAAAGGATGTTTCATTTGTAACCTTACTAAAGGACAAAGTCACACATTAGTTCTGCTGCAGAGAAGAATACTAATGAAAGTGCATAGTTAATTTTTGAGTACACTGGCTGACTTGCCAGAAAGCCTCCTGTTACTGTTAGAAACATGGCAGAGTCCAGCTCCAATGCCATTGAACTTGCCCTCTGTGCAACCTCTCCTCCATCTCTCTGTCTTTTTGCAGTGCAAGAGACACTCCAAGTGCAGTCCCATACCCATTTCAGTCTGTTTATAGTCATTTCTCACCTGCCAGCCCAGTGAGAATGTAACAGCATGATCCAGGTAATATCCACCACCCAGAACACTCCACGATATTGCCACAGATGCTGATCTGTATGCGGATATGCTACACCAGTATGGCCATGAAGGAGTTTCAAATCTTTAAAAGCTGTATTCCGCTTAAAAATAGACACTGGTGATGGCTGCCACCTATGACTGCAATGCTAGAGCAGGAAGTCAGACTGCTCAGCTACATTTACTCAGTCCATGGACAGGACCAAGCTATATCTCCAACCTGTTCACTTACAATCACAGCACTCACTCATAGAATACTTACAGTGTAGAAGCAGGCCATTCAGCCCATTAAGTCCACCCCTAGCCCGCCAAAGAGCATCACACTCTGATCTACCTCCCCTACCCTATCCCTGTAACCCTGCATTTCTCGTGGCTAATCCTACACATTCCTACAGGCAATATACACAACCTACACATCTTTGGGCTGGGGGAGGAACCAAAGCACCTACACACAGGTAGTTGCCCAAGGTGGAATCAGACCCAGGTCCCTGGCGCTGTAAGGGAGCAATGCTAACCACTGAACCACCGTGTCACCCCACTCACTCAGAACACATCTCAATGCTGACAGCATTCCTGCCTTGCCTTGCCTTGTCAGATACAAAGCCAGGAAACTTGTCATGTTTGTCAGAAGGCCTCTGTCAAGTTAAGGGAGATAGTTTGTGCATCGGGGATCCTGACATTAAGTCAAGGATAGCTTCCACAAATGCTTGAACACCGTCAGACCTTTGAGGTGTTCAAAGGAAAGCTATGGAGATCAATTATCCTCAGGTGAATTGGGAAAGTGAACCATCCACTTCCCACTGAATATGTCTGGCCTTGGACCATGTGACTGAATGCAATGAAACCATTTGCCTTCTATTCTGTATCAATGGCAATTAGTCGTGTGATTGGGGTTGTTCTCTGATACTGACAGTGTCTTATTCCAAAACTAAGAAAGGAACTGAGCATCCACAAGAATAACAATATCACAGCTACAGAGAAAGCACTGTGACATCCTGCTTTTCCAAAACTGCAAAACTGCAGGGCGGCACGGTGGCTCAATGGTTAGCACTGCAGCCTCACAGCATCAGGGACCCGGGTCCGATCCCAGCCTTGGGTGACTGTCTGTGTGGAGTTTGCACACTCTCCCTGTGTCTGCATGGGTTTCCTCCTACAGTCCAACGCTGTGCAGGCTAGGTGGATTGGCCATGCTAAATTGCCTGTAGTGTTCAGGGGTGTGTGGGTTATAGGGGGATGGATTTGGATGGGATGCTTCAAGGGGCAGTGTGGACTTATTGGGCCAAATGGCCCGTATCCACACTGTACGGAATTGAATCTATTCTAATCTAAACAGCTTTAAAATGGCTTGAAGCATCCATTTGACATGTTAACGCTATCGAACGATGCCAATTCAAAGTTATCTACAAATGTGCAGATCTAGATCAATCAAATTGTTTTGGGTCTTTGGCGATCTAACCAATAAACCTTACAGGGAAGGCTTGAGGTCCCTCAACAAGCCTTTGGCCAGAAAACCTTCGAATAGTTGCATTCATGTGATGCCAGGAGAAAGAAGAGTGTTTCTCTCTTGTCTCCACAAAAATACAGCCATGTGCTGCCAACATGGACAAGACCATCCCTCAGCTTCAAGCAGCTGGATATGGCAGCTCAACCTTAGGGATACTTAGAACAGTCAGGCTCCAACAGGCAAACTGTTTTAAGCTGCTAACCAGGTGCTGACAGTTCAGATAATTAATACCAATGAGATCCAACTGCAATCATTTCACAGCGTGTAAAAAATCCTTTCAATGACATGATGTGCATTTTAAGGAAAAGGCAGTAAGGGAATCAAGGGTTAAGGAGATAAGTCAGGAATTTGGAGTTGAGGATTCTCAGCTCCGCCATGATCTGAAATGAGGGGGAGCAGATTTAGGACTGAGTTGAGGAAAACCTTCTTCCCCCAAAGGGTTGTTCATTTGTGGAAATCTCTGCCCAATGAAGCAGTAGAGGCTGCATCTTGAATGTTTTTAAGGCAATAATAATAGATTTTTGAACAGTAAAGGAATCAAAGGCTATGGTGAGCGGGAAGGTGAGTGGAGCTGAGTCCATGAAAAGATTAGCCATGATCTTATTGAATGATGGAGCAGGCTGGAGGGGCAGTTAGTCTACTCCTGCTCCTATTTCTAATGTTCTTAGGTCCCTATGTTTTCAGTGAATTGGACTTGAGGGTTGAATGTCTTATTATTTCATGGTCTTGAGAGAAATTCCTTCAATTCTTTGACTTTTTAGTCACTTTGAATTAGCTACAGAATGTACTCCTGTCATTACTATTAGTAAAAACAGCTTGTACTGATATTGAGCCCTTTCAAATCTAAAGAATTTCCCAGAACACTGCAAGCAATAAAAAACCACCAAAGAACTGCTAATGCTGGAAATCAGAAACAAAATCAGAACTTACTGGAAAAGTTTGGCAAGTCTGGCAGCATCTGTGGAGAAAAAGCAGAATTAGTGTTTCAGGTCCTGTGAGCTTTCCTCAGAACACACGTTGTAGGTCACGGAGAGACTTGTGATCCTGGGTGTATTCAAAACGCAAAGGATGAAGCTTGACTGGGAATCCATATGAGATGAATCTAAATGGAAGGCAGTCACTGAAGAATGTGGGGTGGTTGTGGAAGCAAGTTTTGGCAAATGCCTTGTCAAAAACACCAGGAGCAACAATGGAAGTATGACAGCGAACAAGAAAGAAACAATTAGAGTGAAAGCCCCATCAGAAAGAGGGGCAGACCTTCTTCAAGGTGGGCATACCTGGAAGAGATGTGGCAGTAAGTTAAACACTAATCAAAATAAACCCCAAAGAACTGCAGATGCTGGAAATCAGAAACAAAATCAGAAATTGCTGGAGAGACTCAACAGGCCTGACAACACTTGTGGCGAGAAAGCAAAGTTAACATTTCAGGGCCAGTGGCCCGTCTTCAGAACCAGGAAGAAGGCAGAAGTGGATTGGAGAGGGTTAGGATAGAAACAGTAAGTTACTTTGGTTTGAAAACTGACAGTGGCGGTGAGCCTGTATTGGTAATGTTGGTTAAAAATGGAATCTAGTCCTAGAAGAGCTTTCTGACATTCTAGTAGGATATTCAATATCCATTGCAACTGTAGGAACAGAGGGACACCACCTTAGCTTTACACCCAATCCAAGGGAATACCTCAAATAGTAAGGGATATTGTCCTGAAATTAAGTCCCCCTTCCTATGACGCTTTGACAACCTGTCCCTCTAGTTTGCTGAGAGATATGACATTCATCCACAACATTTCACCACTCTGTCTCATCACCTGTGCTTTTCCATTGAAATCACCAAGCCACTGTTTCAGTACATTGTGTATATTACTGCTCAGATCCTACAGCAATGAAGTAGAGATTACCATGTACCACATCACATTAACATTGGCCTCAGTGCTCTTAACAGAATGCAGGCGACACAATGACTGTAGCATCTATGTACAGGCAACCCAGTCAGAAGTACATTTACAACTCAATTTAGTTCATCATTTACTGGGAGCACTGAAGTGCAATCCTTTCAGGTCATCTTAAAGTTAAATTCCTCCATTGCTAAAACTTTTTAACGTGTGTTATAAAAATATTCTTCAATAAATAAATAAAAGCAGTAGTTATTTGAACAGAACAGCACATGTACATCTGTTTCCAGTGCAGAATGAAGCTGTCTATCAGCAGAAAGATGATGGTAATATTATACAGAGCTTTTAAAAACATTTATTTGGAGGATCTTGACTCTGTTATATGAATTGTCAGAAATGTAAGTGGACTCATATTACCGAGTTTCAACAAAATCTCTACTAATAGGTTATAAACAAATAGTGCCACGTTTATATCATTTCAGTTAAAAATTCAAAAAGGGCAATCATTCTTCCAAGAAAAAGCAGTACAGAGTAAAAGATCTCTGCATTTTCCTAAGATGGTGAATACAGTGATTTTTTTTCTCTCTTCCCTACTATATAATTTGCTCGAGTTGATTAGTGAACCATACACTACAAAGCAACCTTTCGTAAACTGCCCAGCTCCTGGCTCAATGACTAGAATTGGGAGAACAAATGAAGAACATGAACTTCATTTCACCTCTGTTAATTGGAGGCTTGGGCTTAAAAAAATATTGACAGTGCAGGTTTAGTGTTAATCATGCTCACAGGTAGCTTGATTCTGCTCATAAATTGTGTCAAACCCTAGCTCTTTGATCATTAACCAAAGTTGCAAGCCAGACAACAAAAAGGCAGCTGTGTGGTGTTTATCAGTAATGTGACAATTTCTTTGGAGAAAAATTGAATGGTTAAATTTGAGACTTTGCATGAACTTAGAAGGAGAATTGTATGTTTCTTTATATCTAGCAAAATCTAAGTTATTCAGATAACAACAAATTGCCATTATTACTTGTAAATTAACTGAAAATTCAACCACATTTATCAACCACTGATATTGAGGTCAGAGCCAGGAGTCACAGCCTAAGGATATGGACTAGGCCATTTAACACTGAGATGAAGGAAATGGCTGAATCACCTACTCCTGCTCCTATTTTCTATATTTCTTTCATGCAGCTGCTCACACAGTTCAGAGCAGATGGATGCCAACAAGAACTTTCTGTTCTTCCTTGGACAGAGGCTGTTGATGTATGAGCAGGTAGAATGATGCTGCCACCATTTCTCTTCCCTTGGCTGGCGCTAAGTGCCTGTTTGCTTTACAACGATAGAGGCATGACAGTGAGTCTTAATAAGAGGAGTCTTTTGTTTTAAAATCATGTGGTGCATTGCACGTGTGCAACATCCCAAGGCATTCTATACATATATTAAAAGCAAGAGGATAACTAGGGAGAAGGTAGGACCACTCATGGATAAAGGAGGAAACTTGTGCTTGGAAACAGGGAATGTTAGGATTGTGGGACTTTTTTTCACTGGAGTGTAGGAGGTTGAGGAGTGACCCTACTGAGGTTCATAAAATCATGAGAAGCATAGTTAGGGTGAATGACAAGGTTTTTTCCATGTGGTGGGAGAATTCAAAACTAGGGGGCATATTTTTAAGGTGAGAGGAGAATGATTAAAAAGGACATGAGGGGCAACTGTTTTATACTGAGAGTAAAATCCAAGTAGACAACATCCACTGCTCTGCCATAATAGATCACCTTCAACATATCCTCGAAAACTTCAATCAAGTCAGTAAAACATGATCAGCCCTCTACAAAGCCATACTGACTGTCCCTAATTAGGCCATGCTTTTCCAAAATGCACATTAATCCTATCCCTAAGAATTCACACCAATAACTTCCCAACCACTGATGTGAGACCCACTGGTCTATAGTTTCCTTGAATGTCCTTATTTCACACTTCATTCAATTCCGGTCACCACATTACAGGAAGGATGTGGAGGCTTTGGAGAAGGTGCAGAAGAGGTTTACCAGGATGCTGCCTGGATTAGAAGGTATCAGTTATAAGGAGAGACTAGAAAAACTTGGCTTGTTTTCTTTAAAGCGTGGAAGCTGAGGGGAACCTTGATAGAAATCTATGAAATTATGAGGTGCATAGGTAAGTTGACAGTCAGAATCTTTTTTTCCCAAAGTTGAAGTGAAAAATACTAGGTGGTATTCTTTAAGGTGAGACAGGCAAGGAGATGTGAGAGGCAAGCTTTTTATATAGAGTGGTGGGAGAATGGAGCATGCTGCCAGGGAAGGTGGTGGAGGCAGATATGATTGGGGTATTAAGGGACTTTTAGAGAAGCACAAGTATATGTAGAAATGGAACGATATGGACCAAGGGCAGGTAGATGAGATTAGTTTAATTTGGTGTCATGTTTGGCACAACTTCATGGGCCTAAGGGTCATTTCCTATGTTCTATGCTCTATAATGTATCATGTGTGATTTATATAGATAATGACAATATTTATTTAAAAAATTGAAGTTTCAACTAACGGCATATGGTTTTGGTCTGTCTATGAAGACATTTAATGATGAACATCTAAGTATTTCTAAAGCCAGGGTGATTTATTTTATAAACAAATTATGTGAGAAAGATTTCCTGGAAAGTTATGGGGCTTTCATATCCTTGGTGGAGTTTTACAAGTGAACAGAGTAATTAGTTGCTCATTAGGTCGCAGATAGAAAGATCTGAAACATAAATTTTGGCTTTGGGGAAACACTTATGGCTTGAAGGAAGTCTTTTTGCCTAGGTATTATAGAGGTCTTGACTAAAGCTGGCTGTGTAAGACAGGTGCTCCTGAAGGGAAGTGGGGTAGTTTAGAATTGCTAAGAAATCGGAAACTTCAGTTCAAGAAGTTTAGTTTTAACGTTCCGGACAAGAGATTTTGGATAAGAACTTGAAGCTGAAAAAGTCAAAGCTCAGTTATGGAGTCACAGACACAGAGTCATACAGCATGGAAACAGAATCTTCAGTCCAAACTGTCCATGCAAACCATGTTCCCAAAGTAAATTAGTCCCACTCATCCGCACTTGGCCCACATCCCTCCAAACCTTTCCTACTCATCAACTTCTCCAAATGTCTTTTAAACCTTGTAATTGTGCCTACATCCACCTTCCTCTGGCAGTTCATCCCACACAAAAACCACTCTCGGTGTAAAACAGTTGCCCCTCGTGTCCTTTTTAATCATTCTCCTCTCACCTTAAAAATATGCCCCCTAGTTTTGAATTCTCCCACCACATGGAAAAGACCCTTGTCATTCACCCTAACTATGCCTCTCATGATTTTATAAACCTCAGGAGGGTCACTCCTCAACCTCCTACACTTCAGTGAAAAAAGTCTCAACCTATGCAACCTATTTTTGTCTCTCAAACCCTCCATTCTCAGCAACATCCAGTTTTTCTCACACCCCTCTCCAGTTTAATAATTTCCTTCCAGTACAGGACAACACGATCTGCACACAGACCTCCAGGAGAGGACTCACCAACATCCCGTACAATCTCAACATAACATCCCAACTCCCAACACTGGAAGCATCAGATCCCAGACTGAAATCTAACTTGCTTGGTCATACTTTATTATTTTAGTTTTAATGAGCTGGTTGGATAAATGTCTGAACAATGAAAGCATGCATTTTAAATGCCTTCTTAATCGTACTGTCTGCACATGAGTCAAATTTCAAAGAATTACGTATCTAAACTCCCAGGTCTCTGTATTACAACATTATCCAGGGCCTACCATTAAAAGAACAAGTCCTGTCCTTGTCTGTTTTACCAAAATGCAATACCTTGCATTTATCCAAATTAAACTCCATCTGCCACTCCTCATCCCATTGACCCAATTGATCATGCATGTAAGAGGCTATCAGATTCTCAAATTGGGAATTGAAGCAGCTAAGTTAAGCCCTACATTTATGATAGATAGGGAAATTCTCTTTGGTGTTAAACCTAAAGGCAATGTTGAGATTTATACGATTGTATTTTATTGTTTAATTTGATATCTTTAAATTTGTTTCATATATGAATAGTTTGGTTCACTCTATTTTAATTTCCATTTCTTTCTCATAACAAACATTTGGTTTATTGTTAAAATCAAATCTGTAGCATTATGTATTTGCATTTTAATAACAAACCAGCTCACTGAAACCAAAATAAAAGAGTGTAATCATGCAAGTTAGTTTTCAGTCTGGTCACTGAAGTGTCCAGTGGTAACGTCAGTTGGGATCAGAACATACAATAGTAATTGCATATATACCAGGAATTGCTCGTAAAACTATTTGACACACATAGACAATACATCTCTGCTCTTGAAGATCCAAAAATATTCACCCAGTTTCTCCAAGACTGTGTGATGAAGACGAATTGGGTGGAGTTTATTGCGGCCTCCAGCATTAACCCTGTCAGAACTATTCCTTATACAACAACTGCATTTCAATTTTACTAAGGCAGCTGGATCAAGATAGCTATGTGCTTACACAGTCATAGAAAGTGAAAGATTTACAACAGGAAAAAAGCCCTTTGGTCCATCATGTCTGCATCAACCACGTATCTATCTTAGCTTTTAGCATGAGGCCCATAGTTTTGTAGATATTTTCTAATCAACTTGTTCTGAAATATTATGCACCTATCTACAGCAGGTGGGATTTGAACATAGCCACCTGGACTAGAGTGAGGGACTCTACCACTGTGATACAGGGCCCCAGTTTTTAAAAATAATTATTATATAACATTGTATGCTATGAAGCTTCAAATGATCATCTAAATAATTTTCAACCATTGTGATGGTTCCTGCCTCTATGCTCCTTTCAAGCAGTGAGTTCCAGATATCCACCATCCTCTGGGTGAAAGCTCTTCCTTATAACCCCTCAATTCATGATTTTTACCTTAAATCTGCACTCTCTGGTTACTGTTCCTTCTACTAAGCAGAAAGGTTACTTTCTGTCCACACCCCTCATAATTTTCTATGCCTCAATCAGGTCAACACCCACCTCCCCCCCACCAGCCTTCTCTTGTCTAAGGAAAACAACCCCAGCCTATCCAAGATAACAAAGTGTGAAGCTGGATGAACACAGCAGGACAAGCAGCATCTCAGGAGCACAAAAGCTGACGTTTTGGGCCTAGACCCTTCATCAGAGAGGGGGATGGTGAGAGGGTTCTGGAATAAATAGGGAGAGAGGGGGAGGCGGACCGAAGATGGAGAGAAAAGAAGGTAGGTAGAGAGGAGAGTATAAGTGGGGAGGTAGGGAGGGGATAGGTCAGTCCAGGGAAGACGGACAGGTCAAGAAGGTGGGATGAGGTTAGTAGGTAGGAAATGGAGGTGTGGCTTGAGGTGGGAGGAAGGGATGGATGAAAGGAAGAACAGGTTAGGGAGGCGGAGACAGGCTGGGCTGGTTTTGGGATGCAGTGGGGGGAGGGGACGAGCTGGGCTGGTTGTGTGATGCAGTGGGGGGAGGAGACGAACTGGGCTGGTTTTGGGATGCAGTAGGGGAAGGGGAGATTTTGAAGCTTGTGAAGTCCACATTGATATCATTAGGCTGCAGGGTTCCCTAGCAGAATGTGAGTTGCTGTTCCTGCAACCTTCGGGTGGCATCATTGTGGCACTGCAGGAGGCCCATGATGGACCTGTTGTCTAAAGAATGGGTGGGGGAGTTAAAATGGTTTGCGACTGGGAGGTGCAGTTGTTTATTGCGAACCGAGCGGAGGTGTTCTGTAAAACGGTCCCCAAGCCTCTGCTTGGTTTCCCCAACGTAGAGGAAGCCACACCGGCTACAATGGATACAATATACCACATTGGCAGATGTGCAGGTGAACATCTGCTTAATATGGAAAGTCATCTTGGGGCCTGGGATGGGGGTGAGGGAGGAGGTGTGGGGGCAAGTGTAGCACTTCCTGTGGTTGCAGGGGGAGGTGCCGGGTGTGGTGGGTTGGAGGGGAGTGTGGAGCGAACAAGGGAGTCACGGAGGGAGTGGTCTCTCCGGAAGGCAGACAAGGGTGGCAAACAAAATTGCACACCGTACTCTAGCTTAATTAATATCTTATACATCTGCATCATATTCCGTGATTGACTAAGAAAGGAGAGGGTCCAGCATGCCTCCACCTGTGCTGTTGTCTTCAAAGACCAAAAAACATGCACATCAAGGTTTCTTTGATCTTTTGTACTTCCTAAGGTTCTACCATCCCTTGCCTTGTTAGCCTTCCAAAATGTATCACTTCCAACTTTTCAGGATTAAATTCCATTTGCCTCTGTTCTGTCCATCTGACCAACTCCCCTATACTGTCCTGTATTTTAAGATTTATCTTATAGTGTCATAGTCATACAGCATGGAATCAGATCTCTTGGTTCAACTCATCCATGCTGACCACATTCCAAATCTAAACTAGTCCACTTGCCTGCACTTGACCCATATCTCTCCAAATCTTTTTGATTCATATACTTATCCAAATTACTTCTAAATGTTGTAACTGTATCTGCACCCATCACTTTTTCTGGCATTCATTTCACACCCAAAAGACTCTCAGAGTAAAAATGTTGCCCTTCATGTCCTTTTAAAACCTTGCTCCTCTCGCCTTAAAAGTATGCCTCTTAGTTTTGAATTCACCAAACTGTAGGGAAACGCCTCTTGCTATTCAACTTATCTATGCCCCTCCTGATTTTATAAACCTCGATAAGGCCACCCTTCAAACTCTCCACACTCCAGTGAAAAAGTCCCAGCCTATTTTTATAACTCAAGCCTTCCATTTCCAGCAACATCCTGGTATATCTTTCCTGAGCCCTCTCCAATTTAATAATATCCTTCCTATAGGAGGGTGCGCAGAACTGCACACAGTGCTCCAGCAGAGGCCTCACTAATGTCTTATACAACCTCAATATGACGTCCCAACTCCTACAGTGAAAGGTTTACCAGGCCTTCGATTTTCAAGTCAACTGTGAACTTACTGATTAAACGCCCAACATTCAAATCTCAATCATTATTGCACACCATAAACATCAAGGGTCCCAGCAACAAACAGTACTCGAGTGGACAAAGGTTTCTACTCTCAAAAACAAGTTTCAACCATCACTATCTGTTTCCTGTCACTTTTTGCCAAATTGCTGTGTGTCCCATGGGCTCTTACCTTCCTGAGTGTGACCTTGTCAAAAGCCTTACTGAAGAAGATGCAGACTACATCCACTGCACTACTCTCATCCACACATAGAACATAAAGCAGCACAGGAACAGGCCCTTCAGCCCACCATGTCTGTGCTAACAATGATATAATTCTGAACTAATAGCATCTGTCTGCACATGGTTTGCATTCCTCTATTCCCTGCCTGTTCATATCTTTGCTTAAATGCCTCTTAAACTTTGCTAACTTATCTGCTTCTACCACCTCCCCTGGTAGCACATTCCAAACATCTACTGTCCTTTGTCTAAAAACATGCTTTACATGTTTCTGTTAAATTTTTCTCCTCTCACCTTAAACTGATGCCCCCTGGTATGTGACATTTCCACCCTGGGAAAGAGATACAGAGTATCCACTCTGTCTATGTCTTTCGTAACTTTATACACTGTACTCATGTCACCCCACCCCAGCCTCTGATGCTCTAGCAAAAACAGTTCAAGTTCTTCCACCCTCTCCTTATTAATTATTACACTCCAGTCCAGGCAGCATCGTGGTAAACCCCTTCGCACCCTCTCCAAAGCCTTCACGTCTTCCTAAACTGTAGAGACCAGAACTACATACATTAATCCACATGTAAAATAAAGTCTTATACAGGTCAACATGACTGGCCAACCTTTACACTCAATGCTCTGACCAATGAAGATAAACTGTTATTCACCATCTTCATCACCTTCCCAACTTGTGCTGCCACTTTCGAGAGAGCTATGGACTTGGACGCCAAGATCCTTCTGTCTATCAATGTTCCTAAGGGCCCTAACATTTACTGTATACTTTCCTCATACAAAATGCATCACCTCCCACCGTACATCACCTCATACTTGTCTGGATTAAACTCCAGCTCCTATGTCTCCACCAAACTTTCCAATTGATGTATATCCTGCTGTATCTTTTGATAATCTTCCTCACTATCCACAACTCCACCAATTTTCATGCTGTCTGAAAACGTGTTAATCAGACCGCCTACATTTTCATCTAAGTCGTTTATAGATACTACAAACAACAAATGTCCCAGCACTGATTCGTGCAGTATCACCTCTTTGAAAAACAAATCAAAACCTCCTAGCTGTACTGACTATATTTATTAAGTCATTGCTTCTCCAAGTCAGAATAATCTTTCCATCAGAATTTTTTTCCATTAGTTTCCCTGCCACTGATCTTAGATTCAGTGGCCTTTGGTTTCCTGATTTATCCCCACTACCCTTCTTGAATAATGGTAACAACATTGGCTATCTTGCTGTCCTCTTGCGTTTAGAGAGGATTTGAAAATTAATGTCAGTGCCTCTGCAATCTGCTCCTACAGAAGCCAAAGGCGCTTTTCACTTTAGCCTGTGGATTTATCAAATCTTAAGCTCGATAGGACAGTGAATACCTCCTCTCTCTTGATAGTAATTTGTTCAAGTATATCACAGTTCTCCTCCCTGATTTCTATAATTATATCATTCTTCTTTGTCATGAATACATATGCAAAGTACTCATTTAATAACTCACCTATGTCTTCTGGCTCCACCTACAGATTGCCACTTGGATCTCAAGTGTGTTCCTTTCTTTCTTTGGTTATCCTCATTCCCCGAATATATTCATAAAATGTCTTCGGATTTCCTTTCATTTTTCCCATCAGCGTTTTATCATGTCCCCTCTTTGCTTTCTTAACTTTTTTTTTAAGTTAACCTCTGCACTTTCTATATGCCCCTTGCATCTAGACTTCCAAGCCTCAGAATCGGGCATGAGGTTCTGTTTTTTCCCCTCAAACAATTCCATATGTTCCACAATAGCCAGGGTTCTCTGGAGATTTTGATCCCACAGGAATATGCTCACTCTGCATTTGCACTATTTCCTTTTTAAAAGTCTCCCACTGATGCAATGTAGAATTTCTGACAAGTAGCTGCTCGCTAGCCACATCTCATCTTATTAAAATCAGCCTTCCCCCACTTCAAAATCTTTAATGCTGGCCTGTCTTGCTTAGTTCTCATGATTACGTTAAATCTGATTGAATTGTGGTCACTATCACTAAAATACTCACCTATTAATAATTTTACCCCTTGCACAGCTAAAAATAGATCCAACACTGCATTGTGGTACATTCCAAATCTTGCAGGGTCTTCAATATACTGGCTTAAGATGCTCATTGCCTTGGACCAGCACCAGTGCAGTGACATCAAATGCCAAGGGCACTTCAGTGACCTTCATGCTATGGTGAATTTATTATACTCCTATTACCCCCGCAGCTAGATCTTATTGTATGCATAGCTGGTCTCAGGTGGTCCTAAAGGTCAAGACTTTTAATAGAAAGGCTTTGTTGTTTAAAAGTTGAGAAATACCCTGGAAGAAAATTGCTTAATTTTGATTCCTATGCAAACACAGCATATGTGCTCCAACTCCCCACTGAGAAGACATTTTTTTAAGGGTTCATCAAACTGGCAGAACTGGACGTTAGGAAACACTACGCCTCAGTGCTTATTTTTATGCTCAACGCAACATGGGTGGGGGTGTCCATGCCTTTTGCAAAGAAGGCCCTTTCTTCCTGGTAAAGGTCATTCACAAATGCCTTGGGGCTGGGAAGACACAGGAAACCATATCTGCTGCAAAGAAGGCAAGTTCTGTCTTCTATGAGCTGAGCCCCATGTCCATGGTGAAATGAGAACTGGGTACAAATGATAAAATGTTGTCTAGGTCATGGTCACGTGAGTAGGATCTGAAGTGGTTCACCATCGGTGCATTTTTGTTCTCAACAGTTAACTACTTCTATTTAGCAGAAAAATGTACATGAATCTAAAGGAAAATTGCGGAGACCGTAGAGTTCATTAATTAGATCCATGAACCTTTAATAATTATGAATTTGAATCATTTGGGTGTGGGGACAATTATTTAAACATGTAGTTAACCCTTAACATAGCCTGAGAGAAATTTTTCTGTCCATCTGGCCTACTTTGCCGAAGCTGGTTTCCACATGTCCCGTTGTTCTCCTGAGAAGATAATTGTTTTCTTAGAAATGCCATATGGGACTGACCTCTCTAGCTGAGAATGTTTACATTCGGAATGTAGTATATAGAAGGTAAAGAATTTTTTTTTAAATCGTGGAAATTAGGAATCAAAACAAAACTCTTATCAGCTTGCAAGCTGCCTTTGAAAGAGAAATCCGTCTCAAGTTCTTCACAAAGATATAAATGAAAAACTTGGTTTTCAAGGTGCTTTTAATGGAAGTGAGGGAGGTGGAGAGATAGTCATAGAGATATACAGCACAGAAACAGACCTTTCGGTGCAAATTGTCCATGCCAACCAGATATCCCAAATAAACCTAGTTCCATTTGCTAGCATTTGGCCCATATCCCACTAATCTCTGCCTCTGCATATACCCATCTGGATGCCTTTTAAACGCTGTATTGTACCAGTCTCCACCACCTCCTCTGGCAGCTCATTCCAAACATGCCCCACCCACTGCATGGAAAAAGTTGCTCCTTAAGTCTCTTTTAAATCTTTCCCCTTTCATCTTAAACCTATGCCTTCCAGTTTTGGACGCCCCTAGCCCAGGAAAAAGTACTTGTCTGCAATTTTCCTTTAAATTAATGTACATTTTTCTGCTAAATGGAAGTATTTAACAGTTAAGAGCAAAAATGCATCTAGGGTGGACCACCTCAGATCCTACTCAAGTGATCATAACCCTCATGGTTTTATAAACCTCTACATGCCCTCCCCCCCTTGAAAATAACCCCAGTCTATGCAGCCCCTCTCTATAGCTCAAATAATTGAAGGTGCAAGGAGATTCAGGGAAAGAATTTCAGAATGTGCAATCAAGGTGAAACATTGAAACATTGAAGTATAGAGAATAGGAGCAGGAGTAGGCCATTCGATCCCCAGACCCCTGCTCCATCATTCAATCTAAACGTTGTTGATCACTGAGTTCAATACACCCTTTCCACATAATCCCTTGATTCCTTTAGTCACAACAGCATTATCTACCTCATTGAAACATAAAACGTTCTGGCCTCAACTAGTTTCTGTGGTGATGAATTCCATAGGCTTACCACTCTCTGTGTGAAGAAAGTTTTCCTCATCTCAATACTAAAACGTTTACCCCTTACCCTTAAACTATGACCCTTGGTCTGGACTCCCTGACCATCATAAACATCCTTCCTGCATCTCACCTGTTTAGTTCTGTTAGAATTTTGTAGGTTTCTATGAGATCCCACCCACCCCATTTTCTTCTAAACTCCATTGAATATGATGCTAACTGATTCAATTTCTCCTCACATGTCACTCCTGCCATCCTAGGAATCACTTTGTTAATTCAATGCTGCACTCCCTCTATAGCAAGAACATCCTTCCTCAGATAAGGAGTCTAAAGGTGCACACAATATTCCAGGAATGTCCTGTATAATTGCAGCAAGACATCCTTGTTCCTTCACTCAAATCCTCTCACTGTGAAGACCAATGTACAGTTTGCCTTCTTTACTGCCTGCTGTACCCACACACTTACTTTAAGCAACTGGTGCACGAAAACGCCAAGGTCTTGTTGAACATGCCCCTCTCTCAATTTATAGCCAATCAAGTGATAACGTACCTGCTTATTTTTGCTACCAAACTGGATAACTTCACACTTATCCACATAATACTGCAAATTCAACGCATTTGCCCACCGACTCAACTTGACTGATGGAAATGGTCACTAGACATCAGCTGAAAAGGATGCAATTACTTGTGATGTCAGAAGGGACTGGTTAACAGCTCAGATAAAAACCATTTTATCTCTTCAGGAACATAAAAGAGAAACGTATCCTATTACACTATGGAACAAACTGAAAAATGGGTTAAAGAATGGTACAGATAAAATAAAGAACCGCATCTCATGAAATTGTAGAAGAGGAAAAAACTGTTGGATGATAAACTGAAATAAACACAAAAAACTGTTGATGCTGGGAATCTGAAACAAAACCCAAAAATGCTGGAGAAGCTCAGCAGGTCTGGCAGCATCTGGAGAGAGAAAACTGAGTTAAGGTTTAGAGCCGAGTAACAAAGTTCTGCCAAAGGTACAATTAGCTCTGTTTTCTTTCTCCAGATGCTGCCAGACCCATTGTATTTGTGCAGTGCTTTCAGTTTTTGCTTTGGCTGATAAACTAAGATCATTTCTCTGAGGCAATGGAAAGGCGTAAGAAGGACATAGCACAGAAATGCATCTTTGTATGAGTTTGATACAAGGCTAGGAAAAGGAGTCATTACCTTTATATCTAAATAAGTGATCTGAATGAAGATGAAAGAATGCCCTTACGAGGGATAATCTTTTCTAACCCAATAACAGCCAGCTTAAGTTTGTTCAATACATTTGCATCAGTTCTATGACCCTTTCATCTTTTGCTTATAAGTTCTGTGTCTGATGCCATCTCTCTCATTGACACCAGAAGAAGGAGCAAGACTCTAAAAGCTTATGTCTTCAAATAGGCCTGTTGGACTATAATCTGGTGTTGTGTGATTTTTGACCTTATGAGGGATAAGCAAAGATGTTTTCATGAGTTATGAGCCAGGGAGGGTCAGGTAAAGTTCAACTTGAGCATCCATCCCCTGATAGTTGAAGAAATGAATGAGCAAAGGTGGTTAAATGAATGATTGTCTTGAGATATCCATTGATCATTGAAGGACAATATAGAAATAGGTAGCCAAGAAGGTGGAGGATAAAGAGATTCTCCTTGAGGTGTATGCTAAGTTTGGCTCATACCTTAGACAATCTGCGAGAGGCTGGAAAAAAAGTTATCACCACTGATTGCCTGCTTCAGGCAATTCTCCTCCACCATCCATCTATTGAACATGGAAGCTATCAACTTTCCTCACCTGCTACAGTGGTATGTCCACTTTTTCTGAAGATGACAGCTGCCTTGCAATAAACTGGTTGTAACTCCACAATTCTTTGGAATAATCTAAGACATCTGGGATCAAGTCTTACAATTCTATTATTGATTTGCCACTTTAATCAATTCCTACTGCAAATGATTTTTTTAATAACAAGAGACACATTTTCGATGATGCTAAAAGTATCTAATTATTGTTCACTTAGTCACTAGAATCAATTGGAAGTAGTTGTAGGGCAGAAGTAAAACATAAGAGAAGTAGAAGGTGCAATTTAAAAATTGATTCTTTCAAGCCAGGTTTCACACAATTCTGGGGATACATGCGGAATCTGGAGCAAAGAGATAATGGGAACTGCAGATGCTAGAGAATCTGAGATAATAAAATGTGAGGCTGGATGAATACAGCAGGCCAAGCAGCATCTCAGGAGCACAAAAGTTGACTTTTCGGGCCTAGACACTTCATTAGAGAGGGGGATGGGGAGTGGGTTCTGAAATAAATAGGGAGAGAGGGGGAGGTGGACTAAAGATAGATAGAGGAGAAGATAGGTGGAGAGGGGACTATAGGTGGGGAGGTAGGGAGGGGATAGGTCAGTCCAGGGAGGATGGACAGGTCAAGGGGGTGGGAAGAGTTTAGTAGGTGGGAAATGGAGATGTGGCTTGAGGTGGGAGGAGGGGATAGGTGAGAGGAAGAACAGGTTAGGGAGGCTGGGACGAGCTAGGCTGGTTTTGGGATGCAGTGGTGGGGAGGGGAGATTTTGAAGCTGGTGAAATCCTGGGCTGCAGGGTTCCCAAGCGGAATATGAATTGCTGTTCCTGCAACCTTCGCGTGGCATCATTGTGGCACTGCAGGAGGCCCATGATGGACATGTTGTCTAAGGAATGGGAGGGGGAGTTGAAATGGTTCGCGACTGGGAGGTGCAGTTGTTTATTGAGAACTGAGCGGAGGTGTTCTGCAAAGCGGTCCCCAAGCCTCCACTTGGTTTCACCAATGTAGAGGAAGCCACAATGAGCCACAATGGGCACAGCGGATGCAGTTTACCACATTGGCGGATGTGCAGGTGAACATCTGGCTGATGTGGAAAGTCATCTTGGGGCCTGGGATGGGGGTGAGGGAGGAGGTGTGGGGGCAGGCGTAGCACTTCTTGCAGTTGCAGGGGAAGGTGCCGGGTGTGGTGGAGTTGGAGGGCAGTGTGGAGCAGACAAGGGAGTCATGGAGAGAGTGGTCTCTCCGGAAGGCAGACAAGGGTGGGGTGGGAAAAATATCTTGGGTGGTGGGGTCGGATTGTGGATGGCGGAAGTGACAGTGGATGATACGTTGTATCCGGAGGTTGGTGGGGTGGTATGTGAGGGCTAGGGGGATTCTGTTTGGGCGGTTATTGCGAGGGCGGGGTGTGAGGGATGTGTTGCAGGAAATGCGGTGGACCCGGTTGAGGGCGTTCTCGACCACTGCGGGAGGGGAAGTTGCGACCCTTGAAGAACGAGGACATCTGGGGTGAGCGGGAGTGAAATGTCTCATCCTGGGAGCAGATGTGGCGGAGACGAAGGAATTGGGAATAGGGGATGGAATTTTTGTAGGAAGGTGGGTGGGAGGAGGTGGGAGTCGGTGGGCTTGAAATGGACATCAGTTTGTAGGTGGCTGCCTGAGATGGAGACAGAAAGGTCCAGGAAAGTAAGGGGTGTGTTGGAGATGGTCCAGGTGAACTTGAGGTTGGGGTGAAAGGTGTTGGTGAAATGGATGAGCTGTTCGAGCTCCTCTTGGGAGCATGAGGCGGCGCCGATACAGTCATCAATGTAACGGAGGAAGAGGTGGGGTTTTAGGCCAGTGTAGGTGCGAAAGAGGGACTGTTTCATGTAACCTACAAAGAGGCAGGCATAGCTTGGGCCCATGCGGGTGCCCATGGCCACCCCCTTAGTCTGTAGGAAGTGGGAGGAATCGAAAGAGAAGTTGTTGAGTGTGAGGACGAGTTCAGCTAGGCGGATGAGGGTGTCGGTGGATGGGGACTGGTCGGGTCTGCGGGACAGGAAGAAGCAGAGGGCCTTGAGGCCGCCTGCATGGAGAATGCAGGTGTATAGGGACTGGACATCATGGTGAAAATGAGATGTTGGGGACCAGGGAATTGTTCCTCCTCTCACCTATCCCCTCCTCCCACCTCAAGCCACACCTCCATTTCCTACCTACTAAACTCATCCCGCCCTCTTGACCTGTCCGTCCTCCCCCGACTGATCTATCCCCTCCCTACCTCCCCAACTATACTCTCCTCTGCACCTATCTTCTCCTCTATCCATCTTCTGTCCGCCTCCCCCCTCTCTCCCTATTTATTTCAGAACACTCTCCCCTTCCCCCTTTTCTGATGACGGGTCTAGACCCGAAACGCCAGCTTTTGTGCTCCTGAGATGCTGCTTGACCTGCTGTGTTCATCCAGCTCCCCACTGTGTTATCTTGGAATCTGGAGCAAGCTCCTTTGTCCTGTTGCAGTAGGACATAGGAGCACGAGTAGGTCATTCAAACCCTTAAGGCTATTCTGCCATTTAATAAGGTCATTGTTGATCTGTATCTCAGTTTATCCTCCAACATCAATTAAAGGTAAATTTAAGGATGACGATTAATTAAGGGTACCTACAATTGGAATATGTTTTGACTAAAGCTGTGTCAAGTGAAATAAAGTATGCCAGTGAAATCAGCACAAATTGGACTAATTGCTCAAGCCATCAACTATACCTGTGAGCCTTGGCACGCCTATGTCCAAGGGGAACTGATCCTGGCAATCCCAGGTCAACTTCCAGCCAGTACTCTGGTTCCAATATTTCAAAAACATCTGAAACCCATTTCATCGATGCGGAATGTAATGCCAGTGTTACAAAAGCATTCCAATATTATGTCTGCACCCGCACTCAGACAAGAATAAGAAGCACCCACATTTCAGCCAAAATGCTGATCACTATTTGTTCCTTGGACAGGCATTGTAGCCTCGAATATGTCAATTAATGCCTGTGAACAACCTCTTCTCAAAATGGATCTGTCTGCTCAGGTCTCTTCAAGGGTTAGAAACTAAATAAATGTTATAAACTCTTTTTGAAACAAAACCTTCCTGAAGTGACCCACAGACAATTATGCTCCCCTGCCCCAATCCACCTGTATTATATGGAAACTGCCGTTAGCCACCGTTCCCACTCTCTCACACACTCACACACACAGACACACACACACACACACACACACACACACACACACACACACACACACACACATACACGCACACATACACACACACAAAGACACGCGCGCACACATACGCACACACAGACACACATTCACTCAGACACACACACACATACACATACGAACACACAGACACACACTCACACAGACACACACACACACAAATGCACACGCACACACACACACACACATACAGACACATACACACACATGCACACAGACATAGACTCACACAGGAACATACGCACACAGACACACGCACACGCAGACACGCACACACAGACACAGACACACACACACACACACACACACACGCACACACACACACACACACGCAGACACGCACACACAGACACATACACACACACACACACACACACACACACACACGCGCACACACACACACACACACACAGACACACGCACACACAGACACACAGCCACACACACACACACACACACACACACACACACACACACAGCCACACACACACACACACACACACACACACACACACACGCACACACGCACACACGCACATATACACATTTCTTTCTCCAGCTTGCACAAACAGCCTTTGAAGTAGCTGAAAAATTCTTGCTCTAAGCATTGGCTAATCAGAAGAATTTCTACCTTCCCACTTCTTTGGCAGGCTTCCAGCTGCAAGCTAAAACTTGGCATAAAAGGTGGCAGGCTACAAGTACACAGGCTTAACTGAGTAAATCATGCAAAGTTGGTGTCTGACAGAAACAGTAAATGTAATTTTTGATGTCTGCTGTTCTCACTCGACCTGTAAAATTGACACCTACTGCGCTTAAAGCTGTAGTGAGTTTGACTGCAGAAACATAGAAAGCCATAGATGAACAGTCAGAATGGGAATGAGAAAGAGAAGGTGGACTGCAGATTCATCATTGGGGCAGAAGGTGGTTGTTGGAAGGGGTGGGCGGTGCACTGGTACGGCGGTGCCCTGCTTTCGCTGTTTTCGCCCGGTTTCGGCTAAATCCTGACAGCAGGTCTTGAGGTGCTCGACGCCTTTCCAGAGGCTCCTCCACTTTGGATGGTCTTCAGTCAGTGATTTCCAAAGGCCTGTGGGAATGTTGCACTTCACCAGTGAGGCCTTGGATCTGCAGGGACATCGCAATCACATTTGCAGGGATGTTTCACAAATTGGTCACCCAACCTACAGCTGTCTCCGTAGGGTAGAAGAGGCTAGACTATGAGCAGTATAGAAGTGCAGAGAAAAAAGGGTGGGAAATTAAGAAAGCGAATGTAATGTTGTTGTTTATCTCAAGAGGGTTGGAATATAAAAGCAGTGATGTGCTTCTGAGGCTTTATAAGGCTCTAGTTAGGCCCCATTTAGAATACTGTGTCCAATTTTGGGCCCCACACCTCAGGAAGGATATACTAGCCCTGGAGCATGTCCAGCGGATATTCACACAGATGATCCCTGGAATGGGAGGTTTAGCGTATGATGAATGGCTAAGGATCCTGGGATTGTACTCATTAGAGTTTAGAAGGTTGAGGGGAGATCTAATAGAAACTTACAAGATAATGTATGGTTTAGAAGGGGTGGACGCTAGGAAGTTGTTTCTGTTAGGCAGGGGGACTTGGACCCATGGGCACAGCCTTAAAATTAGAGGGGGTATATTTAAAACTGAAATGAAATGACATTTCTTCAGCCAGAGAGTGGTGGGCTTGTGGAATTCATTGCCACGGAGTGCAGCGGAGGCTGGGATGTTGGATGCCTTCAAGGCAGAGATCGACAAATTCTTGATCTCAAAAGGAATCAAGGGCTACAGGGAGAGTGCAGGGAAGTGGTGTTGAAATGCCCATCAGCCATGATTTAAATGGCGGAGTGAACTTGATGGGCCGAATGGCCTTACTTCCACTCCTATATCTTATGGTCTTATGGTCTTATATGCTTAATGGTTGAGTAGTGTGACCAGTAGAAATGTTGGAGGCTTCCTGGTGAATATGGTAGTTTATAGAGCTTGTTTTATATCTTCAGATGATCTCTTCGTCTCTTTTGCAGAAGAATGGAAAGGTGTTTAACAGATTAACAGGCTGATTTACCAACCTGTGGAACCACATCATGTACACAACTTCCGTAGCCCAACATCATGGGACTACACAGTGGCTCAGTGGTTACCACTGCTACCTCACAGCGCCAGGGGCCCGGGTTCGATTCCAGCCTCGGGCGACTGTCCGTGTGGAGTTTGCACATTCTCCCCGTGTCTGTGTGGGTTTCCTCTGGGTGCTCTAGTTTCCTCCCACAGTCCAAAGATGTGCATGCTAGGTGGATTGGCCGTGCTAAATTGCCTGTAGCATTCAGGAGTGTGTGGGTTGGACGCAAATGGGTCTGGGTGGGATGCTCCAAGGGTTGATGTGGACTTCTTGGGCCAAAGGGCCTGTTTCCACACTGTAGGGATTCTATGAGCAAGCCCTACATGTGACCTGCACCCAGAGTGCTTGTTTAGAGGCAGGAATATTACCCACTGATGACCAAGACCTCTAGGTAGATGATATGGAAAATGAAAACTTGGGAGCACAAAGACCATTGTAACAGGAGGAAGGGGAGATGAGAGTAAACTAATAGGAAAAATGAGTGGATGTTTGTAAAGTCAGAAATATATTTGAGCAGAAGATAGAAGAATGGGTTAAACTCATCTGATTCCTAAATGAAGGATAATCTACCAGATTACAATATAAACTTTTCTGTTCAGCGATACAATCCAGACAAAGCCAACATTAAGAAAATGCAATTACAAACTTATGTTTGAGTTTAGTTTACTTAAATCAGAATAGTATAAAAACAGCCTGGGAATCTGGCATATGAAAAGGAGTGAAGTTAAAAGGGGAAGGAGAATCAGAAGGATGTAGACATGACATGGGGAAATCACCTGGCAATGGAGGATCTCCCTAGGATTGCAAACATTGCTAGATGACAAGAAGAAAATACTGATTTTGTTCAAACTCTGAATTTGACATAGAGGGAGCTATTGATTGAACCAAGATTGTCTGCAAACATGTGAAATTTAGGAAACCAGAACTTCTTCAGTAACCCTCACTGACCATTTAATGAGCTTATTTCACATCAACAAAAGGAAATTTTTGCATTTATAATAAAAGAAGTAATTATCCAAAAATAGAAATTCATTTTTAGTCTGCCTTGCCTGTAGAGTTTGTTGAACATGATTCTAACTTACGTCTCCATAAACTTATACTGATGCTCCAAAACATTCTGGGTACTTTTTCAAAGAAAAGAAAAAGTGGCTTGCTTTGTGCTTTTTCCATTTCTTCAGAGAACATTGAACTGAATGGCTTCCTTGGCTATTTCAGAGAAAAGTTAAGAGTCAACCACATTGCTGTTGATCTGGAGTCACGTGCAAATCAGACCAGTTATGGATGTCAGGTTTTACTTTCAAATGGACGTTAGTGAACCAGATGTTAAAATAAATATTGGTCTTATGGAGACAAGTTTTAACTCCAATTTTATGAATTGAAATTAAGTTCCATCAGCTACCATGGTGGGGATTTGAATTCACTTCCCCAGGGCATTAGGTGAGCCTCTGAATTATGTGGTCAGTGACACTACCACTACACTACCATCATCCCCCTAACGCAGATACCTCCATATTTCTTTGTACTTCAAATGGAGCTCATGCTTCAAGGAGTGACTTCATCTTGTCCACATTCTGATGCAATTTCTGCCATTGAAGAGGGGAAATGGATCAGCTTGATGTGGCACTACCATTACCGTAGCCTGGTCCGGTCACAATGTTGGGAAGCTTGCAGTGGGTCTATTGATCTGGATGAGAGCAGACCTTGGGACTCTAATAGGATTTTGACTCCCAGTCCAATGGATTATGCAACCTATGTTTGTCTGTAACAACAATCTGTTGGCCAAGATTTCCATACCGGCAATGAAAGCACTTGTGTGAGTTATTTCACCACATACAGTAACTTTATCATGAGAGGCTTCTCGACAAAGATTCCTGGAAGTGCCTAACATAACAAGGTAGCTGCTATGTTTGGAGGCTGTTACATAATAGAAGAAACAAGGCATAACTCAACATGGTCATTTACAATTGGAGTTTGAGACAAACCCATCCTTCCATCTTAATTTAATTTTATTGTTCTTTGGTGCAGAAATGGTATTGCAAACAAAATATTCCTGGAAATAAATTAATTGAAGCATAATGGGTGTAATGTTTGAGGAAATAGGGGAGTCATCATTTTCTATTTCAAAATACAATTCTCACAATAAAACAAAGTACCTTGGATAAATTGACTGAATTGGCAGATTGAAATTCTCATCAAATTGAATATCTACTAACTCTCGGAGAGAAAAAGAAACACATTATATTCTATCCAACTGTGCTAACTAGCACATCCTGAAGGAATAACGCAGATACCAATAGGCCATAAGACCATAAGTTATAGGAGCAGAATTAGACTATTCAACCTATTGTGTCTGCTCTACCATTTGATCATGGCTGATATGTTTATGAACTCAATTCTCTTGCTTTCTACTTGTCACCCTTGATCTCTTAATCATTTAAGCACCTATTTATCTCTGTCTTAATTATGCAAAATGACTTGGCCTCCCCATCCTTCTGTGGCAATAACTTCCACAGATTTACTACCTTCTGACTGAAGAAATTCCTCTTTATCTCAGTTCAAAAGGGTTAGCTCTTTTGAGGATTGTACCCTTAGATCTTCATCTCTCCTACTAGTGGAAACATTTTCTCATGTCCACTCTATCCTGGTCTCTCGGTATTCTGTACATTTCACTGAGATACGCCCTCATCCTTCCAAACTCTACTGAGTACAGACCCGGAGTCCTCAACTACTTCTCATAGGCTCTTCATCTGGGATCATTTTTGTAAACCTTCTCTGGAATTTCTCCAATACCAGCAGATCCTTCCTTAGATACGGGGCCCAAAACTGTTCACAATATTCCAAATGCAGTCTTACCACAACCTGATACAGTCTCAGCAGTACATCCCTGCTTCTGTATTCTAGTTCTCTTGAAATGAATGCCAACATTGCACTTGCCTTACCGACTGCCAACAGAACCTGGATGTTAATCTCAAGAGAATCCTGAACTAGGACTCCTTTTGTGCTTTGGATATTCAAAGCATTTCCCAATTTAGAAAAGTAGTCTATGCCTTAATTCTCCCTACCAAAGTGATTAGTATCACCAGTAAAGAAACAGATACACATTCAAAATGAAATATCAGTCTTCCCATTCCAAACCACTTTTAAAAGGATTTTTTATTTATCTAAACCAATGTTTGTGTGCTTGGATTTCTCTCTTCAAGTGGATAACTCTTTGCTGCATTAGTTGTTAATTTTCAAAATTTGGCTCAAATAGAGTATTTCTGTGGATGCAACATCAACCTGAAACAAATTAGCCAACTGAGAAATGTAATGAAATGTCTTTTAGTGCAGTTGGCCTCTGCATGAGACCATCCTGATGGCAATTAAAGATTTTAGAAGATGCCAGGATTAATACAACAATTGATTGCATTGAATACCAATATGTTTGTCTGTCCACTCACCGCAGCTTTTTCATCACGATTTATTGTGACCTGGCTGTAAAGTCTGAAATGAATGGAAAGAAGCACACAAAGAAAAACAGTTGCCACTCCAGAAAACAAACATGACTATCCAACCATCACAAGAGCTGACACTGGAACAAATATAAAATTCCACATAAATACTTTTATTATGTACATACTGTAATCTACTCCATAGAGCTGAATTGAATGCATTTTTGAAAATTTATCCTACACAGAAGTATGTACTGCTAGGTCCTTACATCAAGGAGATTCCATGCTAACTAACGGTCAGCTGATAATTCCCAAACAGTGATTTGGTTCCACTGGTTGTATACAATTTCGAGGTTTTCTCAGTTCCTGGTAAGGTGTAAACCTTGCTAACATCTCTGAAGAGGGCAAATTAGTTACTGTATCAGAATGTCCTGTTCCTCAGCTGGGACCTGGCATTTGCATGATGATCTAAATTTGTAAAGAATTAATAATTTTTAAAAACTTATTTAGTTCTCTTCACTCAGAGTAAATAAATATGATTTTGGCTGTACTAGGGTTGACAGTACAGATTTCTGTAAGCATGAAGCAGGTATGTCCTAGAGATGTGCCAGGTATTTCTACCAGCTTGCGCTATATGAATAACGCACTTTTCCCACTGGCTCTCCAAGCTCTAGTATAAGTTATTATCAGAAGACTTACTGCTGATTTTGTGGCCTGAAGCGTTTCAGGGCCACATTCAGATTGTATGGACATACTTTAATAACTGAGTCTAATTACCACTGAATTTAATCTTTATAATGGAGCATTAATAATTGTGATGCATAACCCCAGAGATAGGCATCAATAAATACTTATTTACTTCTATTTTATTTTAACTTTTTTAACTTCAGGAGAGTTGTGGGCAGAAGTGAGTACAGTGGCCATCACTAAGGAGTAGGTACTGAGGAAGTTGAAAGGTCAGAAGGCAAATACATCACCTGGACCAGACAGACTACACCCCAGAATAGCGAAGAAGATAGCTGAGATTGTCGAGGCATTGTTGGTAATCCTTCATCCTTGGAGTCAGGGAAGGTCCCAGAGGACTGGAAAATAGCTCGCGTAATACCTCTAGTTAAGAAAGGAGGGAGGCAGAAGACAGGAACTATAGGCCAGTTAGCCTGACCTCAGTCATAGATTCCCTACAGTGTGGAAACAGGCCATCCATCACAACAAGTCCACTCTGACTCTCCAAGGACCATACTGGCCAGACCCACCCTTCCCCCCCTACCCAATTCCTGTAACCCTGCAAATCCTATGCACTTTTTTGGACTGTCGGAAGAAACCAGAGCACCCAGAGGAAACCCACACAGGCACAGGTAGAATGTGCAAACTCCATGTAGGCGGTGGCCCAAGCCAGATCCCTGACACTGTGAGGCAGCAGTGTTAACCATTGAGCCATCATGCAGTCACTGGTAAGATTTAGAGTTCATTATTAAGAATGAGATTGCAAAGCACTTGGGAGTGCATGGTAAAATAGGGCTGAGTCACCATGGATTCATCAAGGGGAGATCATGCCTGTCAAATTTGCTACAATTCTTTGAGGAGGTAATAAACAAGTAAACAAACGAGAGCCAGTGAACATGATCTATTTCAATTTCCATATATATTGCTGAAAAATTGCTGTATGTGCATAATATCACCATTCTTAAGGTAAACTTTCTCAATGCATCTTACTGGTTCGCACTTTTAGCCTTGGAAGAGTCAGAGTCGGTAACAATTGAGAGCCCTGTGACTTCGCCACCTACAGTCCTGGCAAAGACCAGATCAATAAGCAGGAAAGACACCAGTGCAGAGGCCTATTCTCTTCCACAGTGCATTGCTGCAATGTAGTAAATGGAGAACATCTATAGTTCTGCACTCCCAGTGTGTTCTGTTCTGTTGAATATTTAATGTGGGTGTTGGATTTAATGTCTTGTCTTGTGTTACTGTCCATGCCCCTCCAGTCTCTGTGCAGTTCCTGAAGGTGCCTTCTGAGGTTCTCTCATATTTGCCATCTGCACACCAAAGCTCATTAGCGTTATTTGACATCTAACCTAATGATACCCAAATCTGTTCCTCTTTCTCCATTATCTAGTACCAGGTTTGTTGCAACATTACATTACATTACTGTTTCACTTAGGTGCCAAGTTATGATGCAGCTGAAATATTCTTCAGCTCACTTTGCCAAAACCAAATCAGCTCTTTTTTTAGCCTCCAGCTTATTTCTCTCTCTTATCCATTATTCTCTCAGCTGTCTGCATGAACAGGAACAGACACTGATCACCCAAGTGTTCTGCTTGAGCCTAAAGTTGTCAGGTGTTTCTAACCCACATCCATCTATGCATCAAGGTTGCAAGCTCTCATCCCTGGAATATTTCCCACTTAAGCTCAAGCCACTCTTTGAATGTTACAGAGATTAGAAGGTACATTTTTCTCATCTCCAGAATAGTTTAATTCAGTACACTCTGCTGATCTTATCTCTGTGATCAAGCTGTGATCAATCTGAAATTTTTGATCAAAGCTAATTCTTGCTCATTATTGTGTGCATCCATCATTCCCAGCCCTTAATCACTCTGATTAATTCCTATTTTTAACACATTTGCCTCATGGAACCCATCTTCATCTTCAGAGTTCCCAACTATCCTATTGTATTCCTTTTGAGTAGTAACCTCAAGCTGAATACCACACCTCCATTATTGCTAGCTCCTCAATCTCTTTCCTCCACCACTGAGGCCTGATCTTACAATCATGATGGGTCAAATGATTTGATTCTGTTTTGGGACAGAATGTATTTCTGTCAATGGAGCATTTCATAGGTCTCCCATGAACATGATTATTGCTTCCCCTGCATGGTGTGATGTAGATGTGTGGTACACAGCCTTCAGAAGGCTGTGATGCTTTCATGGGGAACTGCAATACATAGAAATGGCGTGATAATTTCATTTGCAGCCAGAAAATTATCCCCTTTTTGTATGAGTATAATGTTCATACAGTGTAGTATAAAACAACTAATGAAGAATAATTTCTTTTCTGAAGTGAAATCTGTGGAAGTTACAGAGAAGAAAGGGTCTCGTATGTAGAGCTGAAGGAACAGTACATGGGCCTTTGTCACTGAGCAGTTCAATGCTTCTAGTAATGGAAGCAGCAAATGAGGGAAACAACCATAAGCATTGGCCATGCCAAAGCTCACAAAATCAAGGGTAATAGGGAAAAGGCAGGAAAGTGGAACTGAAGATCATCAGATCAGCCATGATTTCATTGACTGGCAGAGCAGACTGAGTGGCCTATGTCAGCTCCTATAGCTTATGGTATAGTGATGTTTTGATCACAGAACATTTTCAGAAATACCAAGGGCAGGATCTTACATGTGTCTGAGTGACATGGGCTACAGCAAAATTTGTTCATGAACTGACCAAAATGTTCAGCAAATGTTCTTGACATCAGGAGCATCACTCAGCATGTTTTATGTTTTAATTGAGTGGCAGGGCAAGTTTCTCACTTGGCACCGTTAAGGTGGATTATGGCTTCTTACCCTATTAACTTGCCTCATTAACATTCAGTTTCCCATCTTAACAAATGCACCGAACAAGCCAGTCATTGAGAATTATTGACATGGAAGTCACGGTTGGTACTGGGAAGGTATTGGAGAGAAGATGGTAGACCCTACCCTGGAAGAGTAGAGAAGGATGTTGACCATCTTCCTACAGTGTTGAGCATTCCTTCAGATGGCTGAGATCGTTTTAAACAAGGTACCAACTTCACACCAGGCTGGCATGGCCTTCATGACTGGTCTTGGGGGAAGATGATATCCTGCAGTGCACTATCTCATCCAGCAAGACCTCCAACTCCCTGCCCACCAAGCAGGGTGTTAATTCTCCCTGGCTGTCATGTCCAGTGCTAATGTGAGGAATTGTGCAGGGCAGCTCTGGACTAACAGTGATAATAGGAACTGCAGATGCTGGAGAATCTGAGTTAACAAGGTGTAGAGCTGGGTGAACACAGCAAGTCAATCAGAATCATAGGAGCAGGAAGGCTGACGTTTTGGGCCTGAACCCTTCATCCGAAATGGGGGAGAGGAAGGGGGAGTTCTGAAATTAAATAGGGAGAGAGAGGCAAGTGGATTGAAGATGGATAGAGGAAAAGATAGGTGGAGAGGAGACAGACAAGTCAAAGAGGTGGGGATGGAGCCAGTAAAGGTGACTGTAGGTGGGGAGGTAGGGAGGAGTTAGGTCAATCCAGGGAGGATGGATAGGTCAAGGGGGTGGGATGAGGTTAGTGGGTAGGAAATGGGGGTGCAGCTTGAGGTGGGAGGAGGGGATAGGTGAGGGGAAGAACAGGATAGGGAGGCGGAGACGAGCTGGGCTGGTTTTGGGATGCAGTGGGGGACGGGAGATTTTGAAGCTTGTGAAATCCACATTGATACGATTAGGCTGCAGGATTCCCAAGCGGAATACGAGTTGCTGTTTCTGCAACCTTCGGGTGGCATCATTGCGGCACTGCAGGAGGCCCGGGATGGACATGTCATCTGAAGAATGGGAGGGGGAGTTGAAATGGTTCGCGACTGGGAGGTGCAGTTGTTTATTGCAAACCAAGTGTAGGTGTTCTGCAAAGTGGTCCCCAAGCCTCCGTTTGGTTTCCCCGATGTAGAGGAGGACACAACGGGTACAGCGGATGCAGTATACCACATTGGCAGATGTGCTGGTGAACATCTGTTTGATGTGGAAAGTCTTCTTGGGGTCTGGGATGGGGGTGAGGGAGGAGGTGTGGGTGCGTAGCAACCGCAGGAAGAGGTTAGTAACTAATGTAGTTTTGGTAAGATGTATTGTCAAATCTTGACGGGCCACATGAAAGAAATTGCTCCAATAAACTCAATGCAACTTGTACTTTGCTCAAAAAAGCAATGATTCAGCCCCAGGTCTTTATCCCAAAACTCAGGACCTCTGACATGAAAGATAGAAGAACTCTGAAAATTCATTGTTATTCACTGTTATTTACACAGATACACACTACAACCTTTACACATACAAAAGAAACACTCTTTAAACCTCCTCTGATAGAAAGAACTATGTTGAGAGCACATATGAGATTCCAAGTAATAGTCATCATCTGAATACAATTAATACCCAACTGAAATACTGTGAACACCTGTCCCCTCAGGGTCAGAGGGAGTGAAACTTGATGGCCTGGTCAAGAAAAATCACACCATACACAATAAATTGTTGAACAGAGAAAAGCCGAGGGTGGCTACACTTTCTGAGCAAGAATGTGCTTTTGAAGACTAGATACTATCGTAATGCAGGTAATGCAGCACCAAATATAATCTACTTTAGTTATAGTAGATGAGGGATAAAATAAGACTGGACACCAGATACAACTCACCCATCCTTACCACTGTTTTATCTTCACTTAAGAGGGTAGATGGGGCCTTGGTTTAATGTCATGTTTGAAAGTTAGACTCAGTGCAGCACTAAACTCCTTGTCTGGATTTCATTTTAAATCTCTAGTGTAGAACTTGAATCCACAACCTTCTGGTTTAGAAGGATATGTGTGATAAAAAAAGAGATTGCCATTCTTATTGATGGACTGTCCAGCATTTGTTTATTCATTCATTTTCCCCCTTTTTTTCTTTTAAGGTCTGGTGATTTACAGCAAAAATACCTGACATTTATATGGCTCGCTTCACATAAAAGAAATCCTCAAGACACACTGTACAAGGCAATGCCCGTACTGTGTAACTAACACGAGGGGGGAGCGATCAAAGGCACAGTCACAGAACTCAGTTTTGAAGATGTTTTTGCAGCTGGAAAGGAAGAACAATGGCAAATCATTGACAATTAGGGAGACAATTTGAGTAAACACGACATGCCAGACAAAGGTTCCACTGGTGGTGTTTAGGGGAGGAAATGGATGAAGACCTAAAAGACTAGGGTTAAAGAATGTATGAGATGCAGAGCTAGGAAAAATAGCAGAGATAAGGTGGAAGTAAACTATGGGGTCTTTGAAGACAAGAGCACTGACTCAGAAGAAGAAATCCAAATGGTTTGAATATCAACTTACTGTTTTCTCTTGGCAGGACTTTTAATTTTCCATAGGCTGAAAAAATATTCCACATAAATGGATGCCTGCAATTTGTCATTAAGGCCAGCATTGTCATACTGTGATCTTATATACTCTGTAATGTTTTATCGATGTTGGATGGCATTTTTGGGCATTGATCTGACTAGCGAAGCAGTTCATTGAGAAAAGGACAGCAATGCACACTTAACAGCTCTTTATCCACTGCCCGAAAATACTCATTGTCATTCTTATAACACCTCCAGCACTTTGTGGGATTATTTACTTGGGGCACATTGCTACAACTCTCAATCATAGTTTGTGTGACTGGCTGATAACAGGCCCGGTATAATTTTTCTCTGTAACTTTCCTTTTACTTTTCCTTCAAGGGATGGATTATTGTTCGTTTAGCTCAATATGTTGGTCAGTGTAAGACTATTATCTCGTGAGCAAACGGTTAGGTGGTGTCTTTTCTTACCTAACTTTATTTAATGTGGCACATTATTTTGTCACCGTAGCATATATTTTAACTCGCACATGAAATGCGCACTACCTGCTCTGCAAAACAATATTTTGTTTAACAATCCTCACCTATGGGCTGAAATAGGTTGAGATGAAAAGCTTAAAATTACTCACTGCAAGGAGAAAGTTACTTATGAATTAATTCTTTCTGCAGCTTCTCCCATCTTCCTTTTGTTAAATTCTTCTAAAGTTCATGGAATACAACCCACAAAGTGGGAGGGGGAGGGAGAAGAACTTACAGCTGCTCAACATTTCCACCACTGCCTCTGCCCCTCCTCCCCTGCCAAAGGTAAGTCATTCCCAAATAGACCAAACTTTCAGAACTTTGCTCACAGCAAAGCATGCTGGGAGAAGTCTATAACGGCTCAGGATCTGACCTCCGCTGCTTCGGTGGCAAGATGATCCATCCTTCAGCATTAAACCTTCAGAATCATTACTCCAGGCTTTTTACCCAGAATTAATAGTTATGCATTCATAAATTATAAATATATTCACCACATTCCCTTATCTTTCCTAGTCACTGATTTCAAAAGCTCAGCTGCTCTGGATGTTTCATTATTCTTCCAAAACACTTCCTCAACACACGACAAGGATTGGTGGGTCTTTTGGTTGAGGATTGTTGACTTCTCTGTGATTTAACAAGAAAAGGATCTTGTCTTAAATAAGATATAGTTTATTGCATCATAGCAAACATTGTTGCTAAGACTATTGGGAGGCATATGATAATAGCTACGTCTGCTTCAAAACCCTAAGGTGTTTGTCTTTCCTCGCCCATGTTCTTAAGATGTGAACAGATTGGGTCTTCAACAATAACATTTCACAGCCATTTCTTGAACACAAGCCACAGCAAATTACACTGCACCTTACCTTCCATTGACCTGTGTTACATTGCAGCTTGATGAAAGTCAGTTGGACCCTTTAAGTCCTGACTGAGTCATTGAAACATCAAGTCGAATTTGTTTTATAAAGACCAAATGCATGCCAGTTAATACTATTACCAGAAGTCACCAAAAGTGCCGATATGCAGGTGCTGTAATGAATTTAAGCAAGATTGGTTCCTCTTTGATCTGTTGATAATGCTGCATCTAAAATCAAAGATTGCAATTGTATAGTTCTGTAAAAGGTGTTGAAGTGCACAAACAAATTCACAATGGAGTGCAGCAAGTTTGCAGATGGGTTTAGGTGATATCCAGGTGCTGATGAGGCATAGGAATGGGAACATGGCCAGATATGAAATAAAGGAATGAAAGAACTACTTGAGTTTCTTTAACACCTTATCACAATGTCAAAATATCACAAACCATATCAAATAATAAATTAGCTCAAGTGTAGAGACTGTTGTTGTGTAATTTAGATATGATGACAGGACAAGGCCACGGCGATTCATTCCCATAGCTGTGAATACACAAATGTTGTGTTTCCACCTCTCCCTGCGGGGGTTAGTACATGCTACTACATCTTAAATCATGTTTCATCATTGATGACAATGACAAGCACTGTAGAAAGTATGACTAATTGTGAAAAGCTATGTATGCCCTAATAATGTGCTTTCTCTTTTCATCTGAAGATGTCAGAAATCAGTATATTGCAACAGAACCTTTCAATAGTAGGACTTCTCCATATCATACTGTGATCCAATCACAATTGGATACACATAGAAACGAATCCCTTGGTGACGTAGCTTGTGACATTGATTTGGAGTCATCACATGATGTATCAGACACAGATGATTGAAGAAAAGTATCTGAGGTTGAAGCTAGGCCAAAGCTCATAGGTCAGTGGATCTGCATATTGAATGGGAATATGTAGGCAACTGAGGCATCAAAACTTTTTGCATTACTTCAAAAGAAGCATGTTTCTACAACAGCAACAAAGTAAACAGTTATTTGCAACAGATAGACTGCAGTGTTCTGTCAAAAAGGTGTCAAAGATTAATAATGAGTGAGCACCAAATGCTGCATTAGCCAGCAATGACCACATCCTATGAAGAGAATATTGGCAGTAGACGTTCTCTCAACCTCGCAATCAACTTCAATTCAAAATAACTCCTGTTAGATGTGATGATGTCTTTGAGCTTTCCCTTGCAGTTAATTGTATTTTACCTCAGCACAATAACGGAATATTCCCGTTAAAATTTCAAAATAAACATATCATTAAACAAGCGTTTGCTAGGACAAACAGCAAAAATTTCTCCAGCACTTTGTTTCACCCAGACCAGAATGCTGAATCGGAGAGAAAGATGGAAAATTAAAAGGTGGAATCAAACTAAAAATTAAGACATTCTCAGTCAACATTTGTGATGCATCCAAACAATATCCTCCCCTGGTTGATACCGGGACAAAGTTCTTCTCTTAGAGACAAGGAGCGACATCCATCAGTTACGAAACTTTTACAGCAACTAAGCTAAAACATTTCAACTTGTCCTTAAAAATACAACAAATGGCATTTTTAGTCAAAAAGTATTTTTGCATATCCATTGATTTGAAGTGAAATGTTGAAACAATGGTCTGGGCATTCACCTTGGGGCAGCAAATAAGAGCAAGAACTGGTTCTAGGTCATGTCCTCACTGTAGGACAAACAGTAACTCTTTGGGATCTTGACATAGTTTCCACTTAACTGGCAAATTATCTGATAACTCCAAACCAATATTACAAGCTATGTTTCCAAAGTGCTATTTTTCTACGCATGTCAAATTATAATGTGATCACAGTATGACATTCTGAAGCCTTAGTTCTAGGAGGTTCTGTTACAGACTGCACTAACTTGGACATTTCATACAAAAAGAGAAAGTATAATATGCATAGGTTTACACAATTAGTTCCAATTAAGTTCCCAGTCCAACTGAGGGTACTGTTTCAAGTTGGAGAACCAGAGGTATTCCACTTTCAGAAAAGCGCCTAGCTGTAGTCGAAGTAGCTAAGAAGGTCCTTCTACAAGCAGGTCCACTTTCAAGTACTTCTGAAAACTTTAATTGAAAGGCACACAAAGCAACCACTTTGGAGAGTGAGAGCAGCTCTGGAAGCAACTGTTACCTGTAAAGTGTAACCAGGGAAGTGGAGGGGGCCTGCAGGCCTGTCTGGAAAGAACATAGAATGCAGAACTGTACAACATAGGAATGGGCCCTTCAGCCCATGATGTTGTGCCGAACATCATACCAAATTAAACTAATCCCTTCTGCCTAGCCTTTGTCCATATCCTTCCATTCCTTGCATATTCACGTGCTTCTCTAAAAATCCCTTGAACACATCCATTGTATCTGTCTCCACCACCACCCCGGCAGCACGGTAAAAACACCTACCACTCTTTGTGTAAAAAACTTGTCTCTCACATCTCAGTAACACTTTTCCCTCTCTCACCTTAAACGCATGTCCCCTATGGGAGTACCTCAGCCTGGGTGTTCATTTCCAGGAGGGAAATTTGGAAAATCCCAGTCAACCTTGTTAATCCCTGCTTAACACAGCTCCTAATAAGTCTAACTGCCTTCCTCCCCCTTGGACCCAAGATGCCTTCTTGTAACCTGAACTCACTTTGGCTAAAATGATCTGCTTCAGACATGGGGCCTGGAATCTGGCACTTTGGCTGATCTCTTAGATATTTGGCTACATTTACCTCTGTTCCCAACCTTGACAGGTCTGAAATTAAGCTCAATAACTACATGTCCAAACAACCACTGGAACTGCTCCACTTCCATCAATTACCTGACTTACTGGCAGCCATGATTTAATAAGATTTGCAGCCAATTTGCAAGATTGGAAAAGCCAGGTGCTGCATAAACAAACAAGGCATTTCCAGTATAATCCAGCAAGCTGGCCATAAAGTCAACTGTGATGGGCGAAGGGTCAAGCAAGACTCAACAGCTGACAATGCCATCAAAAATGTGCAAAGATTAGGGAATGATAATTCTCACGTGTGACAACCACTGTGGATTAAAATGCTGGTATCCACCAAGCCACTTCTTAAAATTGTTTGAGAAAATGCAAACATACACTATAGGAGGAGTAAAGACCACAGTTTGTTGTGACAATTTAACAATCCCATTTATCCAGGAAATAAATTACAAAACAATGAATTCCATGAAGTGAGAGACTGGTTTACTAGTGTAATACTGTATCTTGGAAAGACTTCTGCACTGAATGATAGCCCCGAAACCCTCTAAAAAGCATTCTTTTAGGGAGGAAGTCAGAGAATGCTTGTTCTCTCAGTGTAAATGAGTTGCTTTGCTGATCCCATGTCATAAAAATTGGGAGCAAGGCAGACCCTACCTCAAAACAGACACTGAACTTAGAACTTAAACTGAAACAGGATGGAAAAGGTAAACCCAGAAACGAAACTGAAGTTCCACTTCCTGAAAAAAAAGCAAACAGAAACTGAGAGAAGAAAATTGACACAGAAACTTTGTTGAAAGATATACAAGGACACAAATCAGTCCAAATTGAACAGTATCAACTGTTGAGTCCATTCATGTAATATAAGAAAGATGAAGAAAACTGAAGGAGATTGTCCGATCCAGGAGATGAAATTAAATCGTTACAGTTTCTTCCATTATAGCTAGGTATTATTTGTGGCTCTACCCTATCCAAACTGAGTTGAGCTATTTCAGCAAACATGTGCCATTTGTGGTGGAGAACATACTCATGGACATCAGATGGTTGTGCACTGCTATCAGCTGGGATCAGACAAGCTCCTAGAAGGAGAAAATCTGAATGTCCTCAAAAGGAAGGCATAATTTAAAGGACTCACTGAGTGGAGTGCTAACCCAAGATGAAAAGTTTATGCTCATCCAATGTGTTTCTGTTCTTTGCATTAAAATTATATTAATTCTAGCTGTTAGAGTATGGCATAGATATGATCTGTGTTTGCTTTGCTGACCCTTGTAAGGTAAAAATTCTTCTGTTTTAAACTGCGGAATCTTTGGCCTTCACTCTTAAAACAAATAATTGGGATTTTGACTTTTCTCTGTTATTTTTATAAAGTCTCTACTGATATTGAAACAAATTTGAAACTTTCTCAGCTTTGCTTACTCCCTCAAGTTGGTTATGCTTGTGTTCTTTGACCAATATACGTCAGTCAGCAATGCTCTCCGTTCAGTTAAACATAATGCCTTGAGAAAGCAATGCATAATTATCTCAGTTCCAGTTAATGAGATCTGTGAAATATCATCCTTACTGTTGCATGAAATGTTTTACATACTTCCTGTTGGTATAACCATTACAGCAAAGTTCCACTATTCAGCACTGTGAAATATATAAGGGTTTAATCTGGAAGCAAGATATGACACTTGACCGGAATGTCTCAGTTAAAGAGTAGATGATGGCATTTTGATAACCTAGAGACCCAAGCAGTGCTCTGGGATCAAGGATTTCAGGCTCAAGGTCCACCACAGCAAATGGAATTTGAAAGACCGAGAACACATTAATTTCCTAGAGATTACCATTAGGCTTTGAGCTGGACTAATTATTTAAATACTGTAGCTATAAGAGCAGATCAGAGATTAGGAATCTTGCAGGAAGTAACTCACTTCCTGTCTCCCCAAAGCCTGTTCATTACCTCCAAGGCACAAGTCAGCAGTGTGATAGAATACTCTCTACTTGCCTGGATGAGTGCAGCTCTGACACCACAAAATGCAGCTTAACACCATCCAAGACAAAGCAGCCCATGTGACTGGCAGCATATCCACAAACATTCACTTGCTTCACCATCAATGCAAACAGAGGCAGTGTATACCATCCTACAAGGACCATTGCAGAGATCCCTTAGGGAACATGTTTCTCCCAGACCCAAATGAAATTCTGATTTGAAAAGGGCCAATTTAACAAGGCTTTCTTGAATTAATAAACAGTGAGTTCATTAACCATTAAAGATGTGAAGAAATAGTGGTTCAACAAGGAGAGGTTTATTAAATCATGAGGGGCAAGGATAGGGTTAATAGCCAAGGATTTTTCCTGGGGCAGGGGACTCCAGAAGTAGAGGGCATAGGTTTACGTTGAGAGCAAAGAAGTATAAAAGGCACCTAGGGGGCTGCTTTTTCACAGAGTGGGCGGTGCATGTATGGAATGCCAGAGGAAGTGGTGGAGGCTGGTACAATTACCACATTTAAAAAGCATCTGGATGTGTTTATGGATATAGGCCAAATGCTAGCAAATGAGACTAGATTTATTTAGGATATCTGGTCAGCATGGACAGGTTGGACCAAAGGGACTGTTTCCATGCTATGACTTTATGACTCTATTAGAAATAAGAGGTGAGCCCAAAAAAAAAGTTAAAAAATATATTGATCAGCCTTTAATACTGTCCACGAGTTGATGGCGTTTGGATATTCCAGCCAATATAGTGGGGATTACCAATAGCATTGACATTGGTCGGTGAACAATCAGTTTCAGCATTCTTAGTTTTGCAGTTTGGTTGAGATTTGATACTCTTGATGCCTTTTGACCATGATTGAATTCGAGCAATCAGAGTAAAAGAGGGTCCTTTTATTTACTTTATAGATAATAAAGTGTGAAGCTGGATGAGCACAGCAGGCCAAGCAGCATCTCAGGAGCACAAAAGCTGACGTTTCGGGCCTAGACCCTTCATCAGAGAGCTCTCTGATGAAGGGTCTAGGCCCGAAACGTCAGCTTTTGTGCTACGGAGATGCTGCTTGGCCTGCTGTGTTCATCCAGCTTCAGACTTTATTATCTTGGATTGTCCAGCATCTGCAGTTCCCAATATCTCTGATACAATTTTAACCCCTTTTATTTACTTGCTTCCTTTTCAAGTGGTTTGCAGCACTTGGAGGTAGAGAGGTTACATCATAGGAGTAAATAGGGGATAGCCCTTCAGCTGTGACTTTTACAGCATGATAACATTTGAATGCAGACTGATACACATGAGGGCATTCAATCTCACTTATCCACTCCTGTAGGTTTTAAACACAAAATATTTGGCAGTAAACCACGGGAGTGTGTGCCTTGCTGTTAGCAGGGGATCATCAGCTGGAGTTGTCTCTTTGTAGTCACAAGAGATCGCAGTTCAGTCTATTTAAAATTTCTTCAGTGCCTTCACTTGTTACATTCCATTAGTCCTGTATTAAAAAGAATATATTTTTGACACCTGCAGTTATCATCTCTGTAGCAGTTCTTTTTTACAAATGTATTTTGGAATTAAGGGCTAATAAAGTCCACAGGAGTGTGAGGTTCAGACCAGTTATTGTAACTGCTGATAGAGTTTTTTGTCAACCAGGTATTCAATCCATTATATCCATTAAACAATTTGATAATTCCAGGAAGACATCTAAGCTAAGGTTTCAGCTGAATAAGAATTAGATGAACCACATGGCTGTTGCTGTTACTGTGACTACTTTCTTTTTCTCCATTCCTGGAATTCTAAAAATCATTAAGCCTCCAATTACACAGATGACTTTAGCTTCAGCTTTTGTCCATGACCTGGGCCAGAACCCATTTCTTTCTCTCTTGTAATGTCATGATCATTAAGTCAAAGGATATTATGTTTAGAAATGGAGGTTCCCCAAATCAAACATTCAGTATTGCCATCAGGTACAGGCTGATGATAATGCGTTTTTTTTTACCCTGTCCCAATAATGTATCCCAACATCATTCTCAAAATACCACATCCAAAAATGTTTTTGGCATTTTGTAGATCCTAAACTTTCATATTTTGGCGACTCTGACAAAGCTTGTTAACTTACTTCCAATTAGTGCAGCACTAAGTGCAATTTTGTGTTATGTGCCCACTGAAAATCAGTTAGAAATTTGCCAAACCCCATTCTGTGAAATATCTTTAAGGCCAACAGAAGACAATGAACTAGACCAGAACCCAGGTCCCTTAGGTGAAACTAAAACAGAAATTGCTGGAGAAACCCAATAGGTCTGGCAGCATCTGTGGGAAGAAAGCAAAGTTAATGCTTCAAGTCCAGTGACTCTTCATCCGAATGCATTGCAGCTGGGAAAATGTGGTATTTATGCAGAAGCCGAAGACAGGGGTTTCAGGATATGGGGAGAGGTGAGCAGATAGGTGGAGATGGAGCCCAGCGAGAGAGATATGAAAGGGGTAGGTGAACAAGGACACCTTGAGAGCAGGTCAGGACAGAAGAAAACCTGAACAAGGGATAATAAGAGCTTAGAGTAGGAGAAAATTTGTGAGCTGTACTGAATACAAACCCCTATAATGTGTTAAAGGGCCTAGGAGTACTGGGAGTGGGTGCCTGTGCTAAGTGCAAATGTGTATCATGGCAAGACCATGTGTTGGGTAGGTAAAAAACATGGAAGGATGGAATCAGGCTGTAAAGTTAATGAACTTGATGTTGTGTCCTAGAGGCTGCAGGGTTTGTGAGCAAAATATAAGATGTGCTGAGGCTGACTGGAGCATTGCTGCAGGCCTGTGACAGAGATGTTGGCCCCTAAACATGGTGATGTGCTGAAGTGACAGGCATCTGGAAATTTGGGGTTATTTTTGCAGACAGAACATAGGTGTTCTTAAAAGTGGTCACCCAGTCTGTGCTTCAGTGAAGACATTGTGAGCAGTAAATGAGACTGCATTGAGTGAAGTACAGGTAAAATTGCTGCTTTACCTGGAAGGTATGTCTGAGGCCTTGAATAGTGAGGAGGGAGGAGGGAAACAGGCAGGCGTTGCATTTTCTGTGATTGCAGTAGAAGGTGCTGTGGGGTCGTGAGGAGGAGTGCATCAGAGTATTCTAGTGGGCATGGTCCCTGCAGAATACTGACAAGGCAATGGGGAGGACGTGGGTAGGCTCTGGGCAGCCCTATTTGTGGATTCTGGGTAGAAGAAAATACAGACTGTATGAGCTTGGGGGACTATGAGCTGGGAGGCAGTGGGGTGGGAGATCCCCAAATCAGATGAAGTTGTTGACAGTCATGGATACAATGGCCTGACATTCAATGGTGGGGTCATGGACCAGGTGGAGATAACACGAGCTGTCCAAGAGCTGGCACTCAATCTCCACAATGTAAAGGTCAGTGAACCAGACAACAACAGCACCACCTTTATCAGCAGGCTAAATGACAAGGCCAGGGTTGGATCTGAGAGCACAGACTGCTGATAGGTCCAAATGGGTAAGGCAGAGGGATAAGAGGCAGAGAAATTAAGGTGACGAATGCCACCTCGACAATTGTCAATGAACAAGTCAAGTGCAGGTAAAAGGCTAGAGGGAGGGATCTAGGTGGAAGGTGAAAGGGTCTGTAGGATGGTGAGAAGTCTCTTGTACAAAGAAATGGATATGGAGACGAAGTTGATTGAAGAAGAGTTCAAAGTCAGGTCTTGCCTGAAATTCATTAAGGTGGGAACTCAGGGGGATAAAACTGAAACCTTTGCTGAGTACACGACATCCAGTATCAGAAAGTGGAAGGTCAGAAGGCATAGTGAATACTTGAGTGCAGTTAGGGGTTAGAAGGGATGGAGTTAGAGGGAAGAGTAGGGCAGGAAAGATACAGAAGGGTATGGGTGTCACTGAGTTGTTCCAGCTTGAATTCCTTAATGCCTTAAAGGAAGAGAAAAGGTGTTTTTTCTTAGAACTAGAGTGAAGGGAGACGGAGTTTGGGGGACGGCAGCACTAATATGGGTGAAGTGGTGCTCATAGTGGGAGGGGTTGGGAGTGTGCATATGGCGACACATCACATTGAGTGTGGATCTCAGTATGCAGCAGGAACAATTGGCTGAGGGGAAAGTGTGCTTCTTCCTAGTGAAAGTAAGATATTCCCTTAGATTCATTGAGTCATACAGCACAAAACTAGACCCTTTAGGCCAACTCATCCATGCCAACCAGGTTTCCCAAACAGAACTACTCCCATTTGCCTGCTTTTTGCCCATATCCTTCTAACCTTTTCCTAGACGTGTACCTGTCCAAATGTTTTTAAGTTTTGTAACTGTATCTGTCCCTACCACTTCCTCTGGAAACTTGTTCCATATATGCACCATATTCTGAGTGAAAAAGTTGACCTTAGGTCCCTTTTAAATCTTTCTCCACACCTAAAAACTATGGCCTCAAGTTTTGGACTCCCCTTCACTGTGAAAAAAAACAGTTGGCTGTTCACTCTATCTATGCCCCTTGTGAATTTATAAACTATAAGATCATCCCTCAGTCTCTGATGATCCCGGGATGAAAGCTCCCAGCCTCTGCTGATAACCAAACGTTCCAGACTTGGTAAGATGGTTGTAAATCTTCTTTGCACCCTTTCTAGTTTAATACCATCTTTCTTGTAGCAGGGTGACTAGAATTGTACACAGTATGCCAGAAATGGTGATGCCAAAGTCTTGTACAGCTTAACATGACATCTCAACTCCTGGACTCAGTGTTCTGACCAATGAAGGCAAGCATGCCAAACACCTTCATCACTACCTATGACACCACTTCCATGGTGCTATGTGCCAGCACCCTTAGGGTGTTTATGTTCAACCACATTTGCCAGGGCCCTACCATTAACTGTGCAAGTCCTTCCCCTGGTTTGTCTTACCAAAAATACAACACCTTGTGTATTTATCTGAATCAAATTCCATTCCTCGGCTCACTGGCTGATCAAGATCCTGTTGTACTCTTAACTAACCTTCTTCACTGTCCACCATACCACCAGTTTTGGTGTTATCTGCATTGAATGTTGGCTTTAGCTAATGATTCACATGATCATGATCTAAATTAATAATTCAATTTTGGTGTTCTGTTTTATTTTTTCTTTGTTCAGTCATGCTATCTGGAGATGATTAAAATCAATTTATATCTAATAGGATTCCCATTTGAAGGTGAAAATATTTAATGTCATCTGTATGTGGAAAGATGATCAGTCAATTTCTCTAAGATGCTCCTGCTGAAACAGGAACTGAGCAGAAAATGAAATCATTTGTTATGCTAGACAAGTGAAAATCCAGAATAAAATTGATCACTTGATACAATAGACCTGTAGATCCATTGGTTTATTGTTGACCTGACCTGTTGCCCCTGACTTTTGATGTTGCCAGAATGGAATTCCACAAAGGCCAAAGTATCTTAAACTATTTCCTTGAGGCAAGCTGGCACTTCAGAACTTAATGGAAATCAAGATGCAGATTATTGAAAGGATTGCTATATGACATTGCAAGTCCAAATTTGCTTTGCACAAAAGGCAAGATGGTATTTTGAAGTTGCATTCAATTAATACAGGAAAGAAGTTCATTCATAAGATCTTGGTGCTTAAAATTTATGGTTCAATTGGATTGGGTGAAGACAGAAACCTTTTCTGTTGCCATTTCTGGTGTGGAGGTGTTGGTGTTGGATTGGGCTGGACAAAGTCAGAAGTCACACGATACCTGATTATAGTCCAACAGGTTTATTTGACATCACAGGCTTTTGAAGAACTGTTCCTTTTATTCAGTGAAGCTATTTCTAGTGTCAGTAAGAAAGACAGTTAGTTTCAGTGAAGACTTTGTCTCAGTGATACAATGACCTAGTAAGCATATTTGGGAATTTGATTCAAAATGGCACTTCGTGCAGAGGGGTGAAAAGTTGCTTTAATTAGGGTTTATTGCAAAACATAAAATCTCCAGAGTGGCTGTGAGCCAGAAGGGGAAATAGGCCACAAATCAGAGGCATACCTGCAGAAGAATGACAGCATGAACCCCAATGTGATGTGAACGCAAGGAAAGCAACTGATTGGTGAGTATTTCATGTCTTCAGCGTTAAAGTAGGATCTTCAGTTTATGTTAAGGCCGCTAGTAATTTTATTCCCTCTTCTTAGAAATAGCTTAAGCATAGCTAAGTAAACTTAATTACATTGATGTTTAAAGAGAAGGTATTCTACAGTAATTAATTCACTAATTAAATATGATAGTGATAGCAGGATGGATGATGTGTTGCTGCTGCAGCATATAGGAGCCCTGAGAGTGAACACATTGCTGTAAGTGTTTGCAACTTGAGGGATTTTAGATCCAAGTTGGAGGTGCTGGAGTCTGATCTTCAAACACTGCCACATCAGTGAAGCGTATAGTCACCTGGATTCCAAGAGATGGTTGCACCCCTCAGATTAGATCATTCAAATTTGATCTGTGATCAGGAACAAGAAAGTGTGACTGAAGGTGAGACAGGCATGGGAGCATGGGTGGGGGTGCAGGGGGTGATGCTGGATGTGGGGGAATGGTCTATATAGATTACAATGAGTCTGAGCCCCTACAATTGTCCAACAGATACAAGGTATTTACAAGCTGTAACAATGAGAGTGCAGAGAGGTTGAGTGAACTGACTACAATACCATCGTACAGAGAGCTATGCAAATGGGTGATGGAAATAGGAAGTAGTGGGAACTGTATAGTTATTGGGTTCGATACTGTTCTCTGCATCTTTGAGCATGAGTCCTGAAAGCTATGTCTTCCTACCTGGTGACAGGATTCAGAATATCTCCTCAGGGCTGAAAAGGAACTTGGAAAGGAGGGGAGGAATGCAGTTGTTGTCATGCACTTTGATATTAATGACATTGGTAGGACTAGAAAGGAGCTCTGCTGAAAGATTTTGAATAGTTACAAATTAAGTTGAAAAGCAGAGCCATCAAGTTAATAATATCAAGATTACCATCTGAGCCACAGGAAAAATAGCACAGAGTAAATAAGTCAAGGAGTTAAATTTATTGCTCAAGTATTGGCGTCCAGTCCGTGCTCTTATGATCTTTTACACCTTAATCACATCCCCCCTCAGCTTTCCCTGCTCTCAAGAAAGCAAATCGAGCCTGTCCAGTCTCTCTTCATAATTAAAACGTTTCACCTTGCTGAAATTCTTCTGCACTTCCTCCAATGTAATCACATCCTTCCTACAGTGTAATGATCAGAACTGAATGAAATACTTCAGCTGTGGCCTAACCAAGATTTTGTACAACTCTAACATAATCTCCCTGCCCTTATCATCTGTACTATGACTGAGAAAGCAATTGTGCGCATGCCTTCTTAACTACCCCATTAAACTATCCTGTTGCCTTTGGGGATCTGTGGACAAACACCCCAAGATTGTTCAGTTCCTCTGAGCTTTCCAGTGTCCTGCTATTTATTGAATATTCCTTTGTCTTTTTACTTCCTCGAAAGTGCATCACCTCACATTTATCAGAGTTAAATTCCACCTGCTACTGATTTGTCCATCTGACCAACCCATCTATACCTTTTGTAACATTAAACTTTCTTCTTCACTATTAATCATCTAGCCAACCTTTGTGTCATTTCCCAACTCACTTATCACTGCCAAAGCCCCAACACCCCACTGTGCTGACCCCCCATATTTTTATCTATACCATTTATATGTATTAAGCACAATAAGGAACCGATCCCTGTGGTAACCCATTGGACACTGGCCTCTCGTCACACAAGCAATATTCTAACACTATCCACTGCCTCTTTTCACTGAGCCAGGTTCATGAGAGAAATATGTTTTAGTTAATACCTCCCTGAAGGGCACTAGTACCAATACTGGGTATAAGGGAGGCATTCCAGATGGATGGGCTTCACTTAAACCAGACTGGCATCAATCATTGATCATGGGTGTAAGTAGTTTCACATAGATTGGGAAAATCAAATTCATAGAGGTAGCCATGTAAGCATTAAGGAAAAATTTGTAATATGTGTTTAAGACATTTTCCTAAAACAATATATTGTAGATCCAACCAGGGATCAGGCTAATTTACATCTGTTAATGTAAAATAAGTTATGTTTAATAAATGATTTCAGAGTAAACGATTCCCTACAAAACAGTGACCATTACAGGGTAGAGGTTCTGAGGAAGAGTAACTGGATTCAAAACGCTAACTCTGCTTTGTTCTACAGATGTTACCAGACCTGCTGAGTTTCGCCAGCAATTTCTGCTTTTCAAGTAGAATTTAGCGTTCAGTTTCAGAACAAGAAAGTTGGTTTGAAAACAATTCTGCTAAATTTAAGTATGGGTAATTTCAAGTAATTAAAGCAGGGTTGGCTTATGTGAACTGGGAAGCGAGTTGAGCAGAAAAGTTTGTTGAGGAACAATGACAGGCATTTAAGAAAATAGTTCATGACTCTCTGAAAAAAAACTCCACCAAGGATTAGGATGCTTGAACAGTGGTAAACCAATCATGGTTTACCAAGGAAGATAAATATAACATTTGATTGAAAATCAAAAACATACAATAAGGCAAAGATTAGTGGCAATGGGAAAGTTGAGAATTGGTTATTGGGAATATTTTAAAAACCAAAAACCAAAAGACGACCCAAAAAAGAGAGAAAGTAAACTCTGAGGGCAATCTCACAAATAATGCAAGATCAGACAAAAAGAGATTATTTAAATACATTTACAAGGAAGAGAGAGGCCATGTGAACTTAGGGCCCTTAGAGAATTAGACTGGGGAAATAAAGTACTTTCGCAAGACAAATAAAAAAAAAACTTAAATAGAGGAAGACTGCAGAAAGTTGTAGCATGTGAGTGGCCTCATGCATAAATTATGAAAATCTAATGTACAAATTCAGTAGGTGATAGGGAAAGTAAGTGGAATGTTGGCCTTTATTTCAAAGGGAATGGTGTGAAAAAGTAAGGAAAAAGAACTGAAAAATCTGTGGATACTGTTAACCAGAAACAATAACAGAAATTGCTGGAAATACTCAGCAGGTCTGGCAGCATCTATGGAGAGAAATCAGGCTTAATATTTCGGGTCAGGTGATCCTTTCCTCACAACCCTGTGGAAGAGGTCACTTGACCCAAAACGTTACATTGATTTCTCTCCACAGATACTGCCAGACCTGCTGAGCTTTTCCGATAAAATAGTGAATCTTGTTAAAACTAGGCAAGTCATTGGTTAGACCACACTTGGAATGTTGTGAACAGTTTTGGTCCTCTTGACCAATGAAAGATATTCAGGAATTGGAGGCAGTGCTGAAAAAAAGAACCAGGTTGATCCTGAGTATGGATAGAGTTTGCACAAAGAGATGTCGAATAGGTTTGTATATCCACTCAAGGTCAGAAAAATGAAAAAAAGACTTTATTAAAATGTAAGATTCTTATGGGGCTTGACAGGGCGAATGCAGGAATGTTGATCTCCCGTGGGACAGTCCAGGAAGAGACAGCATAACCTAAGTAAAGGTAATCTATTAGTTGAGGGGAAATTTCTGCTCTCAATGCAATAAATTTGTAGGCCTGTGGAGGCTGGGTCATTAATCCTACTCATGACTGTAATAGACTGGTTTCGAATTATTAAGTAATGGTGCAGTGGCAATATTATCAGAACAGCCTTGATCTCATTGAATGGTGGTACAGGCTCAAATGGGCTGAATGGTCCACTTCTGCTCCTGCATTTTTTGGTCTTATTTAAATTAGATTTCAATATCACCTTAGGACAGCTGATGTAAAATGATAAGTTTAAATGAGTCGAGCACCAACTGCAAAATGGAAACAGAAGGTCCAGAAGGTGAAGGGCTGTTCAGTGATGCTTTTAAAACCCATTCACAGCAGAATGAGAAGGCTGCTCAGTGCTGCAGGTGGTGATGGGGCTAGTATGGCTGCACCAAATTAAGTTCAATATTTCTGCACTGAGCTACACATCAATGAGGATGATCATTCACTCTCTGTCTCGAGCCACTTAATCAGACTTCTTTTGTGAGTGTGAGCAAGAGAAGGAAAGAGAGAGGGGGACAGAGGCAGTAAGAAGTGGGCATAGAGAGGTCAAAGATTCAGGGAGAGATAGGAAACAAGAGTGAAAATGAGGGGAGAAAAGGGTTAGTAAAAGCAGTCAGACAGATACCGAGAAACCCCAAGAAACAGTAAAGAGAGAGAGAGAGATAGGGACATGGACAGAGATGGAAAGAACCAAATAGAAAGAGAGATAGAGAGGCAAAGGGAAGGAGAGAGACCCGAGGGAGAGAGAGTGGGAGAATGAAAGGGAGAGACACAGAAAGAGAGTGTGAGAGAGACCTGGAGACAGGGAGGAAATATGTAAAGGGAATGGGAAAGGGAGGGGAGAGATCCAGAGACGGAGGAAAGTAGAGATGGTGTGAGAGAGATTGAGAAAGTCAGAGACAGGGAGATAGTCAGACAGTAAGAGACAGATACAAAAACATTGAGGGAGAGAGTGTCAAGAAGAAAGAGAGACTCAGGGGGAGAGCTGGAGAAAAGGAGCCAGAGAGAGAGAGGGAGAGAGAGAGAAAGAGAGGAAGAAAACCAGAGAGGGAAAGACAGAGAGAGAGAGATCCAGGGAGAATCAGGGAGACCAACAGAAGGATACAGAAAAACAAACAGACAGAGACAGAGATAAGGAGGACCAAAGAGAGAATGGACACAGCCAGAGAGAGAGGCAGACAGGGAGGCCAACAGGGGGACAAGCAGAAATGATAGAGAAGTAAGGGGAGCTTCAGAGAAACACAGAGATAGGGAAACAGACGGGGAGAGAGAGAGAGCATGAGAGTCAGAGAGACCGAAAAAGAAGACACAGAGATAGAGGACAAAAAAGAGAGAGGGGCTGATGGGGACATGGCCAGAGAGGGGGAAATATTCAGCGAGAGAGATAGAGATGGAGAGACAGAGACAAGGAGAACCAGAGAGAGAGAAATAGGGAAAAAGAGACAGAGAGCCAGAGATAGTGAGAGACAGATACCAGATGGGGGAGACAGAGAAAGAGAAAGAGCAATGGAGAGCCAGAAAGAGAGTGAGAGATAGTGGGAGAGCCGGTAGGAGGGCAGTGGATGGGGGTAGAGATATAGATAGAGAGATAGGTATATGGAGAGAGTCAGATCCAGACAGGGTTAGGGAGAGGGCCAGAGAGAGAAAGACAAACAGTATGGCAGACGTGGGGGGGGGGGGGTGGTGATGGACAACAGACTGGGAAAGAGTCAGAAAGAGGGAGCTAGCAAGAGAGATGGAGAAAGAAAAATACACACAGATAGGGGATGAAACAGAGAAAGAGGAAGACAGAGCTGGAAAGAAACAGATAATGTTAGATCCAGAGAGAGACGGAGACAGATACAGGAAGTACACCTGAAGAAGAGAGACAGGGACAGACAGAGAGAGAGAGAAAGAGAGACCGAGATAGGCAGAGAGCCAGATAGCAAGAGAATCCGAGAGAAAGACACAGACAGATACAGGAAGAAAACCAGAGAATTGTAGCTTGAGAATGAGAGCACGGAAAATGCTAGTGGATAATAGTTTGTGTGAATAACTTGGCTCAAACCCTGTAGCCTTCAGCGTTGTGGTATAAAGTTAATGACGTAGAGATTCATGTGCTAGTTGACAGCAGTTCGCTGAGCAGCTGCATGTTTCTCTCATTGTGTGGTTGCTAAAACCATTAAAAAAAAAGCCCGCATTTCTGCAGCGCTGAACGGCAGCACTGGGTTCCAGATGCACCTTCGGAACTTCGCGAAAAGGCAGGGCGCTTCATCCTTGGCGGAGCCCCCGAGTGACAGCGCGGCCGGGCTGCTGCCTCTGGGATGATCAAAACTGCCCGGAAAGCTAAGTGGCTGTGTTCGCCTTTGGAGGGGGACAGTGCGGCCGATCAGTACCCAGGACAGTACCAGTTGGAGGCAGTCGGAGCCGGTGCCAAACGTGAGGAGAGGTCACGGCAGATTGTGTGTTAATGCTCAGAGCACAGAGGCAATCTGACTGGCTACTTGTAAGCTGCACATTCTGCCTCTCTCTCACATTCACTCACTCACACTCATCCAGTCACTGAAACTCATCGCGGAGATGAGCCGTCGCCAGTTCAGCTCCGGCTGAGAGAATTGAAGTTTTTCCTTTTTTAAAGAAGAATACATATAATTCAGTCAATATTTACAGCTTCATGTCGGCGTGTATCCACGGGAACATACGGATGCCATGGTCACCTCTGTTACGGTAAGGAGGTTCTTTCTGTGGGTTTAAGTCTGTAGCCTAGAGTGGGGCAAAGTTGAAAGAAAATAAAGGGGCTTCAAAGTGAATCGATGGAGCAAATATTTATTCCTTCATACAGTTGCACAGTGAAGTTTTACGACGCGAATAGTTGGAAGAGACGTCTGGAATATATAGAAGGCAGTTCGTGCAGAAGGGGGAACAGACATACGGTTTGCATTAAAGGGAGCTCCAGTTTCTTCTCAGATTGCAGGGTTGCTGCAGCTGGGGGCTGGGGGTTAGGAGCAGGAGAATGTGCTGCTAAAGAAAGGAGAAGGGGCGTTCGTTGGAGCCAAAATATAAAGTGGGAGAGGGGTTTTGCAGGGGGCAGACTGCAGTGAAAAGTAGGCGTCCGGGAGCAAAACGCTGCTCTCTAGAATCCTGAGAGCTTGGAGGTTTGAACAGAGACTGGCAAAATAGAGGCTGTGCCACTGTCACAAGCCGCCCGAAACACTAACCCACAGACACACAAAGAGAGGGACACAAAGTCTCCCAATCCCCAGATAACACGCTTTAAGTTAATCAGAGAATCTGCTGAGGACGGGCTGGGTGGAGAACGAATGAGGAAGACCCCTGGAGGGAAGGTTTTTTGCAGACACTAACAACCCTCACCCTCGGAACCCAGCACCTCACTCCCAGACAATGAAGTCGGTTTGAGTGCCAACAACTTAAAAGTGGGAGGGGGGAGGAACATTTCAAACTAACGTGTTGTAACAAAACAGAAACTGAGCAAATGTTGAAGCGGGCTTCAAAACCTTGCTTTTCTTGCAACTTTACATTATGCAATCGTTGAGAGAAATACAAATCGGGCAGGTTTTTTTTAAGGCGGTGGTTTTAATGAATAGTGTGAACAGCACAGATCCCAGTCTCACTCGGGAGCATCATTAGTTCAGCCTTGGACTGAAATTGAGCTGCAGTCGGGGAACCTGGTATGTGGAAGGAAGTTGCACGCGTCCTTTGAAACCGAAAGTTGGTGTGACCACCCTCCCCCCGCCCCACCAACTCACCACCGCCCCCCCCCCCCCCCCCAAACACCCGAGCCCATCAGCGGCAGATAGCGTGGTTCGAATCCCCACTCCTCTCCTTACAGTCCAGCCCTTGTTCGTGCGTTAAAGAGTTTTTTTTCTTTTAGTAAACGTGCTCCATCAGTTTGACGTGTATCTGGAACATTTTGTTGGACTGTGTCAGTTACCGGGTCGAGCTCTTTCTACGCTTTAACATTGATTTATGGTTCACGGCGTTTCGAAGTGACTTGAACTGCAGTCAGCTCAGTCACACACATGCTGGCGAACCCCTTAGCAGCCGGTTTCGCTTCATTTTTATTTGTCTGAGAAAGCAGGAATAATTGCATATCGTATTTCGGATAGTTAATCTCAAATTGGACATGCCTGACCAGCACCCTGTCTTAGAGGGTGATTTTGAGGCTTTATAACACAGTGTGCTGATCCCAGTTTGCAGGCAGGGCTGACGCTTTGTGCTGGACTCTGTGAAAGTAATTCACACTTTGGAGGAGATGTAAACATGAAAGGAAGGGTGACCTCATTCTCCGGACTACCTTTCATTCGACTTTCGACACAGCTGTCCACTCTGCCCTGAACACCTCTTTGAAACCAGGCTCTGCTGGGCCAAGCTCAGTCATTCAGGGTACCTGAGGCGTTAAGCCACATGCACACAGCTACATTAAACTGCGGTGGTTCAGCTTAAGGCAGAGAGGAAAAAAGAGCTTTCTATCCATCTCATCTCCCCTGTCAACTTCGCTGACAGGAGTATCACACCAAATGCCTCCCCATTTGGGCATGGTCCAACCCTTTCCCTCTCCCACGTACCAGACACACAGCCCTTTGATGATGATGTCGCTGTTTCTCAGCGTGTTAGGCTGTCCCAGGTTTAGTCCCCTGGAAGTGGCCTCAGAGCTCCAGGCTGGCCTCATTCCGCCTCCCAGCTTTCCCACAGTTTGGTCCGTGTCGTTAGCTCCAATAAACTGCTCACACATCTCCGGCCGCAGGAGGAGACTTCAACCCAGCCATCTGTCCCAGAGGAAGAGTCATTGTCATCGTGCCACAAGTGTTGAGAGTGCAATGTGCCAGAGGTAACAGTGAGCAGAAATAGTAGGAACTGCAGACGCTGGAGAATCTGAGATAACAAGGTGTAAAGCTGGATGAACACAGCAGGCCAAGCAGCATCAGAGGAGCAGGAAGGCTGACGTTTAGGGCCTAGACCCTCCTTCAAGATGGGAATTTCTGAAGAAGGGTCTATGCCCGAAACGCCAGCCTTCCTGCTCCTCTGATGCTGCTTGGCCTTGCGTTCATCCAGCTCTACACCTTGTTATCTCTTGTAGCAGTGAGCAGGTTTAGCGTAGCTCTGATTGACTGGTCCTGTCGCTTCTGTCTTATTTGTAATGCGAGAGGAGCACCTACTTCCCATGAAGGTGAGACCGAGAGAGAAACATTTTCCCTGGAGTCAGAACGTGCCAACATCCTGGACCGACGTGAGCAAACTCACCGCAGTGGGTGATAGTTCTGACAATCACCATATCGAAAGACTGCGTCTCTTTACAGAGACTGTCAGATTAGGACACCAGAGTTAAGGTCAGCCTGGACATGATATTGGGAGCTCCATGATGGCTTCGGGATAGACAGACAAGGGGAAATCGGATTGACCACACTGTTCAAAACATGATTTGAGGTAAATGGTCTAATTTAATGTCCCTGTACAACTGGGTATGGCCGGAGTGTGTGCATTGAGGTGTTCCACATGGACGGGGAGGGGCTTTTAAAAGGCCAAGAATCAGGTTCACAAGTGATATTGACAGTGCAGGACCCCCGGAAGTTCCACCTCCCCGGGTCAAGTGAAGCTCTAAACTGGGGAGGGCTAGCTCAGAAATGAGCGAACGTATAGTTGTTACATAGCGACGCAAAAATGCCTTCGTTGTGAAGACAACCCGAAACCCCAAATCTGCCGAAGAGAATGAGCAAGTGGATGGAAACAGCCAGAGGCCGGATTTTGTGCTTTATTACCCGCGGTCCTACACGAAATGCAGAGGAACTTTGGGCTTTCAAACTCCGAAAAAGAAAACTCCCTTTTGAATGAAGAAGAACGCATTGTCTCTCACACACTTACATCTATCTTCTGTAATCCTGTACCAAACATTGATCGAGAATTCCACGCCCACCTCCAGCCCCCACATCAGGTCTGGAAAAAGTGCTCAAAACAAAAATTATATGAAAGCGCAGTTTGGCAGATGTCAATGAACCATGACTGGAGAGGAGTGGGTGAACTGTGGCCAGGGAAGGCCACATGGCAGGATAGGACCTGGAGAAACTATGATCCCTCACCAAAAGCACACTAATCCCAATGATAGGGAGCTGAATGTTCTTATCTGCTTAATTACTAATATACTGGTGAGGAAAATGAGGAATCCTGAGGGTTAAGCATAGTTGGTAGTTCCCTAGCTTGCAGAATGCGCGTCCATCAGGAAGAATCAATCAACACTGTTAAAGCTGCCCCAACTGATTTTTTTTGCATCTGTGATTCTGTAAAATTGCTTCCGAGTGATTTCGATGAAAAGCAGATTCAATTCCACAAAACAATACGCGCCGTCAGTATTCCTGCAGACTCGGACTGCTTCTTCCTCCTTTCATTTGACCATAAAACACCAAATACTTCAGCAAAGGTGTTAATAAAAAGCAAATGAGACTACAAGCTGCGTAGCCTCTTCGGGTGAGAAGGACCATTAGCGTCTTTCGCTTTAAGAATTTATCACCTGCATAAGCAACTTCAATGGTTTAATACGTAAGAGAATGTTAAGATTCCCAGTTTGAGAAAATTTGTTCAAAATTGGATTTTGGGTAGGAAAGAGTGTTTCTATGGATAAGAGCGACACCTCTCGACAATCAGCTCAATTCGGATTCAGATCTGTCGCAAAAATGAGGACACGTTTGTTCTCCAGCATAAATGACATGTGCTAATCGGTTACATTTGGCAATTACTCAGAGACCAAGATAGCTTTGCTTCCTCCTTAAATGTAATTTTATTAAAAGCTCTCTCTATTTACCTGACACCTTTTTTTCTACACAATACCGGTGCCAATGAACTGAGCAAAGTCCTAGGATCCTGCTCAGCACTTGGTCTTGACTCGATTTCCATCATTTTAAAGCACCTCGCTAAACATGCTCCTCTTTGATCATACAGAATATTCCAAACACTTGCAAAATTTTAGCAAAATAGGCCGAAATACTTTTAACTTACCAATGCATCTTTCTAAAAATACCGAAAGAGCTGCCGATGTTGTAAATCAGGAGCAAAACCAAAGTTGTTGGAAAAGCTCAGCAGGTCTGGCAGCATCTGTGCTGGAAAAAAAAGTTCACGTTTCGGGTCCGGTGACCCTTGCTCCGAACTGAATCTTTCTATTGGACGCTTAGGCAAGCTACACCCCTTTAATTTCACGGTGTTTTTTTTTCAGATTGAGTGATGGCATATCTATGGATGCTAATTTTTGTTTTCTGAGCCCAGCCCAGACTGATGAGTTTTAAAAAACTACTTCTAATACTACTCCCACCCAGTTAACTCCCTGGAGAAGTATCATTGGACATTGCACTATGTGGCTGACATTGACTGTATTAAATGTATCTTACTTGCAGAAAACGGAACAGAATATAGGGAGATTTACTAGAATGGTACCAGGCATGAGGATGTCAATTGTGTGGAGGGACCAGAGAGACTGAGACTTTTAATGCTTTGATGGTATATAAGTTAGGGTCAGCCAGCATGTGTTGTTCATGCTTAATTGAACTTGAAAAAAGGTGCCTTGCTGACCATTTTAGACGGCGATCAAGAGTCAATTACCTTGTCGTGGGACTGAAGTCACAATAAAGATCAATCTGGGTGAATACAGTCAATTTTGGTCACAAAGAGAGTGAGTCAACCAGATGGATTTTTAATGACAATAGTTGCATGATCGTCATTATTGGACCTAGTTTTCAGTTCCTGATTTTTCAAAATATTGAACTAACCCCATTGTCTGGGCCTCTGCAGTATTGATCCAGTGACATCACCACCTCAAGAGCTGTCCTCCTTATAGCAGGAAAGGTCAGGGGTAAATTAGTGGCAATGTTACAAGTAATGAAGGATTTTACTTGCGCCGTTAGGGAGAAATTGTGTTACTTTCAATAGCAGGTAGGTCAAAACCAGACAGCAGCAATTTAAGTTAATTAGATAAAAAGGATTATGGAGAAAGTGGAGATTTTTTGCATAGTGAGTTGGCATGATCTGAACAGCACTGTCAAGAAGTCTTGGAGGTAAATTCAGTAGTAATTTTCAAAATGGACTTCATATACATTTGAACAGGAAAATGTGGAAAGAGGATAGTTCTAGCAGAGAACTAACACTTGCATGTTAGAATGAATTGTCTCCTTACATATGCAGCCATTCTATGATTCAATGGAATTATTGAGCTAGCATTATTGAAGTGAAAATGTCATATGTTAACTGCATGCTTCTCAGTTCGTATTCACCTTAACTGAAAGTATACGCTGCATTAACAGACAACTGCACTGTATTATCAGAGGCACCTGGTTTCAAATAAGATGTTAATCTTGTTCAGGTGCTTGTACAATAACAGGGTAGAAAGTACACCTATTGTATTCATTTGGCTGTGATGTTCAGGTCATTAGAGTGAAAGTTGCAAAGCCAAAGTGTAATTTCTATCCTTTCAGGTCACTTACTTGGCAAAGAGAAGAAAGCGTACTAGTTTTTATCACAAATGTACATCTTCCACTTTCATGATTAAAACAGATTATGTATGACATATTTTCATGGGAACTTGCCATGTGCTGAGTCACTATGACATTTATCTAGAAAAACAACAGCAAATGCACCTCTAAAGTAACTAAGCAATGGCAAAGTAAACTGGATGCTGAAAACCTGGAATCTAAACAGCAAACAGAGAAAACAATGAGCAGTCTGCCAACATCTGTAGATAGGAAAACAGAATTAACATTTTGGATTGTTGGCTTTTCATCAAGTGATTGACATGAAACATTAACTGTTTCTCTTTTTTTAATGCTGTCTGATCTGCTGAGTGTTACCAGACACTTTCTGTTCTTGTCTCAAAAGTAACTGATTAGTTGTGAAGTATTAGGCTGAGATATGCTGAGAAAATGTATATCATGATTTATCAATTCAATCTTTCTAACATAAGTATAGTTTTACTTAAACCTTGTTAAAAGAGCTTGAGCACGTCTAAAAAATCTAAAGGATAAATAGCATGAAAGTAATGTTGGCTTAATCAGTTTTGAATTTTGCATCACATGCCCCAGAATTATCATTTATTTGCTGAACAACTAATGGAAAAGACAGTGGAGAAAACCAAAGACAGCTTAGGGAACAAAAGTTGCAACCTCAACACTTCATTCTGCAAAATGCATTTTGAATATCATAAACGAGCCCATTACTTTAAGTTAATGGCAGGAAGTTGCAGATCAGCAAGGAAGAAATCGTAGGTTTCTGCCAGTTCCTGCAACAAATTCACAATGTAGAATACAGAAATCAATGGTAACATTGCTCTGAACTTCTAACAGTTGGATTCACTGCAGGATTGTCATGAAAATCATACATAGTTATGTATTCAACTGTACCAACTGTTACAGGGATAATGGGAACTGCAGATGCTGGAGAATCCAAGATAACAAAGTGTGAAGCTGGATGAACACAGCAGGCCAAGCAGCATCTCAGGAGCTACATCCTGCTTCAGTATATACTAGTTTAGATTATGCTAATCTAAAAATGTGGTCATCTGATAAAGTTGACAGAGAAACTTTTGAGCTGTGCAGCATTCGTCAAATTCCAGGATGTACAAACTTTAGAAAAAGGAGTAAGACAATTGGCCTTTAAACCTATAGCATTTGTCAACAACTGCCTAACTTGAATCCGCTTTCCTGCATGACTGCCATATCTTTTAATACCCTTTGCGCCTAATAAAATATATCAATGCTCTGCCCTACTTAATAATTGAGCATCCACAGCTGTCTGGGGTGTAGAATTCCAAGAATTCACCATCTTCTTAGTGAAGATATTTATCCTCATATTAGTTCCTAAATGGCTGACTTCTTATTTGAGACTCTGACTGTGTTCTAGATTCCCCAAACAAGAAAAGCATTTTCTCAATATCTGAACTGCCAAGTACCTTAAGAATCTAAAGATTGAAAATACAATGCTTCTCAGGCTTCTAAATTCCAAGAAAAGTTGGCCTATTCAATCACTTCTTATAGAAAAACTTCCCCTTCCAGAAGCCCAAGTAGTGAACATTTTATATTTTCTTCTGGACTAGTAAGCTCTTTCTTTATTAAAGAGACCAAAACTGTACAACACTTTCCATGTAGGGCCTCATCTATACCCTGTATTATTGTGGTATGGCCCCATTGCTCTTATAATCCAAATCTTTTCAAACTGTATTTGACATACTACTTATTTCCTAATTGTTTGCTCCAATGGTATATAAATGTTCTATGAAACTTATACAAGGACAATTTGCTTTCTTGGGATGCAAATGTTTCCCACCCTCTCACTTATCAACTTGATTTCTATGTTTTTCCTACTAAAGTGAAAAACTGCACATTTTTCTAAATTATATTCTCAGTTATGGTTGGGCCCACACAATCAACCTGTCTGTGTTCCTCTGGAGCTTCAGTGCATCCTTCCCATTGCTTTCTCTCCTATCAAACTTTTCATTGTCATCAACTGCTGATACATGATGATTAACCTCCTCACCTAAACCATTAATATGGATTGGAAACAGTTGAATCCTAAGTATAAATTGTTGTTACAACCATTGTGTTTTCTGTCAGAAAATCAATGCTTATTCCAAGGTAATAAAGTTTTTCCACTCCCGTTAATCCTACGTTTATGCAATAACTTCACATGTAGCAAGTAAAAACAAGTTTTAAGAACTCAAATAGACTACATTTGCTGATTACCACATATCCAGCTTACTAGTTACCCTCTCAAAAAATACTAACAGTTTTGGCAAACACAAGTTCCCTTTCATAAATTAGCCTCAAATTTTCTCAATCATATGCTGCTTTCTGTGTGCCCAGTTGCCGGATTCTTAATGGATTTGAACATTTTGCGGACTTCTGGTGTTACTGGCTAACAGGCCGATCCTTCTCCATTTTCTCACTTCCTACTTTCTTAAATAGCAGAGGTATGCTTATCTCCCATTTCACCAAAACGTTCTAGAATTTAAGAAATTAGATAAGATCAAAATTGATGCGTCCACTATCCCTGCAGTTACCTCATTTAAAAGCCTAGAAAACAGGTCACAAGGTCCAAGGTGTCTATTACCACTAAGTCCTAGTAACGTTTCCAGAATTTTTTTTACTTGCAGCACTAGTCAGTGATGCACTTGCCTTTTACTTATTTTTCTAATTAACTGGCTCAGAGATATTATCACACACCTCCGGACCAGGTGGGACTTGAACCCACGTCTCCCAATCCAGGAGTAAGAACACTGACTTGTCTTTTTGTTATCAGGAAGGGATCTACACAATGAAAACTTAAATGGTATGCAAGTAACAAAAAAAGTCTGACTGCTTGTTTTCCTGATCATATTATTGAAACGCATTTTGGGATAAGATTGACATGATAAATTGAATTGACTCAAACTAAAGCAATGCAAAAACAGGCATTAAACTGAAGGTAAAACTGTAAAGATATGGCAGATAATTGTACTGTAACAAATTCACAGCATTGAACTTTGTAAATAGATTTTGATTCAAGAATGCAGTAGTTGATCGTAATTTTGTTTCACGTTCAGATCAAACAGCATATTGATTTTGAAGCTCTAAGGGTTTTGCATGTAATTTACATATGCTACCAGTGCTTATGAAGAAAAGAACTACCAGAACCATGTATTGTTTTCGTGTATTGAGGTACTTTTTATTCTATTTATGGGTTAGTAACTATTGGCACCCTTCCTCTGCACCAGAACATTCCTGTGAATCATAGGAGTCCGTTAGCCAGTTCTCACTGTCTGTAGCAGACTGTCAGTGTGCCTGTTCCTACTGTGGGGTTTGAACACCTTTCATACTGCTCTATTGCCAGCTCAGGTAATCCAAGCTGCTATCCATCTAAGACTTCACTGACTTCACCTGGTGAAGGAGCGGGGCTCCAAAAGCTGTGATTTCAAATAAACTTGTCGAACTTTACATTGGTGTCATGTGACTTCACCTGATAATGAGCAGCGCTCAGAAAGCTTGTGATTTCAAATAAACCTGTTGTATTATAACCTGGGTGTCATATGACTTCTGACTTTGTCCACCTCAGTCCAACACTGGCACCTCCACATTAATATTGAAACAAGCTACTTCTTCATTTGTTCATGTTCTTTTCTCTTTGTGATCCAAGAATCACAAAATTCTTGAGTAACTCATGGTGACAGAGATTCTCAGTGTTGATGATGAGCAATCCTTTTTTGACTTCTCTAACCCCTTGTGATTTACCTCACCTTCCTGGTTGCAATTCCATTCAGTCCTTGAGTGACATGTTATAATTGTTACATTACACATATTCAGAGTGTCATGGCAAAAGTTGATGTGCTGAGTTATGGGTTTCCTCCTACTTATTTTCTTTGTATTCCTTCTCTTCAGCTCATGCATCTTCTATGAAAGGGAAGTCTTATAAATGTGATTTTGTTGCTAAACCTAATTTGATAAAGATAGCAAGTACTAATGATTAGTGGCACTTTACATGCAATTTGTTGTTTTGCAGTGAACATACACACATTATTCGTTGACAGAACAGTTGTACTGTCACCACAAACAGTGCCCTTAGGCCAGAAAATGCCTCTGAACCTAAACCTCAATCCTGGTCTATTCATAGGGCATAAGAGCTTCATATAGGGCATGCTACATCAAGGTGCCTGCCTGTGGCATAAATTAAATGCAGTTTTATCCTGTACATTGAAAGAGAGGAACTATGTGGGTAATGGTGAGGCCAAAAGGTGCAGGAGATTGGAATGTGAAGTGCTATGCTGCATGAAGTTCAGAGAGGACAAGTGAATAGCTTCAATCTTGTTTGGATTTTGCTATGGGCAATCAACATTCTTTCCAGCTGCTACTTCTCTTGTCTCTGTTTGTACTCTGCTGTAATCCTTTTCAAATGTCCTCATTACCTCTCTGATATACTGCACCCATATCAAGTAACCAGAGAATTTAGCCTTAACAATAAACTTATGAGAGGTTTACTCAGGCAAACGTAACTGACTCTTAATGGATGAGGGGCATGGCATAAAAATACACAAAATTGGCACTATCTTGTTTAAAATTGAAGAATCAAAGTCCAGGGGCCCAGGCTTATTGTACCAAAGCTTAGGTGGTGAGCTAACATGAGCTAACTTGGAGATTAAACAATGCCAAGTTTATGTTTTAAAAGCTTTTCAAATGTACAAGAGAAAACTTGTGCAGGGAGGGCATTAATCATGCCTTGGACTGATCCAGTTAAGAATTGTTGAGACAAAAAGAGGCATAAAACTTAAGGAAATGTCACTAACTGAATTCAGACTAAACAATTGGATAGATTTGTGTGAGAAAAAATATCTTTGAAGAAATGTTAAAGGAAGAAAATTGACCCATTAACGTGCATTGGAAAAAATGCTATAGATTGATTTAATAAGATCATTGTGAGTGGATTGAACCCTATTTGCATTAACAGAATGTGAGCTAAAGAATATTGATGGATATAAAATGTAGTCATCAGTTATATCTTACAACTTAATGCATTGGCTAGGACGCAGATATTTTGCAAAATGTATTGACTTAAATTATTGGCCTAAAAGCAGAAAAAAATCCTTTGGATCCTGACATTCCATACATTTCATGTTGGGGTGCATGATAACTGATACAATTTGTTCAAGATGGAGCAATCATTCTATTTTCACTCTCAGGATTATAACTCCCCTTCTTTGCGATAGGAAGTAATCTAGATTTAACTATAAGAAGAATCCAGAAATAAATTTCATCTTATGGCACTAAGAACCACCAGGTTTAGGGGTGTTGATTTTATTTTGTTGTTTTTGGACTTTATTGGAGTGTGCGATTGTAAATATCTGACACTTTAAGACACATGCACTTCAATTTGCTAATACTCGCAGAAAATGTCATGATTTTAAGGTTAAGCTACTAATGAGGCAAAAGAGCAGCACAGAATTTTGCAGCACAGAACAATACTTATTGAGTTTGCCATAGCTTTTTTGCACTATCTATCTACTTAGTCCCATTGTTGGTGCTTGTGTCAATCTAATTTGTGATGGTGGTGGCATCCTGCTATTTGTGTAAGATTATGGGCATCCAGCATATCAACTCCACTTGGGTTGGACTAGTTTCAAAGGGTGCTTTCGACTAATGGGTGAAGAAACCAATTTGTGAGAGGCAGGCTGTGCTACAGTACCAGATACGAGTTGGTTTTCTAGCATCACTGTGGGTCGTTGTTCTGGCTGTTGTTGCCTGTTGCCACACTTCTGTAGTCCGTGATCATTATAGTGACACATGTGGGCCACAGGTGATGTTACCATTTTCCTCTATGCTCAGCAAATGGCTCCCAGGTGAAAGAATGAGTATTTTGTATCTTCATGTCATCCTTGCAAGCATTCTTGAAGTTATTCACTTGATGTTTAAAGGTTGTTATGATTGCTGCTTTCAGTTTCTGAATGGAAAACATCCTTTAAACCTCTCACTTTGTTCTTCTGATATGTTGTTTTATGGCGAATGGGAATTTTTCTCTTCATTTATACACCATTAATTCTTTTAACTTTGAGGTTCAGTTAATTTTTTTTCACTCATGAAAAGAGTTCCAGTTTCTCTAGTCTCTGTCAATAATTCAATGATTGGTTTTCATAAGTATTTTAAGCTTTGATTTCCTCCCTAAAGAAGGATGCTCAAAACTGGACACATTCAACAGCAACATTAAGCAATAGGCAAACTCAAGTATTCAAAGTTTCCTGATCAGCATGTATCGCCCCAACATTAGCTTCATCCAAACGGTTTCTTGTTGCTGCATCAGCAATGAATTGCCATTGAATAGAATGAAGTTTTTTTTTCAGTTTTGTAGAGATGAACTAAGCTAACCATGGATAGCTGAGATTTTTCCATTTCAAAACGTTCTTTTAATGGCATGATATAAGCTAATTACTATCAGCCAAGCTCTCCAGCACTGAACATTAATAGTTTTTATGTAGTCTCATTTGTTTGTGTGTAAATCAGTGTTGGAGATTTTAAAAATGAAAAGTTCACTTTTCTTGCTTTTTTCTTTTCTAACCTTTCTTGTCCTCTTTCTTTATGTTTCCTTATTTTACTTGATTTGATGTTGAATGTATCCATTCTAGTTTATATTTCTTTTTCTCTTATGTCATTGATTTTTCAATCTGACTATCTACAGAGATGCACAATTGCTTTCACTGTTCACCCAAGCCCAGGTCTGTTTCCCTTACTAGCACAGTATTTACCTTTAGGAACTTATGTTAAGAATGTAAAAACCTAAACATGTGAGAAGCCCTCTAGATGAAGGCACTGATTGATATCATATCACAAACTGTGTCCTAATGTTCTAATGGTAACCTAATCAACAATTTATATTGCTTTAGCATTATCTTGATTATCAGCATTATTTCTCTTGTTTGTAGTCTGTGACCCTATTTATAAAGGTAGGTGTGCACATAACTGTTAGCCATTTTGTCAACTTGGCTCTTTGATTTTGAAGATTTGTGTATTTGAATCCCTGAGAAACTCTGTTTTTCCATTTATGTTGTAATTTCATGTAAACTTCCTGTCATTCCTTCTTTCAAAAATGGAATTTTGCACCCCAGGTGGAGCAAATGTTTTCCATTGAGTATGCCATTGCTTTCTGCAGGATTTGTCCACTTAGACCCATCCTTGATGCCTTTATTAATCTAATCTTGTACCTGTCTTCTCCCGTTCTCCTTTCTGAGGTTCGGTCCATGGACATTGTTTGGAATGGTCCATTTATGGGCAAAATACTGCAATTGTTTGCCATTGCTTTCTGCAGGATTGCTGACCTGGAGATTCTCTTGCTTTCCTTCCAAAGTGTGTTGTGTTACAGTTTTGCACACAAAATTTCTTCTGCCCAACTTCCTCATCTGCCCATGACTTCTTGTCTTAGCTAACTGGCTTCATCACGAGTGATTTTCTACCCTATTTTTACATCATGTACAAATGCTAATATTTCACCTTTAACCTGGACCTAAATTGCTAAAGCATGTAATAGTCCTCTTATTGTCTACTGGGAAGCATCATTATATATTCTTCCAAAGTGTAAAACATTACAGACAATTATTTTCTGTCTATTTTTCTTTAACAATTGCTTTATCAATATTGTTTCATTCCTTCAGTTTCGTGGAACATTTTATGAATTTCCTATTTGGCACTATAAAGTTCTTTTGAAAATCTGTTATATACATCCATTGGTTTTTATAAATCAATACAGTCCATTTTTTTTAAAAGAGCGTTATTAAATATACCAGACATGACTTAGCTTTTAGAATATTTGTTGGCAGTCTTTAATTAGTTTATGTCTTTCTCATAGGCAGTAGTTTTATATCTTTTTATGGCCTGCAGAATCTTAACATGTGTTAGCATAAGGCTGGACGGTCTGAAATGGCATGGTTTATTACTTTTCTCCTTATTGAACAGAGATGATACATTGACAATGCTTTAATAGTCTTGTATACTCAAATGTACTAAATCAATAATTGTGGTCCAACCTCTCCTATTTCCTCTAATTTGCCTCAGCATTAGGATTCTACCAGTGTATGCTGTCCTTTCCAGTTTGTGTTGCAAAAATATTTCCAATATTGCTTCCTTATCAATTATTATTCCATTCGATTGTTCCATCTTTTTGCCTGGACCCCTATCATTTTCATGAAATAGTGGACAGTTCCGTGTAAACTGACGCAATGTATCAATTACACTGTTACATTATTCACCACTAGAAGATTTTCTTTTTTCATCACAATTGTTCCCATTGTTCAATTATCCTTCCGCAGTCCATGTGTTTATAAAATTCTTTACGATTTTCTATTATGTTACCTGTCTGTACTTCTTGATATCTGCCTCAGTCTTTGTGATCATTTTTATCTTCTCCTATGATACCTTCTAAATTTTGCTTACTTTAATTTGAATCATTTGCCCTGAATTTTTCATTATGATGGCTTATTTTATTTTCAAAACTACTTTAAGAAGCAATAGCCTTCGCTGTACTACCATTTTTTTGTTTGGATATATGCATCATCGGAATCCTATACGTCTTCTCATTTAATGTGTCTCATGTCTGCACATGGTCTGCCTGCTTATCTGTTCATGCTAATTTATGCACTTCTTTCTCGTTGAATATAGCTTTCATTCAGCACATTTAAAAAAAAATTGTTTCCTGGCCTTGTTTAATTTTTGTAATAAGACTGAGTGTATATTTATTTCCTACACATTCTCAACCCTTACTTTATCAACTTGTGATAATTCATCACCTGGAATTAAATCAAGTATTACTCGTTGGACAACATAACAAGCTAAACAATAATCCTGAGTGCAATGCAAAAGGCCCATCTCCCTTTATCATTCATTCCCCTCTTTATCTAATTTACCATTGCATCATTAATGTCATGCATTATTAAAGCTTATCCTGCAAATATCCAACCATAACATTTTAAGTATGCAACATGCAATCAAGCCAAAGCAACAAATTTGAATTATACACAAAGATACCTAAGCTTTTGAAGTCAGATCTGTTGGACACGTGGGCTGCTCATGACCGTAGGCTTATAAGCTGGACCCATTTAGCCCAAGTCCAAACTGGAGTCTTCAGCATATTCATAGGTGAATTGTGCCAGATGATATATTGGTGCAGACGTTACTGTGCATGCAGTGAATGTCTGCTGGAACTATGGAGATCACATTGGAAATCAGCAAGCAAAAGCGATTTGACTCTAGTGCTGCAATTTTAACCCACCAATTAATGCCCTTCCTCAACTTACACAGCAGAACATGCTTTCAGCAGTTGAATGGATCCCCTGCTGGCATTATTTAAAAGGGTCAACAGCTACCTGCTTGTTAATTGCTAGTTGATTCCTTTGGGCAGTTAATATCCTTCTTTTAAAGTATTTGGTACTTTCAATAGTATGTTTTTGTTACAAAAGTTTACAGGGAGTGATAATCAGCTGCTGGAGGACTTTATGCTGACATCTATCCATCTTCAGTATAGTGCTTTGCCCAATTACACTTTTGGTTGGAATGTAACTTTCATTGTATTGCATTAGAATGTCATTGTTAGTCATTGGGCACTCAATAGTTAGACGGACAGATAGAAGGTTTGTTGGGAACGAAAGAGACTCACGGTTGGTGTGTTGCCTCCCAGGTGCCAGGGTCCGTGATGTCTCAGATTGTGTCTTTGGGGTCTTGAAGGGAGAGGGTGGCCAGCCCCAAGTCATGGTCCACATAGGCACCAATGACATAGGTAGAAAGAGGGATAGGAATGTGGGTTTCAGGGAGCTAGGGTGGAAGCTGAGAGCTAGAACAAACAGAGTGGTTATCTCTGGTTTGTTACCCGTGCCATGTGATAGCGAGGCAAAGAACAGGGACAGATTTCAGCTGAACACGTGACTGCAGGAATGGTGCAGGAGGGAGGGCTTCAGGTACATGGACAATTGGGGCTCATTCTGGGGAAGGTGGGACCTCTACAAGCAGGACGGTCTCCACTTGAACCAGAGGGGCACTAATATCCTGGGTGGGAAATTTGCTAGTGCTATTTGAGTGGATTTAAACTAGCTCAGAAGGGGGATGGGAAACTGAGGTGTAGTTCTAGTATACAGGAGGATAAGAATAGGGAGGACATGGACAGGACCTCACTGTCACAGGAGTGTGCTGGAGGACAGCAAGCTGGATTGAAGTGTGTCTACTTCAACGCCAGGAGTATCTGGAATAAGGTAGGTGAGCTTGCAGCATGGATAGGTACCTGGGACTTCGATGTTGTGGTCATTTCGGAGACATGGATAGAACAGGGTCAGGAATGGATGTTGCAGGTTCCAGAGTTTAGATCTTTCATTAAGATCAGGGAATGTGGTAAAAGAGGGGGAGGTGTGGCTTTGTTAGTCAAGGACAGGTGGCTGAAAGAACTTTTGATGAGGACTCATCTACTGAGGTGGTATGGGCTGAGGTCAGAAACAGGAGAGGAGAGGTAACACTGCTGGGAGATTTTTATAGGCCTCCGCAAAGTTCCAGGGATGTGGAGGAGAGAATCGGCAAAACTATTCTGGGCAGGAGTGAAAGGAACAGGGTGGTCATTATGGGAGACTTTAACTTCCCTAACATTGACTGGAAATGCTATAACTCTAGTACGTCGGATGGATCAGTTTTTGCCCAATGTGTGCAGGAGGGTTTCCTGACACAGTATGTCGAAGGGCCGACAAGAGGGGAGGCCACACTGGATCTGGCACTTGGTAATGAACCAGGCCAGGTGGTTGATTTAGTGGTAGGTGAGCACTTTGGAAAGAGTGACCATAATTTGGTTATGTTTAGTTTAGCAATGGAAAGGGATAGGAACATGCCACAGGGCAAGAGTTATAGATGGGGGAAGGGCAATTATAATGCGATTAGGCAAGACTTAGGAGGCATAGAATGGGTTAGCAAAATGCAGGGGATGGGGACAATCGAAATGTGGAGCTGGTTAAAGGAACAGACATTGCGTGTCCTTGATGGGTATGTCCCTGTCAGGCAGGGAGGAAGCGATAAGGTAAGGGAACCGGGGTTTACTAAAGAAATTGTATCTCTTGTTAAGCGGAAGAGGGAGGCTTATGTGACGATGAGACGAAATGGTTCAGATGAGGCGATGGACAGTTACAGATTAGCTAGGAAGGATTTAAAGAGAGGGTTAAGAAAAGCAAGGAGGGGACATGAGCAGACATTAGCAGTTAGAATAAAGGAGAACCCTGAAGCTTTCTATAGGTATGTGAGGAATAAGAGGATGACTAAGGTAGGAATAGGGCCAGTCAAAGACAGAAGTGGGAAGTTGTGTGTGGACCCTGTGGAGATCGGAGAGGTGCTAAATGATTATTTCTCATCTGTTGTCACTGAGGAACAGGAGAATGTTGTAGAGGAAACGAATGAGTTACAGGCTACTAGAATTGAAAGGATTGAGGTTAGTAAGGAGGAGGTGTTATCAATTCTAGAAGGTGTGAAGGTAGATAAATCCCCTGGGCTGGATGGGATTTTTCCGAGGATTCTCTGGGAAGCCAGGGAGGAGGTGGCGGAGCCTTTGGCCTTGATGTTTGAGTCCTCATTGCCTACAGGTTTAGTGCCAGAGCACTGGAGAATTGCAAATGTTGTGCCCTTGTTCAAGAAGGGCAGTAGGGATGACCCAGGTAATTATAGACCTGTGAGCCTTACATCTGTTGTAGGAAAAGTTTTGGAAAGGATTATAAGAGATTGGATTTATAATCATCTAGCAGGCAACAATTTGATTGGAGATAGTCAGCATGGATTCGTCAAAGGCAGGTCATGACTCACAAACCTCATTGAGTTTTTTGGGAAGGTGACCAAGCATGTGGATGAGGGTAGGGCATGGTGTACATGGACTTCAGTAAAGCCATTGATAAGGTTCCACATGGTAGGCTATTGGAGAAAATACAGAGGCATGGGATTGAGGGAGATTTAGCAGTTTGGATTAGAAACTGGCTTTCTGTAAGAAGGCAATGAGTGGTGGTTGATGGAAAATATTCAGCCTGGAGTCAGGTCACTAGTGTGTGCCTCGAGGATCTGTTTGGGACCACTGCTGTTTGTCATTTTTATAAATGACTTGGATGCAGGCATAGGTGGGTGGGTTAGTAAATTTGCAGATGACACTAAAGTCGGTGGAATGGTGGACAGTGTGGAAGAATTTTGCAGGTTATAGGGAGACTTGGATAAACTGCAGAATTGGGCTGAAAGGTGGCAAATGGAGTTTAATGTGGATAAATGTGAGGTGATTCACTTTGGGAAGAATAATAGGAAGGCAGAATACTGGGTCAATAGGAAGATTCTTGGTAGTGTGGATGTGCAGAGGGATCTTGGTGTCCATGTACATAGATCCCTGAAAGTTGCCACCCAGGTTGATAGTGCTGTTAAGAAGGTTAGCGGTGTGTTAGGTTTTATTGGCAGAGGGATTGTGTTCCAGAGCTGTGATGTCATTCTGCAACTGTACAAAACGCTAGTGCGGCCTCATTTGGGATATTGCGCGCAGTTCTGGTCACCCCATTCCAGGAAGGATGTGGAAGCATTGGAAAAGGTGCAGAGGAGATTTACCAGGATGTTGCCTGATCTGGTGCCCAGGCCCTATGAAGAAAGGCTGAGGGACTTGGGTGTGTTCTCATTGGAGAGAAGGAGGCTAAGAGGGGATTTAATAGAGACATACAAGATGATCAGAGGATTAGATAGGGTGGACAATGAGAGTCTTTTTCCGAGGATGATGACTTCAGCTTGGACAAGAGGGCATAGCTACAAATTGAGGGGCGATATAAGACAGATGTCAGAGGCAGGTTCTTTACTCAGAGAGTGGTAAGGGCGTGGAACGCCCTGGCTGCCAGTGTAGTTAACTCAGCCACATTAGGGGCATTTAAACAGTCCTTGGATATGCATATGGATGATGATGGGATAGTGTAGGTGGATGGGCTTAGATTAGTTCACAGGTCAGCGCAACATCGAGGGCCGAAGGGCCTGTTCTGCGCTGTATTGTTCTATGTTCTATGTTCTAATGTCAGCTGTGTTCTGTTGGTGTAACACCAACATCTGAAAGCAATGCGTCAGGATCAAGTCCGACTCTGGGGGATGGCATAGGTTGGAACATCCAGCAACATTGCTCAAATGAAGGTGCTGTTTTTTAGATGGGACATTAAGCAAAGGCCTCATTTTTCTGTTTGGATGGATGTAAATGAATGTGTGATATTATTTCAGGGAACTGCAATGTTATTACTGTCATCACTAATAGATAATCTTATTGTCACACATCATTATCATTGGATTATTTCTGGGAATTTGCTGAGCTCAAATTAATTACCGTGTTTCCAATTTACAACAGTAACTGCAGTGACTACACTTCTAAAAGCATGCCATTAACTGAAAACACTTTCAGACATCTGGTGGTTGCAAAGATTGCTCGATAAATGAAAGTCTTTCTTCCTTCCTCCTGGGCTTCATTTGTTGGGTTCCTCACAGGTGTCACCAGCCTCGTTGTAAGTTGGGTACCCTTTATCCACAAGCATTTGGTTGTATGTCTGTTTCACACTGCCGAGTGGTGTCAGGGAAGGTGGACTGCAGCAGGATGGAAACATCATGGCAGCTGCCTGCCACTTTCTGGGATAAACACCATTTTGAGGCTGTACGGTGATGAAACGGAAGTCCTAGCAGTTGTTGAGAAGTTCTGGGTGGTCTGGGGTTACCTTATTTGCCATACCCTGCGTGTGTGGGAAGCCGGTTAGAGCAACAAATCTGAGGGTTAGCTCATTGTGACTGACACCATCACAGGCAAACTTTCCATAATTGTACAGCCCTGGCAACCAAACCATCAGTCAGCTGACATACACTGACTGTGAGACCCTGCAAATGGCTCCACAGAGCCCTAGAAGGACCCAGAGACAAGCGGTTGAGGGCTGTGGAGAGTTTGACAGCCACTGGTGAAGCATGGTTACCAGGTTCTCTTGGTAAAAGTCTTGTTCCAGCAGGCTCCACATGATCTGACATGAGATCCTGAGATATAAATGTTTCCACATTTTTGGGGATGTTTACCCGATGCCGTAACACTCTGTGTGGCAGATATGGCATTATGTGAGCTGCACTACTCAGCAGATCACTTCACTCCTGTGGAGTTATTTGTGAGAAGGCCTGTCTGTGCCACTAGTGCCTTCAAAATCGTCAAAGTTGTTAAAGCACTCACTCATCATGCAAACAAAGTCTTTCTCAGAATCAGGCAGAAAAGCAACTGTGATATTGCAGTACTTATTGACGTTTCCCTGTCAGGCCTTCAACCCTGTCAATTGGGGCTGTGTTCTCACCTTGCTTTCACTTTCCTGTTCTGGGAAATCTCAAGTCCAGTTCCCTATTCACCAACAGTCCTCCACCTTGTCTTTGTTCTGTCACTGATCATCACTGCTTCTGTGTGACCATAATGCAGAAATAAAGATCAGTACATAAGAAACAATCTGAAGTAAATCTACAATTCAAAGCTTGCAAACATAAGTCACCCAACTACCTTTATATCTTTATTCATTCCTTTAGTTCCTGTCTCTTTGTGTAATAGTCTGTCCTCATGTTTGCACGCAGCGGTTGTAGCAGCATTGTTGGAACCTTGCTGATTTTCACTGGGAAACACCTCCGACTGACTGGGCACCCAGCTGTGGAATGCACCATTATGTTGGAGATGGAAGCTGTGTGGGCCATCTGATTGCTAAGTGTCAGTAAGGCTACCAGTAGAGTGGCAAGGTTGGGAGGGTGAATTTTTTTTTTCCTAGGAGAGGACACAGGATTTAATTCCAAGGAGCCCACCGACACTCCTCCACAGGGTGGTGTCATAGCAATCTTACTCAGTGCTATTGCACTCCATAGTCATGTTGGAAACAGTCCCTTAAGAACACTCCAACTTTGACTGGCTGTTGTTGTATTGCAATGGATTGGACATCAGGCTTCACATGTTATATCATGGTTGGATTGAGAGGCAGGTGAATGGAGCTGGACATTATGTCTATACGAGAGAAGATCAGCTCCATGCTCTGGGCAAAGCCTTGTACCAAGTTGGGTCTCCTGAGATGCTGCTTGGCCTGGTGTATTCATCCAGCTTCACACTTTGTTATCTTGGGTCTAGATTCCTCCTTGCTATTGACAACAGACCTTGGGACAGACTTCTCATCACACCAAGCATTTTGTTTTGCATATTTTAATCAACATACTTGTGTAGTCTGTTCCCTTGAAGTGCTCATCTGGAATGCACTGCACAGTGTAACAAACAGACTATCTACAATCAGCGAGATCACCACTAGACCACTCTCTCCGTGACTCCCTTGTCCGCTCCACACTCCCCTCCAACCCCACCACACCCGGCACCTTCCCCTGCAACCGCAGGAAGTGCTACACTTGCCCCCACACCTCCTCCCTCACCCCCATCCCAGGCCCCAAGAAGACCTTCCATATTAAGCAGATGTTCACCTGCACATCTGCCAATGTGGTATATTGTATGCATTGTACCCGGTATGGCTTCCTCTACATTGGGGAAACCAAGCGGAGGCTTGGGGACCGCTTTGCAGAACACCTCTGCTCGGTTCACAATAAACAACTGCACCTCCCAGTCGCGAGCCATTTTAACTCCCCCTCCCATTCCTCAGACAACATGGCCATCATGGACCTCCTGCAGTGACACAATGATGCCACCCGAAGGTTGCAAGAACAGCAACTCATATTCCACTTGGGAACCCTGCAGCCCAATGGTATCAATGTGGACTTCACCAGCTTCAAAATCTCCCCTTCCCCCACTGCATCCCAAAACCATCCCAGTTCTTCCCCTCCCCCCACTGCATCGCACAACCAGCCCAGCTTGTTCCCTCCCCCCACTGCATCCCAAAACCAGCCCAGCCTGTCTCCGCTTCCCTAACCTGTTCTTCCGCTCACCCATCCCTTCCTCCCACCTCAAGCCGCACCTCCATTTCCTACCTAACACCTCATCCCGCCTCCTTGACCTGTCCGTCTTCCCTGGACTGACCTATCCCCTCCCTACCTCCTCACCTGTACTCTCCTCTCTACCTATCTTCTTTTCTCTCCATCTTCGCCTCCCCCTCTCTCCCTATTTATTCCAGTTCCCTCTCCCCATCCCCCTCTCTGATGAAGGGTCTAGGCCCGAAACGTCAGCTTTTGTGCTCCTGAGATGCTGCTTGGCCTGCTGTGTTCATCCAGCTTCACACTTTGTTATCTACAATCAGCATTACCTTCAAGCTGTGCATATGCACTTCACCACAGTCCTTAACATGCAAGCCATGATATGCAATAAACAAGCCACACATAGTAAAGAAAAAATTATAAGGATTATATATTTTTTAACTTTATTTTCTGAATATGTACCTTTCTGTTCTACCTATTTCACCACTGCATTTTGGAACTGGCAACCCATGTTTCAAAAAATGTATATTTTGACAGAAAATGAATAGTTTAGCAGCCAGTGAAGCTTTGTTAGATTAATGTGGCCCCTTAATAGGTGTGACAAGGTCACTCTCTAATGTTCACAATGTGTACATACTGAGGGAGCAGCAAAACAGTAATGAGTGAGCTTCTTTGCAGCTGTCATGCAAATGTAGTCATCTGCAGCATTGCAAGGGTTAAGAGAGTTCTTCAGTACAAGCTACAACAAAAGCTGTATCATCAAGTATCTAGCTGAAAAAGCCCAGCTGTTGTATATTAGTGAACTAACCTGTTGCACCCATTTGAGAAGAAAATATGTCCTTTTGTTCAGACTGGGGATGTTCAGCCCTCAAGAATCTTAAAACTGGGCAGTATGTAATCTCACCTGGTCTTTGCACAAATACCATGCGTTAGCTTTCCTTTCAGGATTAATGTGCATGCATTGTTGCCATTTCTTTGTAGCATTCAAATAATTAGATCATGTATGCAAATTAATGTGAATGTGCTCTTCCATCGTTCTCAATTGTTGGCGCTGAAGGGCGTGCAAAATGGAGCACCATGCACAAAGTAGCTCTTAAAGGGACATGTACTTCTGATAAGACTTCTTTTCATTCATTTCTCACAGATATAGAATTGCTGCAGTAACAGATGAGTTATGATGAATGGGCATCTCATGTTAATTCTGTTTCTCTCCACAGATGCCGTCTTACTTTCTGATATTTCCAGCATTTTTGTTTTTTTTCCCAGATTTCCGACATCCTCAGTATAAAATTTGAAATAAAATCTAAACGTTGTGCCTCATGGTCTGTCAAAGACTGTCAAAGGGTTATGGGAGAAGATTTCTTACTTTGATGTGTCTCTCCTGTGTAGTGAGTCCTTTTGTAAGCCGGTTCCCCATCAATACTAAAACAAAACTGTCCTGCCCTTTGTAGACAGGTAAACCCCTTTCTATGATGATGGCTTAGTAGTTTTATCGCTAGACTACTGGCGCAGAGACCCAAAGAATGTTCTGGGGACCCTGATTCAAATCCGGCCACAGTAAATGTTGGAATTTGAATTTGATTTAAAAAATTGGAATTAAGAGTCGAATAATGACCATGAATCCACTGTCAATTCACCCAAGACATTTTTCCATCCCCACCCTTGTCTGCTTTCCGGAGAGACCACTCTCTCCATGACTCCCTTGTTCACTCCACACTGCCCTCCAACCCCACCACACCCAGCACCATCCCCTGCAACCGCAGGAAATGCTACACTTGCCCCCACACCTCCTCCCTCACCCCCATCCCAGGCCCCAAGATGACTTTCCATATTAAGCAGAGGTTCACCTGCACATCTGCCAATGTGGTATACTGCATCCATTGTACCCGGTGTGGCTTCCTCTACATTGGGGAAACCAAGCAGAGGCTTGGAGACCGCTTTGCAGAACACCTCCGCTCGGTTCGCAATAAACAACTGCACCTCCCAGTCGCAAACCATTTCCACTCCCCCTCCCATTCTTTAGATGACATGTCCATCATGGGCCTCCTGCAGTGCCACAATGATGCCACCCGAAGGTTGCAGGAACAGCAACTCATATTCCGCTTGGGAACCCTGCAGCCCAATGGTATCCATGTGAACCTCACCAGCTTCAAAATCTCCCCTTCGCCCACTGCATCCCAAAACCAGCCCAGTTCGTCCCCTCCCCCCACCGCACCACACAACCAGCCCAGCTCTTCCCCTCCACCCACTGCATCCCAAAACCAGTCCAACCTGTCTCTGCCTCCCTAACCTGTTCTTCCTCTCACCCATCCCTTCCTCCCACCCCAAGCCGCACCTCCATCTCCTACCTACTAACCTCATCCCACCTCCTTGACCTGTCCGTCTTCCCCGGACTGACCTATCCCCTCCCTACCTCCCCACCTATACTCTCCTCTCCACCTATCTTCCTTTCTCACCATCTTCGGTCCGCCTCCCCCTCTCTCCCTATTTATTCCAGAACCCTCCTCCCCATCCCCCTCTCTGATGAAGGGTCTAGGCCCGAAACGTCAGCTTTTGTGCTCCTGAGATGCTGCTGGGCCTGCTGTGTTCATCCAGCCTCACATTTCATTATCTAATTCACTGATGTCGTTTATGGAAAGAAACGGCCTTTGTTACCTTGTCTGGCCTACATATGACTCCAGATGCACAGCAATGTGATTAACTCCTAACTTCCTTCTGGGCAATTAGGGATGAACAATGAATGCTGGCCTAGCCAGAGATGCCTTCATCCCATGAAGGAATAAAGGACAAGAAAAAGACTTCACCTGGGCCAAATTTATAACACTCCCCTAATCTGAGTACCATGTCACACACAAATTGCTTGCCAGGAGCTCATTGAGAAAATAGATTCAATTCGGTGACTGGTGTAAATCTCACATCGTGATGTAACCCACACACATGATGATCCACGCATATTGCAAAAGATTTTCTCTGCTTTACTTTAAGGCTACGTGCTGCTCTCTTTTGATCCTCCTGCATAGAGCTTTGCATGATATGGGCATTTATGTGGAGACTGTGTATTGATGTTGGTGCATTCTATCCATTTTGGTGCATTCTATCCACATGCTTTCATACTTCTCAGCATGATGGATCACAATTTGAGTGCACACATTGACAGAGCTGTTATGAAAGTTAGCTGTCTCTGAACTTACTTCTCCCAGGTAAATTACTCATCACGGGTACAGCTCTTTTGTCACAAGCAAAAAACAAAACTGGAAGGCAGCTGCATTCCTGCATCTGCTACATGCAGGTTTCAGAGGAGATTTTACTGTAAGCATTGGCCCAGAGGATCATCAAGCACAACAAGAACAAATAGCAACAGAAAGGTGTATTTTTACCGCGTAAGCAGCTTTACCGAGCTGGAAAGAAAATTAGACCCCTGGGGTAAGGAAGGCAAAGTTAGGAGGGGTGACCAAAAGCTTGTTCAAACAGATCTGTTTTCTGAAGGCAGGAGTGATTACACTGTAGTTTATCCACAAAAAATTAAAAAAGAAATCTGGTAACAGAAAAAAATGCAAATATTTCTGAAAAGTTTTTATTTAAAGTGATTTGTATGCACTTGACTACCCCCATCACGTTTTCGTACTACTTAAGTACACAGAAACTAAATGTTTGATTAGTTAACAGTTGTTTATGCATCTTCTGACAAGGTTTTGTGTACATAGTGGATAGATTTTAACACTTTCTGACATAATAAGTTTTTTTTAGAGGAAATGCTCTGTTGACATCTTTCGGATAAGTTGTTAGTTGTATGTTCTGCTTGACCTGTCATGGGATAGCAAGGGTTTCCTTGGTGCTACTTCTGATATACCACTCCTTGAAATGATTTGCTAACTCCAGGAAATATTACATATTGCTTAGATGAATGGGGTATAATTTCCCCTCCTTGGAGGTGGCAGGTGAGGTGGTGAATAAGGAAAATATTTCGGTGAGTTGGTCCTGGTAAGATGCTTACCTCCTCCTTGCCACTTTACCAATTAAGTGCTAGCCAACGAGATCCATTGGAGATTTTATTGAACCACAACAAATTAAGCCCCTAAAGCAGGCAACTAATGGTCAAGCAAGGGCCTCAACTCGCCACTTCCTCAATTTCCTGGCTCCATCGTTTGTGAGAAAAGTGGCTACAGAAAACCAGGGCAATCTGCCTGCCTAATTTGGAGACTGGGTGTTGGAGGCATTGATAGTAGGGAACCCATGGACCTAAAACTTGCCTCCAGTCTCTCTGACCCCTTCTCCCCATGACCCCCATTCCGTGATCAACACTAAATCCCTTGAAAAGTAAGCCTCAACCAACAGTCTTCAGCACCCAGAAGATGTCAGCTTTGATTGGCCGGCAGCTTCTGGCGATCTAGGATGCCAGTGTTGAAGCCTGTGACAGACTGAGCAATTCTCTCGAACTGACTGGTGCATGATACATTGGGTCATCTTGGCATTGCCAACTAACACTCCTGAGTCACAAAAATGGAAAACCATGACCACAGAAACATGTTGTCACCGTTTCAAAATAAAGGGTTTTCTATTTAAAAACAGAATTAAAGAAGACAAAAAAAAATGTCATGGAGGGTTATAAATCTTTGAAGCTTTGATCCTCAAAAGGTGCAGGAGGCAGATTCTCCGAATATCTTTACGGCAATGTCAGACAGACCACTGAGAAGCAATAGGATGGAGGGTTATTTAGGAAGTTGGGAATATGGAATATTGAGATCAACAATGACCTTGTTCAATGGCAGAGCATGGTTGAGGGACCGAATGGGCTATTCCTGCTCTCAATATATATGTTTGTTTCCTTGCACTGTATAGAAATGTTATAGATTGCCTGCTTCTGTTACAGGCATTGTTCATTTATTGATGAAGGGAATTGCATGAGAGATAGAAGTATTATCCTACAGATGTCACTTATTTCTTTGGCTTTCGCGCACTGCCGTGTAAGTAATGCATACTTGTGAATGAGGTGCATATATATATATATATATATATCTGTCAGTGTGTCTGCTGAGCACACCTATTTTCCCGGAAGGTGCTTTTACTTGACATTAGGCTTGAAATTCAATCCTTAGGAGGCTGGTGAATGGGTGTTAATCTATTAAAGTCGAGCAGCTTTCCATATCCAGGCAGATGCCTGGAACAAGCCCTGTGCAGGTAAGCTTAATAACCACATATTGATAACCAGATGATTCTGCAACAATCTCATGTTGTGACATTGCAACGCATTCTTCCTGAAATCGTAAACTGGCTCAGTGTCTTTACCTGGCCTCTCTGGGAGCACATGGGTCTTCTGCAGCTTAATGGTCACAAGGAATATAGGACCTTTACAACAGTCTAAGTTAGTAAGTTTACATTTAGCTGTGTTCTTGGACCTCTGCCTCCCTCACAATGCACACACATAGAACCACTACAGAATAAAATATGTTAAACCATTAAGCTCCAGACAGAAATTGCAGTGAGCTATATGACTGGATCAAAGGGAAAAATTACACTTAGAGTGTTTCCCCTGCCCTGTGCAGTCAAACAGCCATCTTCCCATCATTGATCTAAACAGATGTGGTTGAGTAGAAAAAGAAGCACTTTTAAAAGCCTCTATCATTTTGAGGCCGGACTCTTTGTAGCAGTGTACAGGATGGTCATTCCCTTGGTGGGGTCATGGTAACAGCTGTGCTACAGCATTGCACATCTGCTGCAAGCAAGGGTGACAACTGAAATCGATGGCTCAGAAGTCAGTGAAATCTCTTTCCAAACTGCATTGTATCCGCCCTTCCTCTTCCTGTGCTTCCATCATCATGTTTTTGTCAGGTGCTGGAACTGTTCGTTTCATTTTTATTTGGCTTCTTCTGCAAAAAACTTCTGAAGTCCAAATCTCTAGAAAATATTTGATATAATAAATTTTAAGGCATTTCTGTGAATCATTGGAAAGTTAGACGTGAAGAGAACACAACTCGGAGAATTACTGACAGCAACATAACCCCCTAACCTTGAAACGGTTATCTGAAGGTCAACAAGCTGCAATTTATTTCCATGGTTTAACAGCAGTGCCTGGATTGGGGAACAATTTATAATTTATGCGCTTGGTAAAATGCCATTTATAGCTCAAGTTACGCAAATAATCAGACTGAGAGATGGAAAGATGTTGATTTTTATGTAGCTTATATTAAATGATAATGTCATGTGGATCATGAGTTTGCTTCCACAGTAGGATCCCCTATTTTTGTGTTCAACTACGATGAAATTGATGAAATGCAAATAATGCTTCAATGCCAGGTTGCACAAGCAACCGTCGATACAATACTGTGCACACCGTGCGGCAGAGAGGGGATCTGAACAATTGGGTTTACAACATGACTCTAATTGTGAGAATAACGTAAAAAAATGCATGGTGTGACTGGGGGAGGACTGATGTTTGATGTGATGGCCTGGTTGTGATTTCTGCTTTAATTGTGTTGTAAGGCTTGGTGACCTGCACTATTTCTCTGGATGAACCTTAACTAAGACTGCCTTTTCTCCCCTCAGATTTTACAGGTGAACAAAGTAATGTCTGTCCTCTTTTACGGCATGCTTCTCACTTATCTCAGTGGCATCCAGGCTGCAACCATGGACAAGAGAGGTTCGTCCGAGGACTCTGTGAACTCACTCATCATCAAAATCCTCCAGGCGGACATCCTGAAAGGCCGACTCTCCAAGCAGAGTGAGGAACTGAAGGAGAAGTATCAGGGCACCAAAGAGAAGGGTGACACCCAGAGCGATACGGACTCAGTGGGGAATACGATATCTGACTTCCAGCCGATCGTCTCGGTTAATGCTGAGTTACTAAGGCAGAAGAAGCGCTACCATTCACCCAGAGTGCTGCTGAGCGATCGGCCACCTTTGCAGCCGCCCCCTTTGTACTTAATTGAGGATTTTGCAGAGAGTTTGGAGATGGACAACAGAACAGCAAGGCGGAAGCGATATGCAGACCGCAGGGGGCATCGCGGCGAATACTCTGTGTGTGATAGTGAGAGCCGCTGGGTGACGGACAAAACAGCGGCGATCGACATCCGAGGGAAGCAGGTGACCGTCCTAGGAGAGATTAAAACCGGCAACTCTGCCATCAAACAATATTTTTACGAGACGCGGTGCAGAGAAGCGAAACCGGTCAAGAATGGCTGCAGGGGCATTGATGACAAACATTGGAATTCGCAATGTAAAACCAGCCAGACCTACGTTAGGGCACTGAGCACTGAGAACAATAAATATGTAGGCTGGAGGTGGATTAGGATAGACACCTCCTGCCTCTGTGCATTATCCAGAAAACTAGGCAAATCGTGATTCCTCGCCCCATCCCCTTCTCCTCTTTCTATGTGAATATATAAATTATTACTTTAAATTATGTGACTTTGCATGTAGCATATGAATGTTTATATTATAGTATAGTTCACGATTTTTATTTATTAACAAAAAGGTCAACTCATCAGACAAAAAAAATGCTTCTTACAACTCGCCAAAACAAGATAGCAAAGTTGTGCCTTGCTTCCAGCATCATTAAAAGTCGTCGGACCAGTGTTGTTGTGCATTAGTAACTGGTCCAAGGGTTTACCTCCCATGATTATTTCCTCGCAGCTACTTGTTGAAGTCAGTATTGTTGTCAGTGATTTATAAATGGGATTTGGGAAGGCACATGTAAAACCCAACCACAAGCCACGGCTGCCAGTCTTGAAAGTGCACGTCTATCCTTAACAGCACGGTGAATGACATTTGCTGTGAGACTGAGAGAAGGAAGCTAGATCAGAGGGAATGCTGGCAACACCATCTGTGCAGATAAAGCTCTTCCATATGTTTCACTCATTCCCCAAGAGCTGCTCTTTCTGGAAATAAGATCTTTGCAGCATTGGAGAAAAGACTGCTGTGAGAGATTTCTCTTTCTCTCTCTCGTTCCCTCCTACCGGTACTATTTTAAAATTACTCTGCACAGCAACCGAGTTCATTTTTTTAATGTTTGCTGTATTCACTAAATTAGACCCTTGTTCTAATAAATCCTCTTCAAACTGGAAGACTCCATTAGCCAGAATTATATCTGGAGAGAACTGAATTCCATTTTCTTCTTTTGTCAATTCCCTTTATTTTACTGTACAACAAATTTAGCCAGCCTGTGAGTGCCCCCATTAATTATGCTAGAATGGGGAAAAGAAACTTCTCTGTGGTGCTATGCATTTGAATACTTTTCCTTTTGCAAAAAAGTTCAATACTTGCCAATGAATTGTCCAATGAAGCTCTTGGTTGTGGAACAAAGTAAAAATTTCCTATTATGTGTCAGAATGTTAGCTGACTTATAACACCAAAATGGTGATTTCTCTTTCCCACTCATGTCTGAACTATCATAATCAGGTTTACATTCCATGTAATTTGAACTTCTGCCAAGCATCCAGTGTTACAGTCTCTTACTACAAGATCTCTAAAAAAAATTAACTCCTTTAAGAGATAGTAGGAACTGCAGATGCTGGAGAATCTGAGATAACAAGGTGTAGAGCTGAAAGGCTGACGTTTTCCAGCCTAGACCCTTCTTCAGAAAATCATTTAGACCCGAAATGTCAGTCTTCCTGCTCCTCTGATGCTGCTTGGCCTGCTGTGTTCATCCATCTGTACACTTTGTTAACTGTTCTTTAAATAATAATTATGGCCTGGAGATTTTTGTGGGAAATGTTACCTTCTCAAATTCCTCCCGCAGAAAAATGCAATCAAAACCTACCATAGGAGGCACATGTATTCTCCCCTCACATTAGAGCAGACTGACTGTGGCTGCTGAAAGTAAAATGGATTTTGTTTAAGACAATACGATGACTTAACTTTGATCCTAGGATCTCTCGGTCAAGCACAAACGCCAGATGCCAGTGAATGCCTACCTTTACAAATAAAAGAATTCTACGTGCATGCAATAGAATGGTTCCTTAATGGATGATTATGCAGTGCCAGCTTTGCCTGGTGAAGCACTGAAAACACCACACTGAAAATGTGAAGAGTGTATCTATTAGTTCAGCTTGTGTGGTTAAACTGTACTCTTCATCAACACACATTATCACTAAACTAATAACTGGAATGAGTAGATTGCCATATGAGGAAAGGCTAGACAGGCTAAGAGTTTAGAAGATTCAGAGCTGATTTAATTGAAACATACAAGATCCTGACAGATCCTGACCAGGAGGTAGTTGAAAGGATGTTTACTTGTGGGAGAATCTAGAACTAGGGGTCATAATTTAATAATAAGACATTAAAGAGAAATGAGGGCAAAAAGAAATTCTGAGGGTTCCGAGTCTTTGGAATCCCCTCCCTCAAAAGGCAATGGATGTAGAATCTTTAAATTTGTTTAAGGGAGAGGTAGATAAATTCTTGATTATCTAGGAGATGAAAGATTATTAAGGATATGCAGGAATGTAGAATTGAGGTAAAAATCAATTAAGCCACAATCTTGTTGAATGATGGAGCAGGCTGATAGGGCCCACTGGTCTACTCTTGTTCCTTGTTTGCATGTTCGAGCAAAGTGGAGGAATCAAACATTGCTGTGGATATATGTTGAATTATGTCTCAACTCAGCGCTCAATCTTAAACTTCAAACATCGCCCTTAAGCAGAGTCAGTATAAAAGATGACCAAACTATATATAACTTGACACAGCTCACTGTTTGTTGGCTTGTTTCTTAGGTCGATTCCCCACTGAAGAATTTAGTAACTGAGATCAGGAAGATTCTAGAATAGGCTGAGGCATTGTTTCAAGTTACTTGTTCTTCAGTATGGATGGAACAAATCCATGAAAAACTTGGCTATTGGTTTTCAGAGATATCAGGGGATAGACAGAATTGCTGAGTTCCTTTCGGAAATGACTACTAATATCACATCAAATAGTGTAGATGACAATTTTTGAATAATTGTTGCAGCCAATTTTTTTAATACATTCAATATGTCTCTTCTAAATCAGAGTGAACCATCCTTAAGTAAAAACAGAAAATTTTGGAAATACTCAGTGATTTGGCAGCATACTCTGCCCGACTTACTGCGTGTTTCCATCATTACTGTTTTTACTACAGCTATCCAGCATCTGTAGTCTTTACTTTTGAATAAAGCATTCGTCTGTGTTTTCTGTTCTTTCCCAAGTTCCAGTTTCCCCCTACTATAGACATTGGTACCAGTCCTGGGTCAAGGTCAGAGGAAATATGTCAAATTTGGATCTGTGGTTGCCCTCTCACCTTCATGTCCCCAAGATCAGGAGTTGAAGTTCCAATCCAGAAACTTGAACACATCATCTGGGTTGAAATTTCAATGCACTGGGAGAGAGTGTTGCTAAATGTAACTCTTGTAATGTGACTACACAACAGACACAGGCAAGACTTACAGTGATTTCAAGGTGGTTGTAATTCTTAACTTCTTCCATGAGTAATAACCTGAGTGTTTCATGTAAAATGATTTTTCTATAAGGTGAATAGATTTTGCAGATATAAAAATGGGGAAGTTTAAGTGTACCACAGTAAACTATAAAAGCACAGTTACTCAGTCTCTTGAGTTCACCATGTTGTGAGGGTCCAAATGCAAGATCTGATTCACTGTTTTATTTACTTCCTTCCTGACCACTAACCCCATATTTCCTGTTAAATTATGAGCCTGACCATTCTTCCAGCATTTCAGATGAGTATGAGATTTCACTCTCATAACTATTTTACATCAACAAAGGCAGAAGTAAAAACATTTAGTTGTACCTAAACTTCGGAAGAAAATTTCCTGCAGATGTCACAAGCCTATGGCCATTGGTCATTAATGGGTTTATAGCCCTGTTTAATAGAATCAGCTTCTACATGGATACAATTGCTTTAGTATAGAGTTTGGAAAAGGAATATTTCTTTAAGGCAGATTTATACACTACAGAAATGGCTGACAATACAGTAAGGCAGCATGACTTAGTACCAGCATGTAGAACTAGGTGCCATAGGTTCACATCTTTTAACACCATGCTCTTAATCTCAAACACATCTTTGTAAAGAGCTGCTGAGCAGAGACAGGCATTCCCCTGTGTAGCTGAGAAGTTTCCTTGAATCTATCACCAGATCATTCTTCAATACCCCTTCAATCCACTTCATAACAGATTTTGCACAGAGGAGAGAACACATTATTTATCATTGGGACATAGTTTGAAAGATCAGGGAATGTGTTAAAAATACACTGATTAGAAGGCATTTGACACCAGTGAAAGAACTGGTTGAGGTGATAGTTTTGATATAACCACTGTTAATTACTACGGACTAATGATTTTGGTGCATTTGATCATCAAACACAGACAGGACCACTAGAGTGCAGCATTTCTCTAGCTTTGGGCAATGGACAAGTTGTTCAGAACCTCGAGGGGCTTTTCCATTCCTATTACCAGGAACTTGCAAATCACTTAGCTGTACAAAATTCAATTCCTGTTTAATTTATCAACTTGGACAACATTCTTCAGTTTTTCAGATTTGTAAATTGCCACAAAGCTGATTTTCATAAACTAAAGGATATTTCAATCAAATGAAGAAATTTAGTTGGCAACAATAAGATCATGGAAAAAGCCATTAAATGATCATATGATGTGCACGTTTTTCAATAGCATTCTCTTAATAAGCACATGTATTGCTTAAATTTTACTGTACTTGATTCCCTTGTGAGCTAAATGTAAACCATTGTACATGGAGATCAAGAGATGTGATGAAGTGAGTTCCATGTGATTCAGGTATCATTGATATAGCAGAAGCTAAGGGATTTATGAATCTAATCTGAATTCAAATTCATTTTTTTCTTTATAATACCAAGTATTTTTTGTTGACAGAAGAGCTCTGCTCTTCAGGTATTCCAGTGTGAGTTTATAAATAATTTCCTTTTCCATTGACAATCATTTGCAGTCCAGTCAGCTACTTTACCATTCAAATCTGTGTTATTTGCAAGGGTATATTTTTTACTAGAATACTTGACCATGATTGTAATGTAACCTTATGACAAAAAGCTGTAATTTTACTGGGGTGCTCCCTCACTAGTATATAATAGCCTTTAATAATTCATGCAACCATAACCACAGAGCAATTGTACATTATCATAGGACAAAATGTAGGTTGAATACAATGAGAAGGATAATTATTGAATTTTACCTCAACGAGACTGGCAATGTGATGTCACCCATTTAATGCCCCAAATGAGTACAAAATTCAGCCTTGCTACACTATTGTCGAGGAATTGCCAAAAACGACAAATACTTCTGTTACATTCTTTGCACATGTAGCCGCACCTGTACATTTAAGGAAAAATCTTTGGAACTTTAATTTATTTAATCAATTAGTAAACCAAGACCTTTTTCTTAAAAACTGCTTATTTGTGTTGCATTTTGGTCCATTAACCATTGCAGAATTAATATTAAAGCAAAATGAATAACTGTTTAAATCCAAAACTTGCTGGTCACTTTTGAAATGACTTTAGATTCTCTTTATCGAACATAATAAAATTTAAAATGGAGCATGGCTCAGAACACTTCTTTGGAAAGTTTCTTTTTACACTGTTCTGTAACATTCCACAATATACAAACAAACACATCATTTTATTGACAATGAATTAATGTGTTAACTTTTACTTTTTTCCAAAAATCATGATTGGTATTCTCTTAATGAGTAAATTGGTCAAAGAATGTGGTCTGCTGTGTAGAAATTTAGTTTAATCCCGATACAGTAATCCCGCTGAAAAAATTCAAATTGTTTAAGTGCAAAATAATAAAGAAGTATGTAAATAGCTTTTATTAAAATTGTAATTTATTTTTTCAGTGTCTGGAGAAACTGAAAGCCTTTATTTTAGTACAGAAGTTGTATGTTCTCTATTTTGTATGTATTGCCTGCTTGCAGTTGTTTTCCTGATTTGTAACATGTAATAAAGTATCACTTGTAATGTGAGCCTGAAAGAAGCTTGGCATTCATGATGAAGCATTGTGGAGTACGAAACATAGGTACCAAGACCTCTGCTTAAAAAAAACAAGTGAAGTAATGGCACATCTTGTTTATAATCAATGTTCTTCTATTTAAGAAATTAAGACTTGGTTGTGATGTTTATGGAAAATATGCACCTTTAGCCCAATTGCTGTACAAAAAGCCAAATGTCAGTACCTCGTGTAACTTTGAAAACAAATAGCATCCTGGTATTGGTGTACTGTCTATTGGTCTACTCCAAGTAACTGCACTATTTATATCTACCATACGGAAATAAAAAATTCTAAGTGGCCCCGTGTGAATAGTGTCAAGAAACTCTATGGATGGCAGACTGTTCATATAATGTTCCCATTCAGACTATATTTCATGTGGTCTAATTTAAATTGGATATATTTTTGCACCTGAAAATCTTTTGGCTCCTTTTGGATGCAGTAGATTTGAAGGATATTGCCTAAATGAAAATCAGACAGGAGTAAATTAATTTCAAGATACCTAGAAGAACATAACAGAAATATACGCAGTACAACTTTTAATGTCTTGTTATAAAATCCTACACCAAATACTCCGATTTTCATCATTTTTCCTGCCAACAATAGCCAGTACTATGCGTACATTATTTTCATTTTCTGTGAGGTAATTGTCCAAGTAACTTGTAATCCCCCGGCAATTGGAAATGGTAAAAGGCAAGTTTACTTTGAGAAATATTTCTTGCAAAGTAAATGTAACAATTTATATATTCAGCGTTTCAATTTTCTAAATTCTTTGCCTTTGTGCCAGCAACTTCCCTCTGAACATGCAGCTAATGGGACATCATTATTCTATTGTTGTGAAGAAGAGCAATACTGGATTCAAACTATTAACTCTATTTCTCACTCCATGGATACAGCCAGACCTGCTGAGTTTTTTCCAGCATTCTCTGCGTTCGTTTCACATTTCCAGCATCCACAGTATTTTCATTTTATTCATACATTTTACTACCGTTGTATGGGGCCCTGGTGATACCACATGTGCAATGCTATCTACCATTTTGATCTCTTATTTCAGAAAAAAAGCATAATTGCATTAGAAGCAGTTGAGAAAAGATTCCCACAGCTGAGTTGAGAGGTTGACTTATGACGAAAGATTGGACAGGTCGGATCTGTAATGTTTAGAACTTAGAAAAATAAGTGGTGATCTTATTAAAACCTGTAAGATTCCGAGGGAATATGACAGGGCAGGGAAATTGCTGCAGTTTTCCCTTGCAAGAGAGACTAGAAAAGATTGCCTGCCATTTAAGATGGGAAGGAGGAGTTTTTTTTTCCTTAGATGGTCTCAAGGCAGTAGCACTCTCTTCCAAGAAAGTAATTGAAGCAATATCTTTAAATATTTTTACTAGGTTATTGATTGGCAAGGGAGTTGAAGATTATAAAGAATAGCCAGAAAAGTGGATTAAGGCAACAACCAGATCAGTCATGAGTTATCCAATAGTGGAGCAGGATGATAGGCCGAATGGCATCCTTCTCCTTCTACTTTGTATGTTTGTGTGTTGTGGAAGATGTCAAAAATAAAGCAATGGGACCTGCATGCTCCTTTTCTCTGGCCACCCTGAATGCCTGAACACTTTTTTCCAGGGCTTTCTAAATTTTAATTTCATTTGGCAGTGTTTCCCCCCTCTTTATCACCACACTAATTACTTAAGTTTTGCTGGAAGCAGATATTAGATGCTTGGCCTGCTGTCTTCGTGTGAGCAGATATTTGAACAGATGTTGGAAATTGACCACATATGTTTTTCCAGACGCACAAGTCAACAAAGTCTGGGTTACAACTAAAAGGGCTGCAGTGGGAATCGATCATATTTTGTCAACTGCTTCAGAACTGATTGCAAACAAAATAGAAAATCATCAATTTATTAGGTATAGGATCAATGTGAAATACTCACTGAATAGACTCGTTAGATGAGGTTTGAAATAATGGTTCGGCTTGACACTATTCATTAAGATTATTCATCGCATTTTTTTCTGAACTGTTGACAAAGATTCCTTTGTCGAAAAAGCAGTCATAATTAGGTGTATTTTGCAAAGTACCATCCAGCTAATACTTCTGGATTAACAACATGCAGTTATTGACAGACTCCAGATCAGCTGCAGTTAACCCATGAAGCAACCAGCTTCCAGTGTGACTGCTTGAGGAGTCTTCAACTTCATGCCAGTGTGTGTGTGCCAACAATGGTATTGTCAATGAGATACCTCAGCAAGCAGCTAATTGCAGACTTTCACACTTTTGACTAGATGGGAGAACTCTGCTTGCATCATCTTGCTGCAACCTGAACATTGCTTTATAAGAATTCAAAAAGTAGCAAATTGTTTCCTCTGACTTTGGAGCATCTTTCAGCAGTAGCAGCTTCACAGTATGGAAAAATATAGTCATTGGCAGTGATTCAGCTGCAACTGAGTTTTAAATCATACCCCTTTAGTAAAATGTCAGTGTGTTCCAATATATATGCTATCGTTTTAACTTAGCGCTTTTGGAAATCAGTGAGGAAGTCATGCAGAAAGGGACCACAGGTTTGAAATAAAGCGGGGCCATTGAATTTCCCCATATGTCCTAGCCTTGTTACTCAGGGTTCTGAGGGTTGTATTGATGTCCATGAGTACAAAATGCTTAAACATGAGAAAAAGCACATTCAGTCACAACTCATCCTTTCATCTGACGTTGCCCTATGAACTCATGAAGAACAATTGCGCCTTTTTTGCCGTCATGTTTGGTATTGCATACTTTTTACTGATTTGAGATTTTGTCCATTTAGTTTTAAGGCCATAAGACCATAAGACATAGGAGTGGAAGTAAGACCATTCGGCCCATCAAGACTACTGGGCAATTTAAATCATGGCTGATGGGCATTTCACCTCCACTTCCCTGCACTCTCCCCATAGCCCTTGATTCCTTGTGAGATCAGGAATTTGTCAATCTCTGCCTTGAAAGCATCCAATGTCTCAGCCTCCACTGCACTCCGTGGCAATGAATTCCACAAGCCCACCACCCTCTGGCTGAAGAAATGTCGTCTCATTTCAGTTTTAAATTTATCCCCTCTAATTTTAAGGCTGTGCCTACGGGTCCTAGTCTCCCCGCCTAACAGAAACAACTTCCTAGCATCCACTCCTTCTAAACCATACATAAAATGGGCACATGCCAGCTGGAAAATTGTTCTGCAATGGTCTGAATTGGAAAGTGGTTACTTCTCATGTTTGTGTGGTAGTGTTTTTTACCTGCTCTGTCAGATCTGTATTCCCTGTCTACCAGTTAAACCCCCCAGAAAAATTCAGGATCTATCATACTCTGCAGTTTTCCCTGAGATCACTTTTCATTGCCAACTCAGATAACTTCATTTTTTTTTAATCAAAGCACATTAATTTAAGACTCATAGCTAAGTTAATTACTTTATGTGATCTCTATAAACAGCGAGCATGGGTATATACAATAAAACATGTCTAAAAATAAATGAAAGAGCGAGAGAGAGAGAGAGAGAGAGAGAGATGTTATCCAGTGGTTATGGCATTGGGAAGCAATTTTGAAATTAATTTTAGAGAACCTTCTTACTTGTAGGTTAGCCTCATAAAAATGACAACATTGCCAGATTGTCAATAACCAGCTGGCACATTAACATTTTTTAAAGATGTGAAGCTTCAGCTTTTGTCCAGTTTCATTATGCATAGAGTCATACAGTATGGAAACAGACCCTTCAATCCTAGTAGTCCATACCAGCCACATTCCCAAACTAAACTAGTCCCACTTGCCCGCATTTGGACCACTTCCCTCCAAGCCTCTTGTATTCATGAACCTATCCAAATGTCTTTTAAATGTTGTAACTGTGCCAGCATCCACCATTTTCTCTGGTGGTTTATTCCACACACAAACCACTCTCTCCCAAGTAAACAAGTTGCCTGTCATGTTCTTTGTAAATCTTTTCTCCTCTTGCCTTAAAAATATGTCCCTAGTTTTGAACTCCCCAACCATGGGAAAAAAAACCTTTGTCATTCACCTTATCTATGCCTCTCATGATTTTATAAACCTATATACAGTATCACGCTTGGCTGAGTTTTTCATAGACAGATCAGGCAGGAAGGGAGATATCAAGTATGCCTCCTTTCCTTGATAACAAGGTGTAGAGCTGGATGAACACAGCAGGACAAGCAGCATCAGAGGAGGAGGAAAGCTGACAGGGGCGGTGTGGACTTGTCGGGCCTAAGGGCCTGTTTCCACACTGTAGGGAATCTAATCTAATCTAATCCAACTCAGGTCTGGAACCATCTTCAGAAAATTTCTGAACTGTCAGCCTTCCTACTCCTCTGATGCTGCTTGGCCTGCTGTGTTCATCCAGCTCTACACCTTGTCATCTCAGATTCTCCAGCACTGGCAGTTCTTACTATCTCTGCCTCCTTTCCTTGTCCTTTTTATCATGTATAAAAGCACAACAAAAATAACCTGTGCTTATATACCATAGTAACGTAATGAAATTGCAAAGTCTATGGCAGAAGTTTAGGGGTAGATTGGATGTTAAACCAGAACAAGGGACATGAGGAAGAATAATCAAAACCTCTCTCAAAGACATGGGATCATGATTTATTTTGTTAGGGTACAATCCTACAGGAGCTAGAAACATTCTGGTACCTAGCTTGGTCAAGTGAGAAGTCTTTACGTATCCACTTGAGAGTATTAGTGCAACGTGTATTGATCAGCAAACCTCTTTGCATTGCCAAAAACCCTCGTAATTGCCAAGAAAGTTTAGTCAACCCCCAACTCTCCCACAAATTGTACCAACAGTCTCTGGAAAGGAATCATGAATGACATTTATGGTTGGTGACCGGTCCAGAATGCATGATGGCAACAATAGGATTCTGACTGCTGTTTTGAATGCATGAGATTACCCAGATCTGATAAAACTGAGTTAAAGATTTTCACTGCGTAGCTGAATATTAGATTAAACATAAAACATTTAGACAGTTGCACTGCACAGCAGATGTGGCTGATTACACACTGGGTACTGCTGAGCAAAACATCTGCATGCCTTGTGGAGTGGGTTACACACTTAAATGAACTGATGTAATGAGTTTAACTTTCCATTTTAGTTCAAAGTGTCTTAAAGTTTTATTCGTGGAATGTACTATTACAGACAGTGGTCAGTGGGTATCCTGCTAACTTTTCTATCAGCTTGACTGATAAAGCAATGGGTGGAGTGTGAGAAGGATTTTCACGATCTGTGAATCAGTTTGGGTGTTAGAAACCACATGGGTCTGCTTTCCCTCCCCAGTCATTTTAACACTACTGACATTCATCCAACTTGACAGCATCAGCAGATGGTTTACCCTCTTTGGCAACAGTAAATACCATACACTAGCATAGGAAATCCACTTATTTTGGTAGATGTCCCTTTTTATTTAATTACCTTCCCCGCTGTTTCTTACATTGCTATATCCCCACCTTATACTTTTGCAATATGTTGACTCGATAAAGTAAAGAGGAGAAAGCAATTTGTCAGGTGAAACAATGCTAAATAGGCAGATGTCAGGACAGACAATATTACTTCCTTCATTTTGCCTTAAATTGAATAAATTACTAAACAAAATGATCTTAAAAATTTAAAAACCTTGTAAAGATTTCCAGTAGGCATTTCTTTGTCCATATTTATAATGGAGACTGCCTGTGGAAGCTGTCATGTTGTAACACCTTCACAAAGTGGAGACTTGCTATTTTTGATCTCACATCTATTCCTGTTCTACCCAGAAACTTATGTTCTGACGAACTGTACTCGCCTCTTTCCTAATTTATGATAAGTTTTTTCCACTCAACAATAATTAATATTCTAAACCCAAGGTATTATACGTAAGTGACAGACTAGGTTACATCAAGATAGCAGGATAATTTGGTGAGCACTTGTCCACTTATCAGCTGCTGTCTTCCCTCTAACTCGTCATTGTCCAAAGACTGCAGTTGGTCCTGTTACCTGATCTACACTTGTAGGAGATATATTTGTATCTTTTAAAAAGACTGGAGTAGTCTTTGAAAATAAAAGTTTTGAAAGATACAGGTAAAACACAGAGGAAATGGGAACAGATGGATAGCATTTGTAAAATTAATGACAGAATGTAGTCCTTCTATGCTGTAAGTTTCTATGGCTCTAGACTGAAGGCTGTGATGCTGTAATATAGGACCAGCTCCTGTAAAAACTAATAAGTTACCATACTTCACAAGCATGTGCTACATGTTGAATTCAATTTATTAAGGTTTTACATCAGAGAGACAGTGTTGGAATATTGACTCTGCATTTTCTGGGTTCATTGACATACTTAACTGTCTATTAGTGTCAGTGCCTGATCATGTACTCAGTATGTTAAAGGCTTTTAGATGTCATGTATAGGACCAATGTCATTCCTTTACCACTTACACAAAAGAAATGTCATTCTAAGCCATTAAGAAATAAACCTTTAAAATTATTGCATACTGATTTTCGAAGTTATAATTCATAATCGGTAAATATTAAAGTGAGTTTTATAACATTAATTCATTCTATTGTACATAATTCTATAATATTGTTAGCATTTCTTTCAAATTGGATTCATATTTCTAGCATCTGTACAAAGTGAATATCTGTCTCTGGTTTAAAATAGAATAGGTAAGGTTAAATAAACTCAAGTTATGCTCAATATTTCATTTAGCATAGAATAGCATTCAATGTGTAATGCAGAAAAAAAATAGCTTGGTACAACCAGTCCAAGAAAGTGTTCATACTCTACTCAAATATCCTCCCTTCCTTGGGCATTTAACTTAATTGGCCAAACCTTGTATCCTTTTCTCCCTCAGCTACCATCCCCTCAAGTGCCATTATATGTTTTATCTCAATTACTTGCTGTGGCTCCATATTCACATCATTTTCTGGATAAAGAAATTCTTCTGCATTCCCGTTTTGGTTTGTTGGTGACTATCTTCCATTAATGAACTTTACTTTTGCTTTTCTCCACACGTAGATACACTGAACAGAACTTTACACGCAGACGGTGACACATACTTGTAGTTGAAAGGAGATAAGTTCATTTCCGCTAGGCTGGGTTTGTCCTGTAGTGATTTAGAAGCTCCTCAGGCCAGAAACTAGCTGAGGGTAGAATGTCCAGCCAATGGCCAGCAACTATCTAGAGCCAGCAGCACCATTGGAAGTGTTGGCACTGCTGGAACTACAGGAAGTCCCCAGTGAAGAGGAGCCATGTTGCTGGGCATGGTGGTTGCCATCATCATAATAAAATGTGGACCATTACTTTTTGACACCCTTCAGCTGATTTTTAATATCATGGACTTTCATGGACTAAAATGGTTTTAAAAAGTAAAACGCAGACCTTAAATGGGCGCAGCAACCAGCTGACCACCCACATGCTGGCCCAATTGCAAGAAACCAAAATGTGATAAAGAAAGACAGCCTGAGCCAAAATTAATGTTTTTGAAAGGTATTACAGTCAAATCTGTAGCTCCTGTTTGATTTGCACATTTATGGCTACACTGCATATATTGGAAATGAAAGAATTGCCTGTTCATTAACCAGAAGAAATCAATAAGCCCAGACTTGGGAATACTGCCTTCAGTTCAACAGTTTTACTATAAAGTTTAATTGTGCAGATTATCTTAACCCAGCTTTATTTGTAGTTCCTTTTAATTTATTTTTATCCATCTTTTTACATCTGATAACTCTAGTTATTCCCTATCTATTTATGTCTTCCTTAAGATTAGTGTGTTCCATACTTTCCTTTCACATTATATTTAAGATTGATTTTATTTCTTCTGAATATTCTCCATCGCCCGTGTCTTGGGAAAGAAAAACTAATATTTATGTAGTGCTTTTAATAACTACATGAGGTGACAAACTGCTTTACAATTAACAAAATGTAATGTAATTTAGTAAAGTTGGCAGTCAATTTGCACACAGAAAGCTCCTGGAAATGATGATATAATACCGATCAAATACCTACTTCAGTGACACAAAAGCAAATTACTACTGAAAATCTGAAATAACAGCAGAAAGTGCTGGAAAATGCAACAGGTGTAGCAATATCTGTGGATTGAAATACAGAATTCATGTTACAAGTCCAGAAACTATTGTTAAGTGATGTTGTTTGAGGAATAGGACATCAGGTTAACTTTAATCTTCATGTGGATTGGGAAAATCAAATTGGAAAAGGTAGCCTTGAGGAAGAATTTGTAGAATACATTCAGAACAGTTTCTCGGAATAATGAGTTGTGGCTTCACCTGGGCATCAGTTTTTTTCAATCAGATACTGTAGTTAATAGGCAGATTTAGTAAATTACTTCAAAGTAGGAGATCCCCAAGGGAATAAAGGCTGTGTAAGACTAGAATTTAGCATTTAGTTTGAGAGTGAGAAACATGGGTCAGAAACAGCTGTCCTAAACTTAAGTAAAGGTAATTACATATAGATGGGTGCTGAGTTGGCTGCAATTGACTGGTAAAGAACTTTAAGAGGAAAGATAGTTGAGAAACAATGACACATGTTATAGAAAATAGTTTATAGTTCACAGCAAAGACATCCTAGTGAGGAAGAAAGTTTGAGGAATGGAATAAACTTACTATGGTTAACCAAGGAAGTTACGGATACAATACATTTGAAAAAAAAAGTACGGTATAGCAAATAGATAATAGGAACAGCAGATGCTGGAGAATCCAAGATAACAAAGTGTAGAGCTGGATGAACACAGCAGGCCAAGCAGTATCTTAGGAGCATAAAAGCTGACATTTCGGAAGGGTCTTCATTTCTGAAGAAGGGTCTAGGCCTGAAACATCAGCCTTCCTGCTCCTCTGATACTGCTTGACCTGCTGTGTTCATCCAGCTCTACACCTTGTTATTTCTAGTATTTTAAAGATAGTCTGATTGATATGCCCTCTTGACCTGATGGGTGCATCCTAAGATTTTAAATAAAGTAGTTACAATGATAATGGTTACATTGGTAGTAACCTGCTAAAAATCCCTAAATTTGGCAAAAATCCCAGAGGATTGGAAGACTGTCAACATAACACTCTTATTCAAAAATGAGGGAGACAACAAACAGGTAATTATAGGGCAGTTAGATTAACATCTATCACTGGGAAAAGGTTTGAGTCTATGATAAATGATGCAATAGCAGAAGGTTTAGAAATATATAATAGAGCTAAGCAGAATCAGCATGGCACTATTAAGGAGAAAGCATTCCTGACAAACTTCTTACAGCTCTTTGAGGGGGAAATAAGCAGGATAGATTAAATGGAACCTGTAGAAATAATATATTTGGATTTCCAAAAGAGCTAAGGACATCCAAAAGGATATGGTAGTGCACATAAGACTTCTTAATAAGCTAGAGTACATGATGTTGGGGATAGCATATTGGCATGAATAGAGGATTGACAAACAAATAGAAGACAAGAGTTTGGATAAGGGGATATTTCAGGATGACAACATGTAACTGTTGGAGTGATGCACTTGAGCCACAATTACTTATGATCTATAGTAAATGGCTTGGATGGCAGAAGTTATATAATATAGCCAAGTATGTGGATGACATCAAAGTAAATGCGAAGGCAAGTGATCAGAATGACTCAAAGAGCCTACAGAGGATTATGGATAGGTTAAGCGAAAACCTCGCAGATAGAATAAAGTGTGGGAAAAGTTTGAAGTTAGACATGTTGGTAGGAAGAATAGAAGCACTGAATATTATTTAAATGGAGAAGGACTGCAGAAATCTGCAGAAAAGGGATTTGGGCATCACAGAAATATAACATCCAATTTCAGGGAAGGCAAATGGACTGTTGGTCTTTATTTCAAAGGCAATGGAGTATAAACACAGGGAAGTTTCACTAAAACTATTCAAGACAATAATCAGACCACAACTGGAGTTCCAAAAATAGTTTTGATTTCCTTATCTAGGAAAAGATATATTACATTGGAGGTAGGTCCAGAAAAAGGCTCAGTGGGTTGCTTCAGGGTGTAGAGGAATTTTCTTATGAAAAGAGATTGAATACTTTGGGTTTGCTCATTGGAGATTAGGAGAATGAAAGATGACTGTATTAAAACATATAACATTTTTAGGGATTTTGACTGAGTAGAGGCTAAGGTTGCTTCCCTTTTGGAAGACCTTCGGACAAGATTCAGAGTACAAACCCTTCCATTTAAGACAGAAGTAAGGAGGTTTATTTTTCAGTCAAAAGGTAATGAATCTGTGGAATTTGTTACCACAGAGGACTGGAGAGTTTGGGTCACAGGGTATATTCAAAGCGAAGTCAGATTTCTAATAGGTAAAGGAATCAAGGCATCAGGCAGGAAAGTGGAGTTTAGGATTATCAGATTAGTCATGATCTCATTGATTGGTACAGCCGACTTGATTGGCCAAATGACCTTCTTCTGCTCCTCTGTTTTATGGTCTTACTTCAACTCCCTCACTCTTCTTCAAAATAGTGCCATGGGGATTTTTACATCAACCTGAAAAAGCACACCAAGCTTCTATTTAAGTTGAAAATTTGAAAATTAAAAACCCTTGCGTCTTCCCTATTTACCTTTCCAATTGGACTCTGCTCCTATTCCAAAAAACATAGAACCCATCTCATTGTTAATGTTCATTCGTGTCTCAGTGCTGCTGCTGATGTTCTATTGAAAGAAACATGCTCTTTAGCCATATGTTATCTAATTATCTGTCTGTATACAAATTCACACTTGGTTTAGGCAATAATCCAGATTATTACGCTTGAGACTCTGCCTTTAAATTTAGTTCATAGCAACTGATACTCCCTCTGCAGCATTGTCTCCCTCTTAACACCATATGTTTGATCAATTTAGAACAGAACAACCAGATTTTCCTCCTCCACTTCCAAACCATCTCCTGCTATTTGAGATGCCCTTGATCCTGGCATCAAGTGGCAAAGAGCTTTCATCTGTGGATGCAGATGGAGCCATCTTTACCCTCAATTATACGGTACCCTATCACTACCACATTACTATGCTGGTCTTCCAGCTACTTGGGCAGACTACATCATAGGCTTCCCAGACATTGTACCTGTTGGATGGGATAAACCATTGATGGGCCTTCTCTGCCTTCCCTGTGTCCCCACTGCTATGTTTCCAACATTCACATCCCTGGATGTGAGTTTGCTCACTGAGCTGGAAGGTTAGTTTTCAGACGTTTCGTCACCATTCTAGGTAACATCATCAGTGAGCCTCCGACGAAGCGCTGGTGTTATGTCTTGCTTTCTATTTATCTGGTTAGGTTTCCTTGGGTTGGTGATGTCATTTTCTGCATTGGTGATGTCATTTCCTGTTCTTTTTCACAGGGGATGGTAGATTGGCTCCAAATCAATGTGTTTGTTGATGGAGTTCCGGTTGGAATGCCATGCTTCTAGGAATTCTCGTGCGTGTCTCTGTTTGGCTTGTCCTAGGATGGATGTGTTGTCCCAATCAAAGTGGTGTCTTTCCTCATCTGTGTGTAAGGATACGAGTGATAGTGGGACATGTCGTTTTGTGGCTAGTTTATGTTCATGTATTCTGGTGGCTAGCTTTCTGCCAGTTTGTCCAATGTAGTGTTTGTCACTATACAGACAACAAACAAAACGAACGTCATCTACAAAATACCTTGCAAGAACTGTGACAAACGCTACATTGGACAAACTGGCAGAAAGCTAGCCACCAGGATACATGAACATCAACTAGCCACAAAACGACATGACCCACTATCACTCGTATCCTTACACACAGATGAGGAAGGACACCACTTTGATTGGGACAACACGTCCATCCTAGGACAAGCCAAACAGAGACACGCATGAGAATTCCTAGAAGCATGGCATTCCAACCGGAACGCCATCAACAAACACATTGATTTGGAGCCAATCTACCATCCCCTGAGAAAAAGAACAGGAAATGACAACTGATGATGTTACCTAGAATGGTGACGAAACGTCTGAAAACTAACCTTCCAGCTCAGCGAGCAAACTCACATCCAGAACCTCAACCTGAGCTACAAATCTTTTCAAAACTCGTTATTCACATCCCTCTCTCGACCTGTCCCTCGGTGTGTGACTAATAAAACAACCTCGAAATTCCTCCCATCCCTTTTGTTTTGGAATGTCTCTAATTGACTCCACAGTTCAATAGCTGGGAGCTAGAATGACTCAGGGCTGAGACATTTCCTGCAGATGTGGGAAACTGGGAGAGTCAGTCCTCAGTTTCCCAAATGCCACAATCCTGACACATAGTCTGTCCTGTCATCTCATACCTTTTAAAAAATTTATTTATTTATTGATGACCTGTGTGAAAATTAAGCAGACAACTTTTGTTAAAAGAGCAAATAATTTCCTGTTTACTCTTAGCAATTTATTCAGTCCCCAGAGTCACTCTCTATGTAATACCATGATGCTACAATTTCAGATTTTCTTTTGCATCAATCTCAGTGCCTGCTGTTTCAAAACTACTTCTACCTCTGCCATTGTCACTTCAATATCATTCTTTCAAGTCTCAATTTTGTACAGCTCCGCTCTTTTCATGTTATCACAAATCTGCTCTTGCCCAGCCTCTGACAAATAGAGGTGTACATCTGCACAAACATGGTTAGAATGAACACTTCTGCAAAGTACTGAATTAGGAATTTGAAGACCCCCGCTTTCTCACCCCATGCAGGTTCTGTCACCTTGATAAGATTGTATAGTACCCAGAGTCTGGGCCCAGGCTCCATCTACAACTCTGTGTGAGAAGGTCAGGCAGTGAAGCATTAAGCATGTTCCATTTAAGACACAGGGCCAAAGGAGATCAGAGACCAGACCCAGAGAACCTTGTGGAATGGGGATGCAGTGCTGGAAAGAGACAGAGCAGCCCTGTGGCCCCGTTGGACTATGATGCCTTGGCTTTATATCATTTGTTCCTGACTTCTGCAGAATTGGTTCCCAGAGTGAAGCCAGCGATGAGCCTTAGAGAAAACGAACCTTGCAGTGGAAACCTTAACTAGGCAGCTAGACCCCTCGCTTGAATATGCAAGTAATGCTTGCTCCAGTCATGGGTAAAACACTTCATTTCTCTCTTTACTTATTTTGGAAGGTGGCTAGCCTCCAGCTGAAATGATGGTGGCCTCTCGCACCCCATCATTCGGAGACATGACAGTCGATTTTCACAGAACAAGCTCTCACATACAACATGATAGTGACCAGATAATTTGTTAAATGAGGCTACATTTTGGCCAAGACAGTGGAGTTACTTTCCAGTTCTTCTTTGAAATCGGACCATGGAATCTTTTGTATCCAATTATGAGGGCAGATTTAATGTTCCTTTGAATGATGGCATCTCTAAAAGGACAGACCTCCCGCAGTGATGCACCAGACAATGATCTTTTGGGCTCAAGTCTCCTTTCAATTTGGAGATGAAAATGCTGCAAAGTGAACAAAAGCTGAGACTCCCTCAGTAGTGGACGAATGTGTCAGCCATGTGCTGTAATCCTGGGCTGGGATATTAAGCCACAAACCTCTGGATTAGAATCTGAGAAGCTGGTAAACAGGCCAAGTTGACACCCAATCCCAGGCCCAGAAGCTTTTCAGTGTATATTTCAGAAAATGAGTTATGCCCTGGAGTGATTTCAAGTCTATAACCTCATAGTTTATGAAATTATCTGAACTCTTAAATGAAAAACTGCTGTGTAATCAATCATTGCCTGAATCCAACTTTCTATATAAAGCCTAATCACTCTGAGGAAATCAAGGAGCTGTTAACTTTTAAACTAGAACAGATTTTGATATATAGTTTCATTTATTACATGCTTAAATAGCACAGTGTTGGAAAAAGCTGACTTTCTGCTTAAATATATGCAGAGGACACAACGCTGAAAGCTCAATCCCACAGTGACTAATTCTACATCAAGTAACAGTCAAAAACATTGTGGGCTGGAACCTATGGTAGCAGCAGAGATTCCACTGCCAGATCGAAAGGAGAGGATGAATCATCTTCAGTGCTGAGCAGGATCCAGGGCTGCATGGTGACAGTATCTGATCCCAAAGGCAGCAAACCATTCCAAGGGCTAGGCACACCTCCAGGAATATGGATCACTGCTGCCAGATGCCACATGAATGGCCCTTACAACGAGGTCAGTGAAACTTGAGGGGACCGAGCACAGTCACGGAGTGGAGGTGGGCTGGTGAGGGTACACTTGTTACAGCTGTGGCCATTGCCAGCAGGGCCACCTTCTTTAGACCAAAGAGTGTCTGAAAGGGATCTTCCCCTCCACTTCCGGCAGAATCTGCTGGGATCTGCTCGGATGTAATGACTGCCTCTCAATACAGAAGACCACCCTCATCCCACTTCTTACTCCACTGCACACCCCAGCTGCTGGTTAAATGTCAACGAGGGTGGTAAGATGTCCTTAAGTAGCTATTTATTCATGAGATATTCAGAGGGGTGTAAATCCACAATCATACTTGCATTACTCCATTTAATCATTTCCAAATAATTGGACCACAGCCAAAAAACCTGAACTTGTAATGTCAAAAATCATTTCATGAGCTGTTGCACACATTCTGTCAGCTATCCATTCAGCACCCAGCAATGCAACCACAAATATTAACGAGACAGTCAACCGATTAATCTGAAAGCGGGATCAAGCTTTTTTAGAGTGTACACAAATCCCTACATGACCTTGACCTACCCTCTGCAACATCTTCTAACCCTACACGCCTTCAACAACTCTTCCAACTCCGGCCTTTAGCGCATATCCCTCTCCTGCTTTCCTCACCCTTTTCCTAGAAGTGCCTTCTGCCTCATATGTTTAAGATTCTTCCACCTCTATGCCTCTCTCTCCTTCTTCAACACAACATTAAAGGTGCTTCATAAACTCAACTTGTTGCTCTTCAATATTTGAGTCTGCTTCAGAAAGCTTTGCGCTCATAAAGTGTATCCTGTAAGGCCATATATTGTGATTAGGGTCTTACACATAGCCAGCACATATTTGGATATTCACTGACATTAGTTGCTGGAAAAGCTCAGTAGGTCTGGCAGCATCTATGAAGAAAATATCTGAGTTAATGCTTCATGTCCGGTGACACTCCCTCCGAACAATTCTGAGGAAGGATCACTGGACCCAAAACATTAACTCTGATCTTTCCTTCACAGATGCTGTCAGAGCTGCTGAGCTTTTCCAGAAGCTTCTGTTATTCTTCCTGATTTACAGCACCCACAGTTCTCTCAGTTTTTATTCGATAATCACTGGCCTGTGTCTTACTGTCCACTGAAATCCATTAAATCATGGACTGTAAACTGTCAATGATCAAATATCAAAAATATGCACCACATGTGTGAAAAACATTGCTGGCAATATAACATTTTACAAAACATTCAAAAAACAAGGAACAAAGAAAGTTATTTACATTTATATGGTGCTTTGCATAACCACTGGACATCTCAAAGCACATTTCAGTTACTGAAATTCTTTGAAACAGTTGTCATTGTTGTCGTCTAGGACAGATAGCTGTGAAATTGCACACAGCAGGCTTCCAAAAGAGCAATATGATAATAATCGTATATTGTAATATTCTCCCTGATAATAAAATGTGAGGCTGGATGAACACAGCAGGCCAAGCAGCATCTCAGGAGCACTTGGCCTGCTGTGTTCATCCAGCCTCACATTTTATTATCTTGGAATCTCCAGCATCTGCAGTTCCCATTATCTCTGATACTAGCTTTTGTGCTCCTGAGATGCTGCTTGGCCTGCTGTGTTCATCCAGCCTCACATTTTATTATCTTGGAATCTCCAGCATCTGCAGTTCCCATTATCTCTTGTAATATTCTCCCTTCCTTTTCTTCAAATTGGTGCCCTGGGATCATAAACTGGATTAAACAGATGGAGCCTTGCTTTACCATCTCATCCAAAAGACAACACCTCCTATTGTGCAGCACTCCCTCAGCCTTGGTTTTCAGAGAGAAGCCCTGGAGTGGGACCTGAAACCAGAATCTAGTCATTTTGAAGTGAAACAGTTACCAACTGTGCAGTAGGTGAAACATAACCAAGTGTGTGTGTAATTTTAGCCTCAGCCCTGTATATAATGACTCTGAAAGGATTAATGCTGGGATGAGAGCATTAAGAACCACCCAATGTGACAACATCTAATGAACTTGGTCAGGGGAGCAGTCCTGGGTCTCGAAGGAGATAAACCTAATACTGATATATCCCTCATAGGGTGGAATCTGACTGATGTGGGCAGCGGTGAGAATTGTGACTGAATCAGATGAAAAGTTTCGTAAGGTTCATCCCAATGGGAGCATCTTGCTGCAACTTTTATGCTGTTCACAAGCTGTTCCCGAGGCAGCAGGGAGTTACCATTTAAGGGGGATTATTGTTTGTTGATCGTCCTGTTGATGTCCCAACGCAGCTCATCAATAATCAATTTTCTATCTTAGCAAACTTGCCAAACAAGCTGAATGTGTAGAAAATTTGACATGGAGATCAGAGCAGCTGGTGAATTCAGCTGGTTCCAAGCAAACCTCAATGTTGGGCAGCGGACAGGCCTGATGGGCACAGACCACATACACTCCACATCCATGGGCATTGATATGTGATACATACCAGCATCTGAGAACCTTCATGTCACATCTCCACTTTTTTCCCTACTTTAATACTGGAAACTCTCATTGTAATGCTGCAGCAAGGTTACTGCAGATAGGCACATGCACCAAGTTCATGGACTGGATCAGGCTGCATCTGCACTCATTCTAAGCCTATTTGGATACTCACAGTATCCCTCCCTTACATTGCTGTGCCTTGTCTTTATTGTGATTTGCCCCTTCAGCTATAGTTAGAAGGCCCATATTACTTCTGTCTTGTTGTGCCATTTAGCACAGACACAAAGCAAGGATGGTTGCATACAAGCCCAGCCAAGTCAAGGGGAACAGCATTTATTTAGAGGGTCCCAGAACAATAAGGGTACCTCCGATACTGGCCTGAGGCTTGTAAGTGGTCAGTCAACCACTTAAAGCAGGTAGGGTCAAGATGTTCTCCACTTAAGAATTGAGGAGTTGAAGTCAGGCCAGTCTTGAGTCTCTCTGCCATATTTTGGGCTGTTTCTCACATGCAATGAGAAAGAGGAAGGAATGAAAGGTGTAACACAGCTGTTACTGTAGGTAGAGATGGGAAGATGTCCCGAATGAGTAAGGATGCTGTGTAGAAGGCATAATAGTGTCGGGGTGATGGCTGAGAATGAACGGAGAAGATGCTGTATGTAATAACGAGTGTGATAGAGTATAAGATTTGGTGGGAGGTGGGTACAACAGCAGCGATAGACTAAGGTATTGGAGGGAAGATGGTAGCACTTATACTGGCAGAATGGAGATGGTCATTGACCTTCTTCCTACACTGCTGTGCATTCATCCAGATGGCTGCGAAACTTGAACCAGGCTGGCACAGTCTAGTGTACCAAAAAGAAAACCAGTGAAACATGTAAATGACACATACTGATCCAACTTGTCTGATATCCCAAAGAACTTTGTGCCAGTGCGACCAGTTTTTTATTCCTTTCCAAGTATTATTGCTTTTTATTAACTGCCTTACCTCTTAGGACTCTAGTCATTAGGGAAGCATTAAGTCCTGCCTTACATCACACTGTCCAGCAGGACATTCAGTTCACTGTCCACACAGTTGGATGCCAATTGCCCTCCACTCCTGTCTGCCATGTCCTGTCTAAACACCAGGAACAGTGCTGGGCAGCTCTGGGCTGATGGAGCTTGTCCAGTGAATAATGGACCCTCAGACATGGCGTGGGCATAAGGGATATCAGTGAATGGTAGGAAGCTGATGAGCATCATCAGGGCAGGGTAGGTAGTTAATGAAGAGGATAAAATGTGAGGCTGGATGAACACAGCAGGCCAAGCAGCATCTCAGGAGCACCTGAGATGCTGCTTGGCCTGCTGTGTTCATCCAGCCTCACATTTTATCATCTTGGAATCTCCAGCATCTGCAGTTCCCATTATCTCAGTTAATGAAGAGGGTTTGGTAAGATGTGCTGAGAAAACCTACTAGACCTCACAACAGAAATTTTGCCAAAAATCTCAATGTAAGTCAGATTTGACCAAAATGAATGCAATATTCAGCCTGCAATCTTTGCAACAATATCTATTGTAACAAAGTAACTGGTACCTGATTACACAAAAAACTTAATCCTGTTTAAAACAAGTGACTTTTATTAATAAACACCCAAGTGTTTTTTCTCTGTGGGCTGAAGAGTGGCAGATGGAGTTTAATTTAGATACATGTGAGATGCTGCATTTTGGAAAAGCAAATCAAGGCAGGTCTTATACACTTAATAGTAATGTCCGGGGGAGTGCTGCTGAACAAAGAGGTCTTGGAGTGCAGGTTCATTGTTCCTTGAAAGTGAGTCACAGATAGAGAGGATAGTGAAGAAGGCATTTGGTATGCATGCCTTTATTGGACAGTGCGTTGAGATTAGGATTTGGGAGGCCATGTTATGGCAGTACAGGACACTGGTTAGGCCACTTTTGGAATATTGCGTGCAGTCCTGGTCACTCTGCTATAGGAATTATGTTGTGAAACTTGAAAGTGTTCAGAAAAGATTACAAGGACGTTGCCAGGGTTGGTGGGTTTGAGCTATAGAGAGACACTAACAGGCTGGGGCTATTTTCCCTGGAGCATCGAAGGCTGAGGGGTTCATAAAATCATGAGGGGTACGGATGGGGTAAATGCACAAGGTCTTTTCCAGGGAGTGGGTGAGTACAAAACTGGAGGGCACAGGTTTAAAGTGAAAGAGGAAAAATTTAAAGCGGCATAAAGGGGCAACATTTTCACACAGAGGGTGGTGCATGTTTGGGATGAGCTTCCAGAAGAAAAGGTGGAGGCTGGTACAATTACAATATTTAAAAAGCATCTGATGGGCATATGAATAAGAAGGGTTTAGATGGATATGGGGCAAATGCTGGCAAATAGAATTCAATTTATATAGGATATCAGGTCAGCATGGGCTAGTTGGGCCGAAGGGTCTGTTTCCATGCTATATATCTCTACGACTCTAAATTATACAAAATGGGCCTGTAAATGGAGAATGGTCAAAATAATCTTACCCTATGATTAACAATAGTTCAGATGGCTCCCACAACAAGATTGACAGTGGTGTGAATTTATCATGGATATATTAGTGTCTGCTTGCTACAAGCTTGATATTACTGGTTCAGAATTCTGCAGAGTGAAAGTGACTTGCTGAATTGTACTTTAGTACATCTAATTGACTATCATTATCTTTAAAATTCTATGATAGCGAAGAGGATAAAAAAGGGCCTCAAATAAATGTCAACATGTGCTGCTAATCCTTCTCAAAGAATGCAGCTAATAAAATGCAAAATTGCTCTAAGAATATAAAGTTTGACTCCTAGAACACTAATGATTAAAGTCATAATGTTTTGTGCAAATTATCAGCATGTCTGCGTAGTGCTTTGCTTGTAGCTGTTTTCCTAAATAAAACTCAGATTTGCCTGTTTATTGTAGTACTTTTATTAATTCATTGTGCAATATGAACCCAAAATCAAGAGACTTGTTGTAAAGTTTGCAGGTCCAAAGTTTTCATTATATTACAGTACAACCTGTCATTCTGCATCAAAAAGATGTGTGGCATTCTTATTCTGTATTATATTGGCAATTGCTAAAAGAGTGTTTTTCATTAGGAAATTCTACTCTTCAAGGGAAATCTGCCGATGAAATCAAGCACTGTCATGAAGCTACCAGAAAAGAAGTTGTTTCTAAGGGGGTAACTAAATATTAATAGCATGGTTTAATAAAGTAATTTCTTACAGCCAGCACTAATGTGTCTCAAGGTAACCTGGCAAAAAGTGTTGAAAATGCTTGACATTGGCCCAATAATTTTCTGCACAGTTTCCAATGGTATGTTCAGGTACAACAGAAACATTGGTCTTTTTTACCAGAGCATCCCTGCAAAGACATCAAAAGAACTGAACAGCATGTTCAAAAGAAAACTATTAGAGTAATTGTTCCCGGGGTAATTGGAACTTGTCTTCCTGGAGAACCATAAAACTATTAACAGCAGCCATTCATCACTGTTGAGTAGGGGTGCAGGTAGCATTGACCACCTATTATGATTACAGTGAAAATAATTATCATCTTGAACGCTTGTCTCTGATTTCTACTTGAATCACATTGAAGATTAGAAAATTCACAGCAACGGTGAGCCAAACCATTCTGTCATTACCTGGAGAGGCAAAAATTTGACACAACAAAAACAAAGTTGCTGGAAAAGCTCAGCAGGTCTGGCAGCATTTGTGAAGGAGAAAATTGGGTTAATGTTTCGGATCCGGTGACCCTTCCTCAGAACTTGGAATGGTTCTGAGGAAGGGTCACTGGATGAGAAACATTAACTCTGTTTCCTACTTCACAGATGCTGCCAGACCTGCAGAGCTTCTCCAGCAACTTTGTTTTTGTTCCTGATTTACAGCATCCGCAGTTCTTTAGGTTTTTAAAAAAATGACTCAGGTTGGTGTTGCTTCAAATATTAAGCACGCTGATTGATAGCTCCTCACACCATGCCAGCAAGATCAGGTGGCAAGTAAAGACCAATAAATCAGGGGCTCAAGTTTGCTTAGCTGTTGTCAGCAGCTGGTGAGCAAATCCTTGCTGCCTCAGGTCATGCAAATCTATGAAACCCTAAAACCGAGTCACAGAGTCATACAGCACAGAAACAGACCCTTCAGTCCAGCCAGCCCATGCCAACGATAATCCAAAACTAAACCTGTCTCACTTGCCTGCTCTTGGCCCATAGCTGTCAAAACATTTCTTATTCATGCAATTACCTAAATGTCTTTTAAACATTCTTTGCAGTTAAAACTGTACTGGTATCCATCACTTTCTCTGGCACTTCATTCCATACACAAGTCTATCACTGTGTAAAACATTTGGCCCTCATTTCTTTTTTTTAAATCTTTCTCCTCTCACCTTAAAAATATGCCCCTTGTCTTGACATCTCCCACCCCCACCCTAAGGAAAAGATACCTGCCATTCACCTTATCTATACTCCTCATCATTTTATAAACCTCTATAAGCTCACCTCTCAACCTCCTACCTTCCAGTGAGAAAAGATCTCAGCCTATCCAGCCTCTCTTTATAACTCAAACCCTTCATTCCTGGCAATATCCTGGTAAATCTCTTCTGAAAAGAAAGAAGCGAAGATCAGTTGACTTGACGTGGCGTTTAAAGTTTATTCTCTCTCTTACCTGGATCTTGTCCTCAAATTGCTTTTTACATCACTGCACTTGTTCTTTTTCTTCTGTTTCTGTGTCGCTCCTTTTCTTACATGTTTCTTTCTCTAAATCTATTTACTTGACTCTCTATCCTCATCTGCTTCTAATACACCTTATCACTTCTTGGGTGCAGATAGGGGTGGAATATCAGCAAGGGTACACCCATTCCCAATGATCTATGCATTTCCGCACTCCTCATCAGCCCATCTCACACACAGCAAGGGAGAAAACTGTCAAGAAAGCGCATGGGAGATAGTTCTTGCTTAAAAATTTAATGATTTTTTTTAAAAGGTGTATTAAAAGTGATACGAAAAAAGATGCCACTTATCATTTATGTCTCTCCTCTAACATTCGCTCCAATCCACAGTCTTTGTCATTCTAGTCTCCGACCTCAACTTCCTTAAGCTAATGGACTCTCTGAAATGTATAGAACACAAAATAAATGCGTACAACAGAGGATTTTTAAAAACATACCTCATTTTCATGTACAAAAGGAAACAATCAAGATTAAAAATTAGACCTTGTGAAGTTTTGTTTGTGTAAAGCAGGCAGAATGAAGACAGCCATTAGTTAAATGGGTCCTCAACCCATTAAGGACTGTAATGAGAGGCTAACATCTCTTTGTGAACCTTTTGCAGTACTGTGTTACTCTGAATGGAGCACTTATTCAAACTGAAATTACCAGACAGCACCCAACATTAAAAAAAATGTGGAAATCAGAGCAATTACATTAGTCTCTGTGGAGCTCTGCGTGTCCTTGTTAGCTTCTCCCTCTTGTTTTCCATCCGCACTCCAGCCGTGCTTCACTCAACTTTGCACTTACTCTGGGAACATTGCCTGAGGCATATGACCAGGTACTGGGTAGCTCTGCACAGATTGTCTGCCTTAAGCGGTGCAATGCCGACCCAGAATTTAAAATGAGGCCACCCTAACAACCTATTTTGGAACATTCTTTCCCAACCTTTTGCACCATGTGGCCCAGATCCATTTCCCGGCATAAATGTATTTATCCTTATCAGATGTACTTAAAATAAGTTAATATTAATTGTCCTTCTAAACTTAAACTTATGAAATTTGTCCTTGTGTTTCTTCAAAGCTGTTTGCAGAAAAGCAACTGAACAGGAAAGTCACTGACCTCATGGTGCTGGCATAGTTGAGGAAACTTGAATCATCATACAAGCTGACACTACACATAGCAAATTGAGTAACAGTGTCAGGCTATAATGTCATGTTCAGGTCTAAGCTAATGAGAAAAGCCGTTGTGTGAACATGTCAATGCAGGCATTAAAATAGATTAAAGAGCGTTCAGAGGAAAAATTGCTAAAAAGGTTGAAATATTGGAAATGGAAATAAAAATGGGAGCATGTGTAATGGAAAGCTGATTCAGTATGGCTTAATTTATATTGCTGTTCAAAGTCAAAGTTACCTTTGTCACCCCTCTTTTTGTTTGTTACAAACTGAGAGGACAGTGGAGTATTACTTTGAATTTCTTACGGATAGAGTGAAACTTTAATTACAGTATGTGTTTTCTACAAGAGGATATATGTACAAAAGATGATGTGCAATGCTCTTACAGTTAGTACTTAATACGGTCAATCTTTCTTTAACTCAGAAAAGCCAATTTAATTAGATTCCTTTTAAAATTCCTTTTCTGTAATTATTAATAAACACCTTACTTTAAAGTTTTTTTTACTATTTTCTCTTTCTCAGGAGTACTACTTTTTGCATCCATCTTCACCCAAGGACCTCTGGAGAACTGTCTCAAACCAAAACTAGAGAAAAAACAAAATTGGGTAATGGATACTTACCATAAGCTTAAAAAAAAGTTCAGGATTTTTAAAAGAGAAACCCTGATGCACAATTGTTTATCTTACTCAGTTGGGAATGCTCCTAAAGTAAGCAAAAACACATTCATTCTAAAAGTTAACAAAGTGTGGAGCTGGATGAACGCAGCAGGCCAAGCAGTTTCTCAGGAGCACAAAAGCTGACGTTTCGAGCCTAGACCCTTCATCAGAGAGGGGGATGGGGAGAGGGTTCTGGAATAAACAGGGAGAGAGGGGGAGGCGGACCGAAGATGGATAGAGGAGAAGATAGGTGGATAGGAGAGTATAGGTGGGGAGGGGGAGGGGATAGGTCAGCCTGGGGAGGACGGACAGGTCAAGGAGGTGGGATGAGGTTGGTATGTGGGAAATGGAGGTGTGGCTAGAGGTGGGAGGAGGGGATAGGTGAGAGGAAGAACAGGCTTTTTGTTTTAAAATATATCAGCCTGGCTGCAGTAATACATACAAGTTAATCTTTCAGCCTTTCTAACACAGAAAAGCCCATACGTCACTCATTCAAAATGCCAACATCCAAACTTAAAAAGAAATTACATTAAAATATATATAGTCACACATATACACACTAAATCATAGTATTCCATCTGGAATTGTAACAGATTTGGGACACTTGCACAGGGACTAGTCATATCAGAACCATAGAAGTCAAACAGAAGTTGAGGATCATTTTAGCACTTTAGGGAAGGAGATAGCTTGATAAAACTTGCCATAGTCTGCAAGATAAAAGACAAGGGAACAATTTGGAGGTTATACCTGACTTGTACAAAAGAAAACATGATGTTGAGAAAAGTGAATATAATTGATGCTGGATAAATTGCTAAAGGCAATGAGCTAATAAAAGCAGACACACTGCTTGTCTTTGCTGTACTAACAGTGAACAGTTGGGAAATGACTTAAGGATAATTGGAGCAAACTTGAAGAAACAATAAACATTGACATTGTAAATTTGCAAGAAGTCATTTATTCCCTACCCTTGATTATGAGCTTGAGTGAAAATTTACATATTACGGGAATGTTGCAAAATGATCTGTTGTCAGTCCGAGTAAGGATGTATCACAGACATTTTTGAAAATCATTCCTGAAATGGTCAAGTGATCAGTCAGTTCATACATATGTATCACTAACATGAATAACATGTTAGTGACATGTTCGCTAACATGAATAAAGCAGTATTGAACATTTCTAGACTGTATGACCACGTTGTGGGACACTTTTGTTCAGTATGCAAGCACAACCCCGGCTGTTGGTTGTTTGTCATTTTGATTCTCCACTTTGTTCCCACGCTGACCTTTTTGTCTATGGTCTGTGTCAATGTTCCAATGAAGCTCAACGTAAATTCAAGAAGCAGCATGTTCTCTTTCAACTCAGCACTCAACCGCCTTCCAGGCTCAACAATGTGTTCAACAGCTTTAGGTCTCTACCTTTAAGGATAATTGGAGCAAACTTGAAGAAACAATAAACATTGACATTGTAAATTTGCAAGAAGTCATTTATTCCCTACCCTTGATTATGAGCTTTATCTCTGCCTTTACCTTATTTGGTATGTTCTTTGCTACCTCCCCTTTGTCACATTGAAACATTTATATGAAGATGCATGAGTTAAGAGCAGAAGTTGTTTATTGGGCCCTCTTCAACCATTTAAATAGATCCTCGCTGATCTGATTGAAACTAAATTATACATTCCTTTCTATTGCCAATAACATTTCATCCCTTTGCTTATTAAGGTTCTACTAACCTCAGTTTTAAAAACAATCAAGGACTTCTTCTGACTTAGAGATAGTAGGAGCTGCTGATGGTCAAGAATCTGAGATAACAAGGTGTAGAGCTGGACGAATACAGCAGGCCAGGCAACATCAGAGGAGCAGGTAAGCTGATGTTTTGGGTCTGGACTCTTCCTCAGAAACGCTTCTTCTGAAGAAGGGTCCAGACCTGAAACATTAGCTTTCCTGCTCCTCTGATGCTGCTTGGCCTGCTGTGTTCATCCAGTTCTATACCTTGTTATCTCTTTATCAAAGATTTCTTCCAAAAGAGTTCCAAAGGCTCCTGATCCTCTGTGAAAATAAAACCTTCTCCTCTGCCTGAAATGGGTGAAATATTATTTTTAAATGGTGACTGCTATTTCAAACTTCACATTGCTATTAGCCTGGAATCATATGTAGGTCAGACTGGGTAAGGACAGCAGATTTCCTTCCCTAAAGAGAAAACATCCTTTCCATACCCACCCTTAATGACTTCTTAAGGTCTTGTGGGTTTCAAACAAGTTACCTCTACTTTTCTCAGTTCCAATGGATACACGTTTAACCTGTCCAATCTTTCCTCATTAAAAAAACACGTTTTCGTGATATTAGTGTAGAAAACCTCCTCTGAACTGTTTGTAATGCATTTACACCCTGCTAAAATAAGGAGACAAATCCTACAAAAATCCGTCCAGAAGTGGTCTCACCAGTGCTTTGTACAACATAATTTCTGTATTTTTGTATTCAATTCCCCTCACATTAAATGATAAAATCTGTTAGCTTTTCTGATTAGTTTCTACATTTGCACTATAATGTCAAGCAATTCATGAACAAGGATGCCTAAATCCCTCTTCCCCTTGGAGCTCTGCAATCACTCACTCTTTGGAAATATCCTTCATTATTTTTCTTACAAAATGGACATTTTCCCATGTTCCCTCATTATACTCAGGTTTCCAGATCCTTTTCCACTCTCTTCTCCTGTATGTAACCCTTTGTATCCTCCTTTTAGTCTCTTCACAACTTACCTTTCTATCAATTTTGTGTCATCAACAAATTTAATAACAATATCTTTGGTCCTTTCTTCCAAGTAAATTAAATAAATTGTAAAGGTTGAGGCTGCAGCGCTGATTCACATATTATATCTTGCCATAGAATTATGGAACAGAAAGAGACCATGTTGTCCATTGGGTCTGTGCAAGCTGATAAAGAAAAGAATACCAACTGCTCAGTCTAATCCCATGTTACAGAACTTTGTGCATAGTCTGGCAAGTTACAACATTTCAGGTGCAGATCCAGTCATCTTATAAATAAATTGAGGAGTTTTGTCTCCATCACCACATCTGGTTCTGAATTCTAAACGCACACCACCCTCTGGTTCCAAAAAATTCTTGCCACATCCCCTCTAAACTCTCGAACATTCAACTTCAATCTATGCCCTGATATTTGACCTCTTCTTTTAATTTTATTCATTCACTGGATGAGGGCATCATTGGCTAGGCCAGCATTTATTCTCCATCCCTCATTGCGCAGAGGGCAGTTGAGAGGCAAGCACATTACAATGGGCCTGGAGTCACATGTTGGCCAGATCAGGTAAGAATGGCAGTTTCCTTCCCTCAAGGACTTTAGTGACCCAGATGGGTTTTTCTGACAAGTGAGATGGATTTCATGGTTGTCATTAGACCCTTAATTCCAGATTTTTAATTAAACCTAAATTCCACAGTAGAATTTGATCCAGGGTCCTCAGATCATTATTGGGGCCTCTGGTCTCACTTCCTCTGTCCTTTGCAATATTCTTCCATTTATTGTATGTTCTCAAGCCCTGTTTTGTCATCCTTAATTGCGAAACCTCACATATCTCTGGACTGAATTGTATTTGTCACTTTTCTGCGCACTCGTCAAAAATATTAGTTTTATTCTGGAGATGACAGCTATCCTCTTCATTATCAACATATTTTTGAATCATCTATAAATTTCCCAACCATGCCTCACACATTTCAGGTATAAATTATTGATATATACAAGAAACAGCAAGCGGCCCAAAGCCGAGCCCTATGGAAAGACACTGGAGATCTCTTTTCATTCACAAAACCAACCATCAATCGGGTCACGACCAGAAACATCGAGCTTTCCTGCTCCTCTGATGCTGCTTGGCCTGCTGTGTTCATCCAGCTTCACACCGTGTTATCTCAGATTCTCCAGCATCGGCAGTTCCTACTATCTCTGCATCAATCATTACACTTTGTTTCCTATCACTGAGGCAATCTTGTATCCAATTGACCATATTTTGGTGTATCCTCTATGCTTTTATCCTTCTGACCAGACTTCCATGTTCACCTTTGTCAAATGCCTACCTAAAATCCATGTAGACAATATCCATTGGACTACCATCATCAATTCTCCTTGTTACTTCCTCAAAAAGTGCAATTTAATTAAATTGACACGATCATCTCTTAATGAAACTATGCTGTCTGTAATAATATTTGAGTGGAGTGTGCCGGACTGCAGAGAGTAGGCTAGATTGTCTACATTCTAACAAAGTGTGAAGCTGGATGAACACAGCAGGCCAAGCAGCATCTCAGGAGCAAAAAAGTTGACGTTTCGGGCCTAGACCCTTCATCAGAAAAGGGGGATGGGGAGAGGGTTCTGAAATAAATAGGGAGAGATGGGGAGACGGACGGAAGAGGGATAGAGGAGAAGATAGGTGGAGAGAAGAGTATAGGTGGGGAGGTGGGGAGGGGATAGGTCAGTCCGGGGAGGACGGAGTGGTCAAGGAGGCGGGATGAGGTTGGTAGGTGGGAAATGGAGGTGCAACTTGAGGTGGGAGGAGGGGATAGGTGAGAGGAAGAACAGGCTAGGGAGGCGGGGACGAGCTGGGCTGGTTTTGTGATGCAGTGGGGGACGGGGAGATTTTGAAGCTTGTGAAGTCCACATTGATACCATTAGGCTGCAGGGTTCCCAAGTGGAATATGAGTTGCTGTTCCTGCAACCTTCGGGTGGCATCATTGTAGCACTGCAGGAGGCCCATGATGGACATGTCGTCTGAGGAATGGGAGGGGGAGTTAAAATGGTTTGCAACTGGGAGGTGCAGTTGTTTATTGTGAACTGAGTGGAGATGTTCTGCAAAGCAGTCCCCAAGTTTCCGCTTGGTTTCCCCAATGTAGAGGGAGCCCCCACTTGCCCCCACTTGCCCCCACATGTCCTCCCTCACCCCCATCCCAGGCTCCAAGATGACTTTCCATATTAAGCAGATGTTCACCTGCACATCTGCCAATGTACTATACTGTATCCACTGTACCCGGTGTGGCTTCCTCTACACTGGGGAAACCAAGCGGAGGCTTGGGGACCGCTTTGCAGAACACGTCTGCTCGGTTCGCAATAAACAACTGCACCTCCCAGTTGCAAACCATTTTAACTCCCCCTCCCATTCCTCAGACGACATGTCCATCATGGGCCTCCTGCAGTGCTACAACGATGCCACCCAAAGATTGCAGGAGCAGCAACTCATATTCCGCTTGGGAACCCTGCAGCCTAATGGTATCAATGTGGACTTCACAAGCTTCAAAATGTCCCCCTCCCCCACTGCATCCCAAAACCAGCCCAGCTTGTCCCCTACCCCCACTGCATCACAAAACCAGCCCAGCTCATCCCCGCCTCCCTAGCCTGTTCTTCCTCTCACCTATCCCCTCCTCCCACCTCAAGCCGCACCTCCATTTCCCACCTACCAACCTCTTCCCGCCTCCTTGACCTCTCCGTCCTCCCTGGACTGACCTATCCCCTTCCCACCTCTCCACTTATACTCTCCCTCCACCTATCTTCTCCTCTATTCATCTTCGGTCCGCCTCCCCCTCTCTCCCTATTTATTTCAGAACCCTCTCCCCATCCCCCTCTCTGATGAAGGGTCTAGGCCCGAAATGTCAGATTTTGTGCTCCTGAGATGCTGCTTGGCCTGATGTGTTCATCCAGCCTCACATTTTATTATCTTGGATTCTCCAGCATCTGCAGTTCCCATTATCTTAGATTGTCGACATCATTGTTTTCCCGAGTGAAGATGGAAACAAAGTACTCAGTCTGAGAGCTGCTCACATTTTCTTATCAAAGCATACGTTAGCTTGGGTTTCTCTAATAGGCCTGAAACTTTGCTTTGTTGTCCACTTGCTCATGATGTACTGGTGAAACACCTTTGGGTTTCCTTGATTTTACCCAACAATATTTCCTCAAATCCTCTCTTTAGTTTCCTATTTTTATTTATTATTTTACAAGGCTTTCTACAGAATAACACTTTTTGTGACTGTCATAAGATTTCTTTTTTTTAATTTATCTTCCCTCTGCACCTGGGCACTAGATTTGACAGTACCAACCTTTTTCTTTGTGGAAACATGTCTACATTCTACTCATAGACTTGTGCTTTTGAATGCCTTCCACTGATTTTCATATCAAGTATTTGTATTCTGTTTACGTTCACCAGATCATCTCAGCTTCGTAAATTTTGTTTTACTTGCTACTTCAGAATTTTTACTTCAGTCCTATCTTTGTGCTTTTCCATAATAACTGGAACTGCACTCTGGTCAGTATCTCCAAAATGGCCACCCACTACTATTTCATCCACTTCCCCAAATTCATTTCCTAAGACTAAATCTAGAATTGAACTGCCGCTTATTATATACTGGTAATAAAAACTGTCGTCTTCTGTAGCATTCAAGAATTTTGTGCTGTCAGTGCATTTCACACTGTTTGCATTCAAGTTAATTTTCAGATAGCTGAAGTCTCCAACTATTATTGCCCTTTTTTTGTACTCAGAAGCTTGCCCTTATATTTGCTATTCTATCTCCCTCGCAATACTATGAAGTCTGCAGTACACTCCTAGCTGTAGGCCTGCTCCTTTTTTAAAATTTCTGAGCTCAATCCTTACACTCTCTTTTAAGGATGTATTTAGTGTATTATCTCTCCTTAAAGCTGTAATTGATTCATTAACCAATTAAACTAAACCTCTCTAGCTTGCATGAAAACTTTACATCCGGGGAAGTTGAGCTTCCATTTTTTTGCTCTGCTCGAAGCCAAGTTTATATTGGAGGAATTATATCATGCTGCCATGTATCTGTGTCCTCAGCCCTTCAGCTTTATTTGTTATATCTCTTGAATTTACATACATTCCTTTCAAAACTGCCAGTTTTCTGTACTTCGTTCCCTGTTCTGAATTTGTAATATTTGAATCTAGCCTCAGGTTTCCTGGAAACAACCTCCCCATTCTCCCGGAAACTAGCTTAAGCCCTCCCCAACATCATGGAGAAATCTCTCTGATCAGGACGTCTGTCCTGATCCTGTGCCAATTGAAATACCTGTACAGAGGCCGGTATCCTATCACCAAGTCACCTTTTATTTACATGTATGCAGTACATCAGCTGTGAACAGCCAGGTCAAAACCAGTCCCTAGGCTGAGGAGACCTTCTGTATCTCCTGCTTACATCTGTAAGCCAGGGCTCCCTGATTGGCGCATGTTAACCATACCAATCAAGGATTTCATAGTCACTGAGATCCACCTAGCTCTCATTCCAATCATAACAAAATGTAGTCCGTCCAACTTACACAGGTTGAAACTTCCACAGAAACAGTCTCAATGTCTTAGTAAGCTGATACCATCTTTCATTCACCAGTTTTTCCAGTTACATTATCAATCGATCAATCCTCTATTTCTATATGTTGCATTATAGCGTAGATTCCAGACCAGCCACGCAGTATATCTTTAAGGCAGTTGGATAACAATGCAACAAGTGATGCTCCAATATAAAGATGCCTTCAGTATCACAGTAGTGAGCAGTCAGTCAGTCTTCTCTACTATTACAAATATTTAATGTAGCCATAATAGCAATAAGCATAGAACTGTGACTGTGTGTGTGTGATCTGATAACAGTATCAATAATTAGAGTTGTTAATAAATATTAATATATCGAACTCAACAGGAACCCACTTTTTGTGACATATGCCACAAGGACATAGTCCAGGAAGAACATAGGCCATGTCATGCCTACAGTGATATTTGATCCAGGAAACCCCATCATAGAGACGGAGGTTGGATACTAAAGCTATTGGCAGCGATTTGTAGCAGCCCATAGCAACCAGGTGATAGGTAAAAGGCAATTTTTTTAAAAAGCAGCAGTTTTGAAAACTTTTCCCAGCAACCTTTTCCTACTGTGGCTTTGCGGCAGCTTTCCCAAGGTTCAGCACATTGTCCTGGACCTTGGAATGTGCCAGTCTGTAGTTGCATTGGAAGATCAGCAAGTTTCAAGCAGATCAAAGAGTGTCTTTCACCAAATTGATTGTCCAGAGCCGATGCTTGTCTTGGGGTACATCTTTGGGGAACGCTCATATAGCAGAATCCTCCATCATGGACTGACTTGAGATGAGCTGCAACAAAAAAAAATCTTTCTAGATCATTTTTTCAAGGCATATTCAACAAAGAGATGGACGATAGTCTCTCAGCCACCTCAGGCGCACTATGTTGAAAGGATTCAACTTTGTCAATAATGCCCATCTTAAAGTCCTCCACTCATCTGTACCTCAAGATGCTGCTGATGTCCTCTCATAGCACCTCTTTACTTCTGCTCCTCTAGATGCTGCTGACTGCCTTTCTCAGGGTCAACATCCAGCCTGCTCCTCTATTTGCTGCTTACTGCCTGTCTCAGCCTCCTCCTCCTGCCCACTCCTCTAGACCAAGTGCCAACCCTGCCAACCACAAAAAGAGTCATTTATTCCTACGTTACTTTTATTTTAGTTGGGCTAGTCATCATTGATTTCTTCCATTATCCATTCAATTTGCATTCAAATTGTTCTTATGCAGCCATCACACTGCATTTGGAAACCACTGCTATTTCTTCACTATATCCATTGCCACTCTTCTTAACTGCTACATCATGGGCTATTGACTTTAACATCTCCTGCCCTTCACCATATCCCAGAACATCTGCTTTGTTCTTTCTTCTTCTTTACCACTTCCCCTGACTTGAGAACTCTCACATTTCCAACCCTTCATGATTCTGTTAAAATTTCATCAACCTGAAACATTAATTAGTTTCTCTACACAAATGCTGCCTGACCTGCTGAGTTTTCCCACCATTTTATGTTCCTATCTCAGAGCATTCCTTGCACCTATAGGTTGAATTGCATTATTTTTCATAGGCAAAACTGTTGAAAGTTGAAAGAACTATTAAATGATAAATATTAGAATGTCATATGTCTTCAAGTAATCAGATGAAGGAAGTAACAACAAAAATGGTTAAATCAAATAATTAATATACATTGAATAAAATGAATGCACAATATAGTAGAAGTTTATGGAGTTACATTAACTATGATGAAAAGAAAAAAATGTTTGAATCAAAGCAGGGCCAGAAATCACTCTGGAATAACAATATCCAAGTCCTCATTGATCTTGACTGACATTGTTTCTGACATTGCGGAGTTGCTAATTCCTTCACAAGAAAGATTAAAATAGCACAGACAGGAATTTTAGTAAAACATATAGGAGCTACAATCCTGCAAAATTGTTTCAAGGCCACCAGAAAAAAAAATGGAATCTGGGGCTGCCTACAAGGTTGACAGAATCTCAGTACCATAAAAATGTGCACACCATTTAACACACACATTTCAAATCAATTGATGAGCGTTGACCTTTCAAACTACTTTTCCGATCCATTAATTCAACAGTGCATACTAGAGCTCATGGTTTTGCAATCAGATCCTTTGTAGCTGCTTGCACATGCTATCAACACTGAGCTCTGTGAAGTTATGTCAGTCAAAAGGCTGTTGGAACATGGAATGTTTCACCAATAATAGATATTGAGTTTGAGGATATTTGCTAATTTTGCCACTTGGAGTGTAGCTGCAAAGTGCTCTTGGCTGAGAGAACACATGAGGAATTCAGGCACTTACTCCCCTCCATTTTACATGCATTCATTTTAACAGACATAAAAGCCAGATTTTTGATGCACGCTCCCTATCAAAGAGGCTTCAAGGCAAGAGTTTACTTTTGCAAACCCATTTCTTATCAAGTCACTTAAGTTGAAATTGGAAATGCACTTGAAAATGAAGACTACAAGTGGATAATGGAAAATGGTAAGACAGTAAGGATAGAGTAGAAAGCATTACTTAAAAAATTAACATGAGCATTGGTATAAAGGGTGAATGATTTATTCCTACTTATCTTGGATTCTCCAGCATCTGCAGTTCCCGTTATCAATGATTCCTACCTATGTTTTAATTTATCTGATTCTGCAGTGCATGCATCTAACTTAGATGTAGATTTCTATCAAATTGCAGATGAACATGCACACATGTAATTATGTCCAGGTTGAATGACTAGACAACACATAGCAGCTATTAGAATCTTAACTTACAATAATTCACCATTTGAAAATAATGGACTGATATTGCTGACCTATACCTGGGGGCTATCATCACTTACTGCGGAAACCTGCAAACATGATGGGGTTTCTAGTGAAACAGCACATTTAGAATGACATGGTCCAAGTAGTACCTATTCATATCCCTTCTTAAATACATCACAAAGACTGATTTCTTGTTGCAACAAATGCCTTGAAGTTTATTAACAACACTAACTAGTTACATACAGGTAGGTGACCGTCTCGTAGTATTATATGCTAGGCTATTAATTGAGAAACCTAGGTAATCTTCTGGGGATCTGGCTTTGAATCCTGCCATGGCAGGTGGTGACATTTGAATTTAATAATAATCTCAAAATAAAAGCTTAATGATGGCCATGAAACCATTGCTGATTGTTAGGAAAAACCCATCTGATTCACTAATGCCCTTTAAGGAAGGAAATCTGCCATCCTCATCTAATCTGGCCTAAATATAACCTCAAACTGGTAGCAACATGATTAACTCTTAACTGCCCTCTGGGCAATTCAGAATGAGCAATAAATGCTGGTCCAGTCAGTGACGCCCACATCCCATGAATGAATTTGTAAAAAATTGCTAGGCAATGGCCTAGTGGTATTAACACTAACATGCTAATTAGGAGACCCAGTTAATGGTCTCGACAATCATGCTCAAATCTCCCATTGCAGGTTGTTGGAACTTGAATTCAATAAAAAATGTGGAATTAATAGTCTAAGAATGCCATTTCTGATTGTCAGAAAAACCCATCTAGTTTGCAAATGTTCTTTATGGAAGGTTATTCCTGCCCTTAACTAGCCTGGCCTGTGGAGACCCACAGCAATGCAGTTGACTCTGAACTGTCCTTTGGGCAATGAGGAACAGGCAATAAGTACCAATGAGCCATCAATAGCCACATCCCATGAATGAATAAAATAAAATGTCATATTACACAGCCTGTGTATTGTGTTTACTACTGCTACTGCAACTACAACAACAACTGAACATGAGGCAGGGGGTTCCCTTATACTAGAACATCACACGTCATGAAGTTATTTAACTACCTTAGAGTTAAAGCGTCAGGTCTGGAACCAAATCGATAATATAACAACCCATTCAATGTGATCAGAGTCTTTTGCCCTTCCCTGAAACCCTTGAGTTACATCAGTATTTTGTTGAGACACAGGAATGGTCCAAATGCACAAAAACGTCAGGAACACCATATTTTTCCAGCAACTTTTGTTTACAGTTTTACTGTACAAAATTAGTTTGAAGTTGAGAATATGATGTGATGGTACTAGGCATGATATTATATTAAAACAAAATGGTGCTAATTATAAGGTGCTACGTATATGCAACACATTTTCTTCATGCTAAACTTTAGGGAGAATCTTTGATGAGTTGGCAAGGCCATGGAGTATACTGTCAAGTGTAACACTCAATGATGTTATGTTTATTAGATTTCTCAAATTTCCTGACATTAACTCTAACCACTTACTCATGGAAATTTTCAAGTTTAAAATTTTTCTGGTTTTACTTAACAGTAAGTGGAAAATCAATGGTAAATCCTGCCTTTCCTGTAAGTATTAGCAATGTAGTTTTCGGCTTTGTCAATGATTGTATGTAGCAAAAATCATGTCTAGCAATTGCTTGGAAGGAAGGTAAGTTGAATGTGGACATGAAATAGAGGTCTTCAACTTTTATTTAACAGCCCTTGTTGAATACTGGGTTGAATATCTTAAAAGGTGACCTTACCTAGTATTCACTATGAAGCATGAAATTTCATTTAACAGCTTATTACAGAAGATAAGCAACTTTCCAAAGTTTTAGCATATGAAAACAAAGGAGAGAATTACAACAAAAAAGAGATTAGCATTAACAAATCATCCGGTGCCAAACACACTCTATGATCAGTGCATTGTTTTTGAAAATTGAGCTAAGAAGGAATGGAAATCTAGCCCTCAGAGGTGGGTGGACAAAGGGGTGACAATAATTTGATGTCAAGAGTGACTGTCCCATGGCTATTGACCAAAAGGATTCAGATCACTGACTGACACTGAGAAAATAACCTACCCCTATAAAGATGATAAAACAATAAATGCCAGGCTCATTGAGAGGAGTATAGAGGACAGGCAGCACCAGATGCAAGCCCACAGAGGCAAAGCCAATGTAACATTGAAATAACTGCACTGGGACTGTGGACGTTAGAGAAGCTGTATCCACACTGGGAAGACAAGGTGTAGAGCTGGATGAACACATCAGACCAAGCAGCATCTTAGGAGCAGGAAAGCTGACGTTTCGGGTTTGAAGGGTCTAGGCCCGAAACATCAGCTTTCCTGCTTCTAAGATGCTACTTGGCCTGCTGTGTTCATCCAGCTCCACACCTTGCTATCTCGGATTCTCCGGCATCTGCAGTTCCTATTATCTCTCTCCATACTGGGAAAGCTGTGTAGTGGCTAGGAGAGTTAAGGGGCCAAGCTCCATGCACTAGGGCCACATCAAACCCACACTGGAGGACACATGTAGGAACCCAGAATAGAGTAGGCATGGGCGCAGGGAAGTTTTGACCAATGAGCAGTTCTCAGCAGGCAGATGGAAGACAGACCACAAAGAGAGGAAGAAGACTGAGGAAAGAGATCCCTAACACCGCGGCTGAGAGAACAGGATATTATCCGCACAAAGTTAATGAAAGTGAACCATCCCCAATTGTCATAGTTGTATAACTTCTTTAATTAATTAAAACATATCATATCGAAATTACTGCTTCTTAAAAGAAATGCAATAAGCTATTTGCAAATTGCAATAAATTACGAGCTTTCTATATTAAGTAACTGTGTGATCACAAAGCCCAAAACAAAATTGATGACAAGGATGGGATCGCAGGAGGCATGGTTTAATTGGCTTTAAGTTTGAGAAGCTGTGAGAAGCCTTAGTCCTTTGATCGAAGTCACCATGTCACGGGGATGTGCTAATGTGTGACTACTAGGTAGTTTGATCGAGAAATTAAGATCATGGGCAATGGGAGCTGTACTGGATGCTATAGAAATATGTGATAGTAATTATGACTGTGTCCTTGATAGACTTTCGAATGAGGTGATGAAAGGAACAACTGAGTTAGGAACAGTTCAGAATAAGTTAGCCTACAGTGCTCATTTGCATGCTTTACAGTTGGTAAAGAAAAAGTAAAACAGCTGCAGGATAAAAATGATTACTATAAGGAAAGCAATGTACCCATTATGTGTAATAAAAGAAATGGCTGCAGGTAGGCCCAGCGTGTGACAGGCAAACTGGGTGTTGATGTTAAAATTGATGATAAAATCAACTTTTCCCTTGATATAGCAAAAATCAAAACACACCAGACAGAAATCCATGAACAGACAGCAACTGGGACTATTATCTTGCTAGACAAGGCAGATAACCTTGAGAATGTAGTTGACATTGTTTCTCTCACTGTTCCATCTCTATGTACTGAGAGAAAGCTGGTGTGTAATGTCACCCAGGAGCCGGAATGGGAGGACAGAGGAGTAGGACACTTAGGCACAGTTAGGGAAGAGATCAACAAGTCCCTTTCCCCCAGTGAAGTTCAAGGAGCCTCTGTGAAAATCGGATTGTACTCACAGAGAATCCCCATGACAGGATCACTTACATTTGACTGTAATCAGCCCTAAAACAGTAAATAGTCTGATAACATCGTAGATTCAAGATTTTCAGATTTTATTTCTTTGAATACTTTTAAAGGGGATTTTTTAAGACTGTTGTAGAAAAGACAATTCTGTGGAAGAAAATGATTTCACCTATTCTTCAAAAAAGCAGGACGAACAGAGTTGTGTTCTCTGGTTTACTACCGGTCCCACGAGATAGCGAGGTGAGGAACAGGGAGCAGGCGCAGCTTAACACGTGGCTACGCAGCTGGTGTAGGAGGGAGGGCTTCAGATATGTAGATAATTGGGATGCCTTCTGGGGAAGGTGGGACCTGTACAAGAAGGACGGGTTGCATCTGAACTGGAAGGGGACCAATGTCCTGGGTGGAAGGTTTGCTCGAGTAGTTCGAGAAGGTTTAAACTAGTATGGCAGGGGGGTGGGAACCTGAGCTGTATACCGGAGGTGAGAGTTGATGCAGGTGAGGCAGTAGCAAGAGGTAGACCAGCTAGTGGGAAGGATTTTCCTGGGAAGGAGCCAAGGGATCGGTTAAAGTGTGTTTGCTTTAATGCAAGGCGTATCAGGAATAAAAGTGATGAACTTAGAGCATGGATCAGTACCTGGTGCTATGATGTTGTGGACATAACAGAAACCATGGGTTTCTCATGGGCAGGAATGGTTGCTGGATGTTCCAGGGTTTAGAACATTTAAAAAGAATAGGGAGTGGGGATAAAGAGGAGGGGGTGTAGCACTACTAATCAGAGAGAGTATCACAGCTACAGAAGCTTCCATTGTCGAGGAAGATCTGCCTACCGAGTCAGTATGGGTGGAAATTAGGAACAGCAAGGAGTAGTCACCTCGTTAGGGGTTTACTACAGGCCCCCCAATAGCAGCAGGGAGATTGAAGAAAGCATAGGTCGACAGATTTTGGAAAAGTGTGGACGCAGTAGGGTTGTTGTAATGGGTGACTTTAACTTTCCTAATATTGATTGGAACCTCCTTCGAGCAGAAGATTTGAATGGAGCTGTTTTGTAAGGTGTGTTCAGGAGGGTTTCCTAACGCAGTACGTTGACAGGCCGACGAGGGGAGAGGCCATTCTAGACTTGGTGCTCGGAAACGAGCCGGGGCAGGTATCAGATCTTGTGGTGGGAGAGCATTTTGGTGATAGTGACTATAACTGCCTCACATTCTACATAGCTATGGAGAAGGAGAGGATTAGGCAAAATGGGAGGATATTTAATTGGGGAAAAGGAAACTATGATGCGATTAGACATGAGTTAGGAAGCATGGACTGGGAGCAATTGTTAGGGAAGCCCTAAATGAGTTTTTTGCTTCTGTCTTTACGAAAGAAACGAACTTTGTAGTGAATGAAACCTTTGAAGAGCAGGTGTGCATGCTGGAATGGATAGAGATAGAGGAAGCTGATGTGCTGAAAATTTTGTCAAACATTAAGATTGACAAGTCGCCAGGCCCGGACCAGATTTGTCCTCGGCTGCTTTGGGAAGCGAGAAATGCAATTGCTTCGCCACTTGCGAAGATCTTTGCATCCTCGCTCTCCACTGGAGTCGTACCTGAGGACTGAAGAGAGGCAAATGTAACTCCTCTCTTCAAGAAAGGAAATAGGGAAATCCCTGGCAATTACAGACCAGTAAGTCTCACGTCTGTCGTCTGCAAGGTGTTAGAAAGGATTCTGAGGGATAGGATTTATGACCATCTGGAAGAGCATGGCTTGATCAAATGCAGTCAACACGGCTTTGTGAGGGGCAGATCATGCCTCACAAACCTTATCGAGTTTTTTGAGGATGTGACTAGAAAAGTTAATGAGGGTCGAGCTGTGGATGTGGTGTATATGGACTTCAGTAAGGCATTTGATAAGGTTCTCTATGGTAGGCTCATTCAGAAGGTCAGGAGGAATGGAATACAGGGGAACTTAGCTGTCTGGATACAGAATTGGCTGGCCAAGAGAAGACAGCGAGTGGTAGTGGAAGGAAAATATTCTGCCTGGAAGTCAGTGGTGAGTGAGGTTCCACAGGGCTCTGTCCTTGGGCCTCTACTGTTTGTAATTTTTATTAATGACTTGGATGAGGGGATTGAAGGATGGGTCAGCAAGTTTGCAGACGACACAAAGGTCGGAGGTGTCGTTGACAGTATAGAGGGCTGTTGTAGGCTGCAGCGGGACATTGACAGGATGCAGAGATGGGCTGAGAGGTGGCAGATGGAGTTCAACCTGGATAAATGCGAGGTGATGCATTTTGGAAGGTTGAATTTGAAAGCTGAGTACAGGATTAAGGATAGGATTCTTGGCAGTGTGGAGGAACAGAGGGATCTTGGTGTGCGGATACATAGATCCCTTAAAATGGCCACCCAAGTGGACAGGGTTGTTAAGAAAGCATATGGTGTTTTGGCTTTTATTAACAGGGGGATTGAGTTTAAGAGTCATGAGATCTTGTTGCAGCTCTGCAAAACTTTGGTTAGACCGCACTTGGAATACTGCGTCCAGTTCTGGTCGCCCTATTATAGGAAAGATGTGGATGCTTTGTTGAGGGTTCAGAGGAGGTTTACCAGGATGCTGCCTGGACTGGAGGGCTTATCTTATGAAGAGAGGTTGACTGAGCTCGGTCTCTTTTCATTGGAGAAAAGGAGGAGGAGAGGGGACCTAATTGAGGTATACAAGATAATGAGAGGCATAGATAGAGTTGATAGCCAGAGACTATTTCCCAGGGCAGAAATGGCTAGCATGAGGGGTCATAGTTTTAAGCTGGTTGGAGGAAAGTATAGAGAGGATGTCAGAAGCGGGTTCTTTACACAGAGAGTTGTGAGAGCATGGAATGCGTTGCCAGCAGCAGTTGTGGAAGCAAGGTCATTGGGGTCATTTAAGAGACTGCTGGACATGCATATGGTCACAGAAATTTGAGGGTGCATACATGAGGATCAATGGTCGGCACAACATTGTGGGCTGAAGGGCCTGTTCTGTGCTGTACTGTTCTGTGTTCTATGTTTTTGAAATATATCCAATTTGAACTCAGAATTTGGAATGAGAATTATTAAGGTTGGTCTTGGAAAAAATCTTGAAAAAGATTTTCCTTAAGACAATAGAAATTTTACAAGTTTGTTTAAAAATTATCAGAAGATTTCATATGTTTTCTTAAACAGTGTAGCTCTAAGTACAATGTGATGCCACATGGTGACTTGAGCCCTACCCCTCCTTGGACCAGAGAGTTAACTTATTCTGTTGACAGGTGTTTAAATCTTATCACCCACCTTCCGTGGCTGAGATGTGAGATTTTGGACAGGACTATATTTTGGATTTCCAAACTTAAACATATATTTGAACACTATTAACCCACTGGGCTTCTTCCGGAGTCCCAGCAGAGTTTGTTTGTTTCTAGGTTTTGAACAGATTTAAAGCAAGAAGTGGCAATTTTGCAGAGACAAAGTGTTTACGAACAGGAAACACTAAACTACACAGGATCACTTAAGTAATCAAAATAAAAGCACTGTTTAAAACCACCGAGCCTGGGTGTAATTGCTTCTGTATTGAGATTGATAAAATTACTTGATGCAAGTTGCCAGGTCGAGCATGCAATAAAAAATTCAATTGAAGTTTAAAGGGCAAATACATTTAAATCTTTCAGTTGCAATTTAGAACAATACAATGGAAATAGCTTAGTTGGTTTGAATTTTACATCAAACAAAATGGGACAGATTGTTCAGAAGAAATTAAGTGACCACTAATGAAACGTGTCAGACAAACGACATAGCTGAGGCTTTACACAAATGAAACTCTTAAGTCTAGTGTCAGATATGAATTTGACATAATTTTTAAAGAAGGACAAATTGAGTATAATTTAGCAAGTTAATTTTGAGAAAATTATGTGTAATGTTTTTGTAAGAAAGAACAAACAAGCAAAACAAACAAGGACCTGAGTTCAATCCCAGCCTTGGGCAAATGTCTGTTCGAAGTTTGCACATTCTCCCTGTGCCTGCCTCTTTGTAGGTTACGTGGAACAGTCCATCTTCCGCACCTACACAGGCCCCAAACCCCACCTCTTCCTCCGGTACATTGATGACTGTATCGGCGCCGCCTCTTGCTCCCCAGAGGAGCTCGAACAGTTCATCCACTTCACCAACACCTTCCACCCCAACCTTCAGTTCACCTGGGCCATCTCCAGCACATCCCTCACCTTCCTGGACCTCTCAGTCTCCATCTCAGGCAACCAGCTTGTAACTGATGTCCATTTCAAGCCCACCGACTCCCACAGCTACCTAGAATACACCTCCTCCCACCCACCCTCCTGCAAAAATTCCATCCCCTATTCCCAATTCCTCCGCCTCCGCCGCATCTGCTCCCACGATAAGACATTCCACTCCCGCACATCCCAGATGTCCAAGTTCTTTAAGGACCGCAACTTCCCCCCCACGGTGATTGAGAACGCCCTTGACCGCGTCTCCCGCATTTCCCGCGACACATCCCTCACACCCCGCCCCCGCCACAACCGCCCCAAGAGGATCCCCCTCGTTCTCACACACCACCCTACCAACCTCCGGATACAACGCATTATCCTCCGACACTTCCGCCATTTACAATCCGACCCCACCACCCAAGACATTTTTCCATCCCCACCCCTGTCTGCTTTCCGGAGAGACCACTCTCTCCGTGACTCCCTTGTTCGCTCCACACTGCCCTCCAACCCCACCACACCCGGCACCTTCCCCTGCAACCGCAGGAAATGCTACACTTGTCCCCACACCTCCTCCCTCACCCCCATCCCAGGCCCCAAGATGACATTCCACATTAAGCAGAGGTTCACCTGCACATCTGCCAATGTGGTATACTGCATCCACTGTACCCGGTGCGGCTTTCTCTACATTGGGGAAACCAAGCGGAGGCTTGGGGACCGCTTTGCAGAACACCTCCGCTCAGTTCGCAACAAACAACTGCACCTCCCAGTCGCAAACCATTTCCACTCCCCCTCCCATTCTCTTGATGACATGTCCATCATGGGCCTCCTGCACTGCCACAATGATGCCACCCGAAGGTTGCAGGAACAGCAACTCATATTCCGCCTGGGAACCCTGCAGCCATATGGTATCAATGTGGACTTCACCAGTTTCAAAATCTCCCCCTCCCCCACTGCATCCCTAAACCAGCCCAGTTCATCCCCTCCCCCCACTGCACCACACAACCAGCCCAGCTCTTCCCCCCCACCCACTGCATCCCAAAACCAGTCCAACCTGTCTCTGCCTCCCTAACCGGTTCTTCCTCTCACCCATCCCTTCCTCCCACCCCAAGCCGCACCCCCAGCTACCTACTAACCTCATCCCACCTCCTTGACCTGTCCGTCTTCCCTGGACTGACCTATCCCCTCCCTACCTCCCCACCCACACCTTCTCCACCTATCTTCTTTACTCTCCATCTTCGGTCCGCCTCCCCCTCTCTCCCTATTTATTCCAGTTCCCTCCCCCCATCCCCCTCTCTGATGAAGGGTCTAGGCCCGAAACGTCAGCTTTTGTGCTCCTGAGATGCTGCTTGGCCTGCTGTGTTCATCCAGCCTCACATTTTATTATCTCTCATGTATCCACTTACTTCAGTTTTCTTCCACAGTCCAAAAATGTGCAGGCTAGGTAGACTGGCCATGCTAAATTGCTCAGGGATGTTCAGACAAGGTGGATTAACCATGGGAAATGCAGGTTACTGGGTCTAGGTAGGATATTCTTCAGAGGGTTAGTGTGGACCAAATGGCCTGCTTCCACACTTTGGGGCTCTATGAGTCCAGAGGTCCTGAATTAGATAGAATAGTATTTAATGGGTTACAACTTAAAATAAAAGAAGTTACAGGGAAAAAGTAACACAACATCGAATGACAGTGGCTCATTTAGACGTAGTTAAATTGAATATATCAAGTGAAATTAAAGTGCAGCTTAATTTAAATAATGACCAGCTTTTCTTGGACACACGTGTACCCTTGGCTACGTGCATTTTTTAAGAGAACTGAGTTTTGGATGATTTAGCCACCACCTGGAACATTGGGACCAAATGATAAGAATATACAGGCGCCGTCCCCCACACCGTCCCACACCACCTCCAACTTTTGATCTTACAAAAAGATCACCTGAAAGTCAAGAATGTGTGACATCACCTTGGGATGCTGATGTAAGTGTGATGAAGTGATTGCTACATCTGAAGCAACAAACATAAGGGAGTACGTCATGGTAATGCATTGAAGAACAGATGTTGGACATGTAAAATTATTTGATGAAAAGGCTATCTTGGGCTAAAAGAGCACAAAAACTTAGTAGCTGTGCCAAGGCTCACTCAGATCCATACTGAAGGATCTGCACAGGGGTCAAGAATAGAGATGACTCAGGCAGAGAGGAGTTTCTCCCAAAGAGCAGTTACTGAGCAGTTCTTGCCACGCAGATGCAAGATGGACCAAACAGAGAAGAGGAAGACTGAGACTTAACAAACTGAAATGACAGCCTAGATAACAAAGTGTGGAGCTAGATGAACACAGCAGGCCAAGCAGCATCTCGGGAGCGCAAAAACATTTGCGCTCCTGAGATGCTGCTAGCTTTTGCACTCCTGAGATGCTGCTAGTTTTTGTGCTCCTGAGATGCTGCTTGGCCTGCTGTGTTCATCCAGCTCCACACTTTGTTATCTTGGATTCTACAGCATCTGCAGTTCCCACTATCACTGAAATGACAGCCTGTTTGTCCTCTGTTTTAGGGAGCCAACCCCAATTGTCACTGTTGTATACATTTTTAAAACATCTAATATATTATTTCTAAAGTTCTGCTTCTTAATAAACTCAATAAACTACCAAAAAATTGCAATAAATCATTGACTGCTGCACTGTAATTAGCAACCCCTAAAAACATGAATTAATCTATCATGCACTCTTCACCATTAGAAATGGTGTGTGCTGAAAAATTAGTGGTCTCAATGTTCTGTAGCAGAAAACGAATCCATTAGAAAACAGTTTAACTCTGGATGATTTAGCCACCACCTGGACCACGGGGACCAAGTGATGAGAATATGCAGGCGCCTTCCCCCACACTGTCCCAACCCAGCCCCAACTTTTGACCTTTCAAAAAGATCACCTGAAAGTCAAAAATGTGTGATATTATCTTGGGATACTAATGAAGTGTGACAAATATATCAAGTGAAATTAAAGTGCAGATGAATTTAAATAATGAACAATATTTTCTTGGACGTATGTGTACTCTTGGCTACATTCTGGAGCATTAACTTGGCTATTAAACTACCTAATAACCCATTAGTGTCATTTTGGCTCACCACAGGTCTGGGATGGCAGTGAACATCTGCGTTCATTGTGAGATTAGTTTATTGTGAGATGTTGGGACTTTCAAGGTCTGCATATGGATCAACTGTCCTATATATTTGAACCAGTTTTTGGTTTACATGGATATTTTGCATTTAATTAATACACTATATTTCCAGGGGACATGGATGACATTATCTTTAGCTATATGGCAATGCTATGGCTTTAAAAGATGTATTTTGTCCTTTTTTTTTGCAAATGTGAAATCAGAGGTACCACTCGGTTGTTTCAAAGAGTCAAAGCTTGTGAAGCCTTGGGGCTTTTGCTCTAAAGTTGGAACAATAGAAGCTGCCAGTAGGGGTGAGGTCAAGGTCACACAGAACCAGGATTTCTAGTTTTAGTTTCTCAGTTGGGCTCTTGAAGCTGGGTTTGGAAGCTGCAGTGTGTCGCTCTCTGTTACTTTCTCTCTCAGAGATTTCTCTTGATGTTTTTCCTCCTGCACTAGAGAATTGTCTGTGAGACAATGTATTTTACTGAATTTTGCCTTTTTCCATGGGTGTGTTTATTAGATGTTCCTCTATTGGAACAGCTAATTGGTAGTAGTTAATATATACATTATTTTGTTAAGCATTTTGATGGAGTTGCAGTTAAGCTAATTCTTTTTATTTTGTCTATATTTTAACAGTTGCGAAAAAGTAGTGAATTTTGCTTAAAATTGAGTTATTTGACCAATCAAATTACTTCTGGAATGCAATACCTTACAATTACCTTTAAAATAAGAAAAAGTTAGGGTCTAGAAAATCTTGTAAATATATCTTGAAGAGATTTAACCCAGCCCATAACAGCTAGCACTGAAGCAATTATCAACTTGCTAGTTAATTGGAATATTTTGGTCATATATGGCTCTACATACACTGCTCAAAGCCTTCAGAATAAACCAACTTTAAATTCTCTAAGGATGTTCCCTAACTGGTGATAGCCATTCTCAGATCACTTCAGACCATTAACCAAAGTGTTTGGTAAGGATACATACTTTATGAAGTAAGTGAAAACACAACTTCTGAGTGTAAACAAATAAAAGCACTGACAGTTCTATGGTATAACAAAGTATGGAGCTGGATGAACACAGCAGGCCAAGCAGCATCTTAGGAGCGCAAAAGCTGATGTTTCAGGCCTAGACCCTTCATCATCTCTCTGATGAAGGGTCTAGGCCTGAAACGTCAGCTTTTGTGCTCCTGAGATGTTGCTTGGCCTGCTGTGTTCATCCAGCTCCACACTTTGTTATCTCGGATTTTCCAGCATCTGCACTTCCCCTTATCTCTGATATAGTTCTATGATATCTCAAGATTGGGCCACAAGTACACATGGGTTTGATTTTTATCCTCATCATTGGTCAATCAGCAACATGTTCGCATACCTTTTAAGAAAATCACTATTCCTATGTTCAATGGCAGCAGTAATAACAAAAATGCTTCCTTGACTTATTAGGGTTACCCCGGTTCATTATAACACACTTTCTGTCAGGCCAGAACGCTGTGGGTTTAAACCCCACTCCTCATTCCTGAGCACACAATCTGGGTGGTGCACTGAGGAGTGCTACATTGTCAGAAATGCTGAGCTGAATTTTATATGGTGGGGACAAAAGGAGAGTGAATGGTTCAACGAGGTCAACACAGGGCCATGGTTGACCGCAAGAAGCTTTGAAAAGGTTCAATCATCAACAGGAGGAAGCGCAGCCCCTGACATCGGGCAACTCTGGCAGTCACAGCAGCACCAGAACTCTCTGGATTGTGTACCAGAATGTTTCAGTAACGGCAATAATTTTTAATTGAGCCCAATGTCTCACAAGAGACAGAAAGTCACGTATTTGAGATATAGCTTAACTAGCTATTCTGTACTATGTAATTAATCTTTACTGTTTAGCAAGATGAACCCTAATTCTGCCAAAGGCTTTTTTTGTGGGTATCCTTCCTCATATGGTATCAGCACCTAAGACTAATACGAACAAAAACGACTGATGGCATTAAATCTACCCATAGCTGCTCAGTCACACCATTATAATCTGCTGGAAGTTTGGGCACCCGTCATTATATGAAATGGAACTGCAAGTAGGCCCAAGGGTGAAAACAGCCATGGTGTCTGGACAGAGATAATTGCAATGTTTTGGGTAAGTGAGCTCAGGGAGGCTAGCGAGGTGAGAAGGCCAGAGGGTTAGAAATGAAGTTTGAAGGCCAGGTGAGGCCAAACAATAGAAGGGGCTACTTTGTGGGTGGGGTGTCCTTGCTGCAAATTGGACATCGCTCCAAATGATGAGCATCTCTTTCTCCCCATCCTTTCAGCAAAGTAAAAAATGGCCTTCTGACTTATACCCACACCAATCGTATTACAGCATTGGCAGCAAAATATTCGGCTTTATCTATGCCCATCAACAACCTTTTAATGGCTGAAATGGCTTTACAATCAACCCACATGCCCAATTCTGACAGATCTTGAAATAGGACCTAATGATAATACTATGAATGCTTTTTGTTAATTGGAGCCCCTGTGTGCCCAAAAACATGATTCAAAAGGAAATATAACAGCAAACTTTTGCATTGCCCCTCAGCAATATATTACAGTGATACCAGCGATGAAATATTCACTGGAGGTGTTGTCATGAATCAACTGCCCATTATTCTACCCATTCATACCATAGCATCATTGCAGCAAATTGGGTAGAATCCCTGCAGTGTGGAAGCAGGCCAATCAGCCCATCGAATTTCACTGACCCTCCAAAAAGATCACATCTTATCTGTGCATTCCCATGGCTAACCCACCTAACCTACATTCCTGGACACTAAGGGCAATTTAGCATGGCCAATCTACCTAAACTGCACATCTTTGGACTGATGGGGGGAAGATAGAGAACCCAGAGGAAACCCACTCAGACAAGGGGAGCATATGCGCATAGACAGTCACCTCAGGCTAGAATTGAACCTGGTTCCCTAGCACTGTGAGGCTGCAGTGCTCACCACTGAGCCACCTTTCCACACTTTGTAAAGGCACCCATCATGAAACTAAAAAAAAGCCCAGCAGTTTCTGTGGCCAAGCAGTTTCTGATTGATAAAATGGTTAACAGAGATTCCCAGCATAAATTTGCAGTGATGTAAACAACCAAAGAACCAATCACAATAAAGAATTCTTACAGAAAACAATGCAAAAAATGAAAAGCGCCAATAGTCAAAGTGTTTTAAAATATAATGCAAAGAGCAAAATAAAGATATGGGCACATAAATGAGATAAAGTTAGCAACAGAAATAAATTAAACAGTCAAAAGATAAAAATCTTGCAATTAATCAACATAAGGATTATGGCGAAGTCAGCCAGGTGGGCCTTATAGAATATGAGTTCCCAAATTGAGGCTGTTAATCTGGTTCAAACAGGGAGCCCCAGCTGACATATAAAGAGGGGATGCCCAGAGACACTGATACTCAGAACTGACTGTGAAGAGGCAGTGCTAAAGTCAAGGACTATTCACATGTAAATAAAGGGTGAGTTGGTGATGAGATACTGGCCTCTGTGGAATCACCTGGCCTGAATGGTGACAAGAGTAACACACAATCCTGAAGAAACTCTCTTGCAGCAGTTGTCTTTGACCTGGGGTGAGCGTTTCTTACTCCATGCCTTCATTGGGAAGCTTGACTCGCTTTATCCTGCCATCGAGGACTGGGCCAAATATGTAGAAAGAATGTTTTGTTTTCTGGCCAAGTGCTATTGTGACAAATGAAAAGCAATGAGTAATTCTCCTGACAGGCTATGGAGCTGCAGCTTTTTTCTACCATTAGGAGCCTAACTTTTCCTGAGACAGCAGATACTGAAACCTTTTAAGAATTGATGGACCATAGTTAAAGATTATTGTGACCCCCAAACCTCCTTTAATTCTGAGATGCTACCATTTTTATTCAGCAAATCAAGAACCAGGGAATCTATATCAGCATTTTTGTCTAGATTAAGAAGACTGACAGAAGCCTACGATTTTGTTTTGACCCTTAATGAGATGCTTAGAGACTGTTTGCTATTTGGGATTAATGATGTAACTATGCAAGGATGCCTACTAGCCGAAGCCCAGCTGGACTTCAACAGGTACTAAACCTAGCTTTTTTCACTGGAAAATGCAGTAGATGGAGTCCATGTGGTGTTGCAGGGTATGCCGATGGAAGTGGATCCCCTCGCCATTCTGACTGAGCGTAAGGAACACCACTTGAGTGTATATAATTGCATAGCCTTGCTCAGGACATATCCTGATCAAAGGGATTTTAGGTCAGCCCATACCAAAATCTCAAAACAAGCTCAAACCCTCAGCCAAATGGTTAAAATTTTATTCAAGGTCCAGGCAGGTAAGTTATTGGAGTTGCTGCTGGTATGTGGCCTTGAGACAGCTAAAGAATCCTGTAGAGCTAAATTGAGTAAGATAACTCATAGGTCGGTTTCGAGGAGAGCTCACACCCTAGAAAGTCCATCTACATTTGGTTTGGAACTGTTAAATTGCTGAGCAACATCCAAATCAGAACCGATCAAAATAAATGTCTGGTTAAATAGTCATCAGCTCTACTGAGGGTCAACACCAGTGCGGAAATATCAATGATTGCAGAACGAGTTTTAACAAAATTTGCTCTGGTCTCCAATGCTTAAGTTTGCGCAAGACCTCAGCTAGAGGGAGAACCTATGCCGGGGAACCTTTACAGATTAAAGGTAAAACTTTATTTCTGGTGTCTTATGGAAAGCTGTTGGTTCAGTTACCGGCGTTGTAGTAAAAGGCTCATATCCAAGCTTGATTAAATGCAAGAGATTCGCCTCGATTGCCTCATCATTTTTCGATTAGAAAATACCTGCCTGAGTGAAGTCCTAATTAAATACCCAGACATTTTTCAGGAAGATCTGGGGACTACCAAAGGAGCGAAGGCCACCCTGCATATGGACCAAGAAGCAATTCGATGATTCTGCAAGACCCACCCAGAACACTTTGCCGTACTGATAAAAGTAGAGATAGAAATCAGGAGGCTAGAAAACAAAGGAATCATTGAATCATTCCCATTGTAGAATGGGCAGCAGCTATAATGCAGATTTTAAATCCTGAAGGGTCAGTTAATGGCTCGGTAGCTAGATTAATTCCCAGTCCCTCGGGTAGAGGATTTATTTCCAAAGCTGGTAGGAGGGCTGTCCTTCTTAAAGATGGACACTATCCATGCTTACCTGCAATTATGTTTAAATGAGGATTTCCCAAAAAAATGCTACAATTAATACCTAGCGGATGATGGAGAACATTTTGCAAGATGTGCCTTATTGAGAAGTTTGGTAGAGTACTCATGGGTTGGAAGGCAGGATGTTAGAATTTGCTGTTTGTAAAATGCTACATGGAAAGCAGTGTGTGGTCTTTTTAAAAGATGATGTGCTTTTTCTATGCTTAGAGGTTTAAAAATGATGTCTATGAGTTTGTGGAGCACCTGAATTGAAATATTTGTATCAAAAGGCTGCAGTGTTAGCAGGCAAAGCAGCATATTTACTGAAAAAACAGATGTTGAAGTTAGCCAATTACTTTAAACATGGCCACAAGATACCAAAGACCAATTAAACTAAAATCTGATGGTTTTGACAACGTAGGACCAATCCTGTTGTAAGAAATTGATATGTCAACAAGGGTATGAAAGATGAGGGCATTTAGAAAATTGAGGGAGAGCCAACTGTCATCTGCAAAGAGAACAGCTCTCAGCTCTAAAAGAAAGAATCTTTGGCTCTTACAGAATTCTCTAAGCCTTAAAGTAAGCTCCATCTAAATTTAATGTACCGACGTGACAACCAGTTAATGTTTCAATTGATACAAAGGTAGGTGGACAGGCAGCTAGTAGTGAAGAGGTGGGGAAGCTGCAGAAAGATTTAGACAGTTTAGGAGAGTGGTCCAGGAAATGGCTGATGAAATTCAATGTGAGTAAATGTGAGGTTTTGCACTTTGGAAAAAAGAATCCAGGCATGGGCTATTTTCTAAACAGTGAGAAAATTCGCAAATCAGAAGTGCAAAGGGATCTGGGAGCGTTGGTCCAGGATTCTCTAAAGGTTAACTTGCAGGTAGAGTCCGTAATTAAGAAAGTGAATGTAATGTTGACATTTATCTCAAGACGGTTGGAATATAAATGCAGCGATGTACTTCTGAGGCTTTATAAGGCTCTAGTTAGGCCCCATTTAGAATACTGTGTCCAATTTTGGACCCCACACCTCAGGAAGGACATACTAGCCCTGGTGCGTGTCCAGCAGAGATTCACACTGATGATCCCTGGAATGGTAGGTTTAGCGTATGATGAACGGCTAAGGATCCTGGGATTGTACTCATTAGAGTTTAGAAGATTGAGGGGAGATCTAATAGAAACTTACAAGATAATGTATGGTTTAGAAGGGGTGGATGCTAGGAAGTTGTTTCCGTTAGGTGGGGAGACTAGGACCCATGGGCAAAGCCTTAAAATTAGAGCGGGTAGATTTAAAACTGAAATGAAACGACATTTCTTCAGCCAGAGAGTGGTGCGCTGGTGGAATTCATTGCCGCAGAGTGCAGTGGAGGCCGGGACATTGGATGCCTTCAAGGCAGAGATCGACAAATTCTTGATCTCAAAAGGAATCAAGGGCTATGGAGAGAGTGCAGGGAAGTGGTGTTGAAATGCCCATCAGCCATGATTTAAATGGCAGAATGGACTTGATGGGCCCAATGGCCTTACTTCCACTCCTATATCTTATGGTCTTATGGACAGTCATTTACTTTTTTCTCCCCCTTTTATCTTGCCGGTAGCTTTGGAAATTCACAACCAGTGGTCACCTATTTGAAGCAGCATTCAAAGCATTGGAGCAATCAATTAACAGGACACTTTAACCTATTTTTAATCCTCAGTTAGTATGTTGCAATATAATTAATCTGTTCCAAGGAGATCTGGTCTTGGAAATGTTTCCTTTGTCTGTGAAATAATGAATCAGTTTAACTGGTAAGCTTTCACAAGCTCTGTTTAAATTTAAGTGATCTTATCCTTCCATCTTACCCTCCTGCTTCAACTTGAGTTTCAAAGAGGCAACATTATCATAAAAATGTGTTTGATAATTTCTCTACTTGTTTACAGAAAATGCAACACATCTGTGTAAATTGCACTTGACCACATGTTTGCATTTCTTGCAGATTGCTCGATGTTGCATTTTTCTTCTTTTGTCATGAATCACAGCAAATACCTTGCACCATTCTCTGCTAGGTTGAGTAAAGAAAGGATAGTGTAAATAAAAGCTTGGCAAAAGTGGTATCCATGTCCAAATATTGTTTGGAATGATAACTGTCACTTTGGATTTCAGAGCAATGTGCAGTGATTGTAACAAGGTCATCCAGGTGGACCTCATAGAATATTAGCTCCCTTACTAGGGCTTAAAACCTGATCCATTTAGTGAGCCCTAGCTGACAGATATAAACAGGTGTATCTGGGGTTCTGTTTATTCTAGTAGCCAGACCTGAGCTAGTTGGACCAGTGTCACGAACTATGCACATGTAAATAAAGGGTAACTTGGTGACAGAATATTGGCCTCCTTGTAGAGTTATTTCAGAATGAGCTAAACATTGCCCTCTCCTGCATTTATTCTCCAACTGAATAGTCAACTATCCGGCAAACAAGATGAATTATGGAGTTCCACTTCCCAGAGTTAACAGTGAAGGCCAGAGCACCTTGCCTAATGCAAGGGACAGGAAGTGATGTCAAAAATAACCGAAGTAAGATTACCAGGCAGTCTCAGGTTTAACAGAATTAGAAAGTTCTTTTGATCAGAGAAAAAAAAGCATTTGTCCTGAGAATCAGGAACTGCACATGGTACTAAATAACATTTGGAATCAGTGCTAACAGTTCACAGTATGCTGGTGTAAATGTAGTTTTTCATACTATCAATGTAATAACCCTTTCCTGAACTGTCCACAAAGGTTTATGAGTACACAGAGCCAACAGTACTAAACCTACAGGAATAACAGCCAAGAGTACCTGCTTTGCATATGGCTAATGAGTAAATTACTCTCAAAATTTCTGATTTTGCTAAGAAAATAATTTATTTTTCAAATTTCTGCTCGAACCAATTTTAGCAAGAATGAAAATAGAATAAAAAATCTGGGAGAACAAAAATCTACCTATCCCATCCTTAAATGAATTCAATGATGGAGCATCCAAAATGAGAATTCCAAGCATGTGACTGATTGCTTTTTAATGATTGTCAGTTTGAAAAATGACACAGCAAATCATTTTGTAATTTTCAGACTCTTACCGACTTTAATATGATTGAGTGCTCCATCTGTAAAGAGTCAAATTCTTAGATAAGTGTACATTTGAAATAGATACTGCCACATTCAATGGAGTAAAAAAGGAACAAATCTTGTTAGCATGTCACACTCAACCTGTAAATTAAGTGGGGTACAAACTGATTCTGAAAAGTGCAGGTTATTGCAAACTCGAATAAAAAGCCGAAAGGCATTAATCTTAGAGAGATAGTAGGAATGGCCAATGCTGGAGAATCTGAGATAACAAGATGTAGAGCTGGATGAACACAGCAGGCCAAGCAGCATCAGAGAAGCAGGAAAGCTGATGTTTCGGGTCGAGATGAATTTCTGAAGAATAGTCTTGACCCGAAACGTCAGCTTTCCTGCTCCTCTGATGCTGCTTGGCCTCGTGTGTTCACCTAGCTCTATACCTTGTTATCTCAGGCATTAATCTTACCTGCTTTAATAATTCTTTACACAAAATATATCAGGGCACAAATAGCAGTCTGAAAGGTAGCTAATGGACTGTAAAATGTCTAACTAAGAGTGCAGAACTGTGAACACACACTGCCATTCACTAAAATATAAAGATTCTGGGACCCCAATGGCTCCATTCAGTTGTATTAAAATAGAATGATTGAAGTGTCACATAAATGACACTGCATCGAACTCCATCCACATGATCAGAAGTTATCAAACAGTAAATATTTTATTTGATACAGATGAGATACTTGCAAGTGAAAACCATTCTTACGGATGTCAGGACACAGGCAGACATGAGGGACTCAAAATAAAAAAAAGAAGGGGTAGGAACATGAAGCAAGGCATTAAACTGAAAGAGTGTTGTTGTTAGGTGGCAGACAGATCCTGAGGGGTGAGTCAGACTGAGGAGCAAGGAATAGTTAGAGCTGCAAATGGAAAGTGAAGAATACAATGGGGTAATGGATGTGTGCTGGTGAGGGTGAAGGAGCATGTGAATTGAATGCAGCAATGCCATGCTCATGTTGCTTGTGGGAAGCTGGATGGGTGTGAGCTCAGCGGGAAGATCAGGAAGCTTGATGGAAATACTAAATTGTGTAACAGTTGCAGGCCGAGATTGAAGCATGATGGAAAATTAAATGATATAAAAAAGACGATATGGCAGGAGTTATGGAGATGGACGAGTAGGAAAGTGTTCAGATCAGAGGGGAGAGGTTTGAGGGTGAATGAGTCAAAAGAAAATGTACATTCATGCTTCTTTGTTTTGGTTGGGTCGACAGAGTCCCTTGTAGAAATAGGAATGTAGGAGTTAGGAGCGTTGTAGGCTATCAGCCCTTCAAGCTTGCTCCATCATGTAACCTGATCACGGCTGATCTTATCCTGGTCTCAGCTCCAGTTTCCTGTCTGCTCCCCATAGCCCTTTATCCCATTTTTTATCAGAAATATATCATTTTCTTTCTTGATTGATTCTGCCTCCACTGCACTCCGGACAAATGAACTCCACAGATTCACAATCCTCAGAGAGATAGGAGAAAACTAATGCACAAGAGCCTGTGCAGTTCTAGAATCTGAATGTGTGTAGAGCAAAAGAAAAAAAAAACATAAAAAAGCAAAGTTGTCTGAGCAATTAATACATAAAAGATTGCATGCTGACTCCAAGCTGAGGGCGACTCATACTCAGCAACGCGAGCAGCAGTGGGGTCTGGCCTACGAGAAGCCAAGCAAAGGCCTTCACAGCTCCTGGTATCTACATCACAAAGACATGGGGCAAGGTGATGTGAAACCATATGGATAATGCTGCTGATTCCAGCATGGCAGGGTTGTGTGACAGAGGATAGCCGAGGCCAGAACATGGCTCTGAGCCTGTTGCAGATGGATTTCCCATGTCAGATGTGGGTCCTTTGGAATTTATCAATTCTGTATACACTGAAATATCCCTGTAAATATCTGCCACTGCATCTCGATTGACTCATCCTTTAGCCTAATTTGCTAATTCATCTTCAGCGAGGTCTGCTTTAATGCCTTGGACCAACTATTCTCCACCTCAAGCTCCAAGATAAAATTCAACCATATTTTGAATGCTGCTACCTAAGGGCACCTTCCCTCCAGTTTCATTAAATTAATCCAATCTGATTGCATAATTTCTTTGGTCAGCTCCAGAATGTGCTCTTTGAGGAAACTGTCATGAAAACGTTCTATCAATATTTATCACCTGATTTTTCCAGTTGATATGTAGAAAATGTGCAACATATGTGAAACTGCAAAAGACACATACTGCACTGACATGTTTGGTATACTTCACAATGGAAGTCTAGAGTATTCATTTCAAAATATGATTCTATAAAAATTGAGTTGGCTTCTTCTTATCAATGAGGTCATGAAGAATATTTTAGCCGTTTTCTTTATGCCCAAATCATCACTAATGTTAGTCTTGCAGTTTTGTTTAAGTGTTGCTTCTAGACCAGACTCTTATTGTGAATTATTCCTGAATACTGATCCTGGTATTCCTCAAAATTTCCTCTCTGTTGGATTGATTTCCTGGATGAATACTTAATTTAGGTCAGAGTGAATACAATTATAACGAATAGATCATTCTGCAATTCTTCCAAAAGCAATCAGAAATAATGCGATAATGTCAACCATTTTTCTCCAAAGTTACTGTATATTAGCAATTAATATGCTCAACCCTGATAAGCCTGCTTGCAAGTTTGAACCACATGCTTCATAACCTAGTTTAGTATCTGACATGAAAACACTGAGCACAGATCCAATTGTCCAAAAGGTCCCAATTTTAACAGACACAGTGAAAAACAGACTGTTTCCTTTTGGACTGTTGAGTGTTCAATTCAAACCACTAATAAGTTTCTTATTTGCCGGCAATCAAAGATGCTAAAGCAAGGCAGCAGTAGCTTTCTAGATGACATGCATGAATAGATTTAACTTTTATCTAAACTCCTGAGTACATACATTTCAACTGTTTATATAAGCAAGCTGTCTAAAGATAATGATAGAGTTTACTTCTTTTGCAGATTATATTGGTGTTTGATTGTTGCAAATCACACGCAGTGCCTTAAAATAGAAGCAAAACTTTATACTGCGTCAAAATTTCATTGCTGTGGGGTTTGAGTAGGTAAATATTGAAAATATTTTGGCTCTTACTGTGACAGTGAAAAATATTCTCAATAACAAACTGGCTGCACTACTGTCAGCTCCTGCAAATAAAATCTCGAGATTTAGCATCTGATCCAAATAATGTTTCACGTAATCCACAAGAAACAGGAACAATGGAGAAGTGAAAGAACAAAGAACAAATGCAGGAACAAGCTCCGCGGGAGAGAGCAGAAAGACTGAAACAATTTCATATAAGTATCTTTGACATCATCCAACTTCAAAAAGAAATGTAGCCTTTCAGATAACAGAAGTAAATAGCTGCAAATGAGGATCTATGTGTATTGTGCCTTCAAGAGAGTTCATCTTCACAGACCCCAAATGCCATGTATACAGTGTTGTCAGTTCACAGGCTTTGGACTTGCAGGCTACAAATAAAGGGTTTTGCTGTTACATCTGCTTCATAAAACGTATTATTTTTTAGTTATGTTAATTAACCTGGTCAGACATGCTACGACGTACCTCTGAGGTAGGTGGGACTGAACTTGACCCAATGGCCTAGAGGTAGAGACATGACAACTGCATCACAAGAACACTTGTAAATATTTTTTTAAATCAACTTGTTCAATGATGTAACATCTGTGGAGTAGGCAGGACACAAGCCCAGGCTAAGATAACAAAGTGTGGAGCTGGATGAACACAGCAGGCCAAGCAGCATCTTAGGAGCACAAAAGCTGACGTTATGGATTTAGGCCCTTCATCAGAAAAGGGAGAAGGGGAGAGGACTCTGAAATAAATAGGGAGAGAGGGGAAGGTGGATCGAAGATGGATAGAGGAGAAGATAGGTGGACAGGAGACAGACAAGTCAAAGAGGCAGGGATGGAGCCAGTAGAGGTGAGTGTAGGTGGGGAGGTAGCCAGGGCTTCCTGGCTCAGAGGTAGAGACACTATCTTTGTGTCAGGAGAGATCTTAACATGACCCCTCGCCTTGGTTTTTGATCTTAAATAAACTAACCACAGAGTTAACAAAGTATGAAGCTGGATGAACACAGCAAGCCAAGCAGCATCTTAGGAGCACAAAAGCTGATGTTTCGGGCCTAGACCCTTCATCAAAGAGGCTCTCTGATGTAGGTTCTAGGCCAGAAACGTCAGCTTTTGTGCTCCTAAGATGCTGCTTGGCCTGCTGTGTTCATCCAGCTTCACACTTTGTTACCTTGGATTCTCCAGCATCTGCAGTTCCCATTATCTCTAACCACGGAGTTAATCACTTCCTGATAAGCAACTGATTTATATTTTAAACTATTATTTTATCATGACAGGTGGATGATTTGAAGTAGCACAGTGGCAAATTCAGTGCTATAATCCATCAGGCTTTAATTTCTACTTGAAAATTAAGTATAAATCTAGCGGTATGTGGTATGGACTGATAGTGTCTGCCTTATATTCAATAAAATAATACCTGGATTGCAGAAACAAAACAATAATTTAATGCCATGAAGTAAACAAATACACTTTGTAACTACGGTCTGTGATAAATTGAGAACTCTCCAGCTGATGAAAATATACAAATATTTGCGTGGTGAGATTGCATAAGATGGGGCTATTGTAGAAAGTGCCTAAGCAGATGGCCGTGCTTTTCTTGAAGTTTGTATGACATTAAAATCAACTTCAGGTAAGCTTGGGTTATGGAAATTCATATACAGAATAAATGTTAAGGAAAGCAGCAACTTCCAGCATTGAATAGCTCACAGAATTATTTATTTGAGAGTCTAATTCTTAATTAGTAGACTCCATGTAAATTCACACATGGGAACTGACTACAGTGGTAATAAGTTCCAATGTTGAACATGCTCACATAGAATTACAGAAATAATGTCACAGAGAGAGATTACTTAGTTCAACATACAAGTGAGAACTCTTCAACAAGACCTACTTCCTCTAAAACCATTCCTCTTCTGATTCACCATCCTATCTTCTATTTGCTCTTTCCAAAACATGTATCCAATTTCCTTTAAATTATTTTCCATTTCTGCCCCCATTGGCACATGTGTAAAACATTTCATGTTATAGTTAAAACTTGCGTGAAAATGTAGTTTTCTCATTCCTCCTGCATTTCTCTGGAGATCATCATGGGCCTAACTACAGTTTATCGATTTCCCAATGTGTGTAAGTAATGTTCAACTCTGCATTCCCTTAAAATATTGAAAACTCAATGAAATCCTCTATTGAATGACAATGAAATGACTTTTTCCATTGTAAGGTCCAATCTTTCAAGTTCCAGTTACATATCAATATTATCATGACCATGACAGGCATGAGTATTTCAATAGGACTTGTGTTCACTGGTCACTGTAAGAGGTGTAAACTTTTGACAGTATGTATTAGACAGCCCACTCATCCACGTTTAGACAACACTGATTTTTTAAAAATACTTAATATACCTCCAGAATTCAATGACCAACCCTGCTTTGATCTGGATGAGAAAAAGGTTTTGGGATGCAGATCAGCTATTTCAACTCTAATATTTCAGGAAATTATCATTAATCCCAACAAGTTTATTCCTCTTTACCAATGTTCACACCTAATTGTGAGTTTAGGGTGAAAATGAGTCAGAGCAAGTATCTGGTAAAAGCTCTTGCAATCACTTCTGCAACACCATTCCCTGTGGATTTCAACTTTAATTAACTCCTCCAAAGTTCTGACATTTCCACTACTACAAACAGAGAAAATGTGGAGTAAGTGTCCTACAAGTTATTGTTAAACCCATTAATAACCTTAATGAGGAGGTCTTCGTGCTATAGAGCCTGTGTGTGACTCTGCCTGTGAAGAGAAAATGTCACGTAGAGAGGGCAAGCTTGATTGGGCAGCAAAGCATCAAATCAACACTGCATGGTGACTGACGGTATGGATAAAATTCTCTAATATTGAATTAAGGTTTTCCATCAAGTGACATTCATGGTACCCAGTCTGAAATGACTCGGAGTTACTTTTCTTATACAGTTTTCTGTCCTTCACTCCATTAACAATGCAGCTGGGCATCTTTCTTGGGGAATTGAGCAGCAAGAGAGGCGGAAGAGGCGTTCACTGTTGCTGGGAAATTCTAACGTTCACGTGGCTGATGCTATATTTAGATTAGATTAAATTAGATTCCCTACAATGTGGAAACAGGCCCTTCGGCCCAACAAGCCCACACTGCCCCTTGAAGCATTCCACCCAGACCCATCCCCCTATAGCCCAAACACCCCTGAACACTACGGGCACTTTAGCATGGCCGATCCACCTAGCCTGCACATCTTTGGACTGTGGGAAGAAACCGGCGCACCCGGAGGAAACCCACGCAGACATGGGAGAATGTGCAAACTCCACACAGACAGTTGCCCAAGGCTGGAATTGAACCTGGGTCCCTGGCGCTGTGAGGCTGCAGTGCTAACCACTGAGCCACTGTGCCGCCCAATAATTTAGTGGCAAACTGCACACCACTTCAGATGTTCCAAGTCAGGAATCCTCCCTTCTCCATGGTGTACAACTGTTATTCATGCAGATATAGTCCATAGGCAAGGAAAGACTAATCCCAACTTTACAGAGAGGGACCTAGAGGTGCTGGTGAATGGGGCCATGGAAAGGAGAGCAATCCATTTTCCTGTGGACTGCCACAGGACAATCATACCACCAGGCCAAGCTAGCTAGACTCCAAATTGCATACCAGGTCATTGCTGCAGGACACACACCATTGCATGAAGAAGGTCAAGAATCTTCTGTGTTCCTCAAGGTTAAGTGCCA